>NC_090927.1:151843342-152184846 GCF_040938575.1 Ambystoma mexicanum
CCTTTCCAGCACCACGTTTACCTGCTTACCATACTGAGCCTCCAGCTTCATCAGTGCTTGACCATACAACCCATCACCATCCCCACTCTTCACTATCAACCACTTGCACATCTGGTAGCTTCTTTATCACCCTGACCGCCACTGTCCCCACGCAACACATGAGGGTTGAGAATTTTCTTTCATCAGAGAATCTCTCGAAACCCGATGCCACAAAATAGAACTTAGAGATCTTTCCAATCCTCCCATGGAACAGGCGGTTCCCCAGGGCTTGCCAGAAACTTGGGAGGTGGGTACAAATTCTACATGGCCATATATGTTAGGTAAAACATAAAAAAAAGTGTAAAATGCACCCCCAAAAATGTAATAGACAAATACCACCCCACTCCCAGGGCACTCTCCCACACTTGCACATTCTCTACCACCTAAGGTGCACAAAAGGCAGGAACGACCTCCCACTGCCACCAAAGGTCACAAAAAAAATGATGTCATCCACAACGCAGAAGGGAGATGGAAAACAACAAGTAACTACAGCTGTAAATATGGAACTACAACCTGAAAGTACCTGGAGGGATGATGTCCTGCTGCCACCTTAAGTAAAAGCTGTTGAAATGACACTTTGTCCCAAAGCCCTCCCCACCCCCCAAAAATGCCACCCACACTGCAGGAGGGAGAGGGGAAATAACAATTAACAATGGCTGAAAAGATTTGTGAGACTAAATTCTAGAAGTACTTGGCAGGACGATGTCCCACTGTCACCTAAATTAAAAGCTCTTGAAATACACTTTGGTGAAATCATGAATGCCATTGAAAGTCACGCCACAATAGTTCACCTGGGCTCAGTCTAAATGTCTTGCCTGAAGGCAATATGGCCTGCTGAGCTTCAATGTTCCGCCTGACCTGAAGGTGTCACTGCAGCTTCCCAAACACAGAAAGTCAGCTTGCAGAGCCTCGTTGTGGGTGCACGATGTATACACGCCCCTGATGCTACGATACAGCCCTCCTCCAACTCCTTTAGGCAGATACCTTAATGTGCATAACACAATGCTTCCTCTCCCCTGGGATAAGGAATGAAAGAGGTCCTGCCACTTAACAGTTTAACATACAATAAGTCATTCTTTTGCTGGCCGTTTCCTTGGTCTTATGACGCTTTATACAGCTGTGGATTCGGAAACAGGCGTTGACTTCAATGCATGTAGCCTCAGTGTACTAGGCGTATGCAGATTGGAATTCCGTGCAATGCTCGTATGTATTTTGATGTTAAAGTCAACATTGCAGCATGGACTGGGTATTTACTGCGTGTTAATCAAAATGGAATTTCATCTGTTCCCATGTGGATGGGAGTGTTTACATTGTACCTATTGGGAAGTCAATACTTACGACAGTATTTACATATCCAAAGGTCTTAGTAACAGGGCCACTGTAACATGGCCGAAAGCGTGAATTATTAGAAATGAGTCTTATTATGTTGCCACACGGCTGGGAATCACTAACTCATCCTATAAGTATACACCCATTTTCACAGGCTGGCCATTTGAACAAAAGACGCGCTAGTCGCGAAACGCATAATGACAGTGGAATTTTCGGTTGTATCTTTGGGAACACCATATTATATGGATTTTTAAACTATTTTGTTGATGGAGCACCAATAAGGATACTTTGTCACCTAATGGACTTTGCTTCGTGGTTATAATTCAGACTTCGGAGAGTGCAACTCACTTTTCTGTTGCGTAAGCAGCAGTCCTTGAACATACAATAAGTCATGTATGGAACAATTCTTTATAAGGGTGGCTGGAATGAGTCAGCCATACGAAGCCCTTCAAAAGCGTGGTGTTGGGTGGATACTGTTATCCAGGTAAAAAATGTACCATGCGCCAAGTTTCATGCAAGTCGACCTTCTGAGGTTGGCCGAAGCATATTTATTGCTGCTTCCATGTACTAATACATTGGTGAACTGCTTTCTTGCATTATTCTTCCTTTACTGCTATTATATTTTTAGCCATTTTTAGCAATTATTTTTCTTTAACATTTTTACATTTGAGACAAAACATACAATTGTGATACAATCATGTGTAACATATGAACTGCACACAAATATATTTGCACTTCAGTGCTAGTACATAGTATGAAACTACAAACCAACTGTTATGACACAGAACTGAGCATATTGAGCATAGTGCAATGATTGTATGTGTTGGGCAGTGATCTGTGTGTGTGTCATATTTTGTGACCTGACAGGTCATGCTGCAGACAAAAAGTGACCAATCCTGGGTCTGCGTCGGGGTACAATTCCCTCAATGCTTTATGGACTGTGCAGACAGGTAGTTACTGTGTGCATAGACGTTTCGGCTGCAATTGGGGATGCCTTCTTCTGAGCCTTGGATCGTGTCTCTCTGGGATAAGAGCACGGAAGTATTAGGTGTGGGAAAAGCTAGAAGGCGAGTATTTAGGGCTTGTGAAGGGGTAGGGAAGCGAATCAAATCAGCTTACTTTTCTTGCAGGGGCACCACTGACCTTGTAAGAACGCACCGGGGTTGGCGGGGTGTGGAAGCTGAGTGGCAGTACGTGCTTTCATGTAGCCGTTGTTGCTGTGCTGGCTGCCATCGCTGCGGGGCCGCAGTGGCTGACCAAAAAGGGAAGGTGTGCTTTATCCTGGAGTGTCTCTGTAAGGAGGCAACATAACAGGGAGGGCGCTGTAATCGATGCGCTAATGCCTTGCTTTAGTAAAAAAGTATTGAAACTGGGAGAGCTGGTCGGCACTCCCGGCAGTTTCAATTGGGCAGCACAGTGCAGAAATGGAAAACCAAGAAGAAGTGTACCTGTGTCCTGCTCCCAGTACATGCTGTAAACTGAGGCACCCTGGATCACAGGGTGGCTGGTGCCCGAGGCCGCTAAACAGGAAAATTACAGAGTTTTAGAAATGGAACACTGCTTCTGTAAGTGCGGCGGTGTAGAAGGGCGAAGATATTTACCTCCTGGAGAGGTTTGCGGCAGAGTACAGCAGCACAGAGGTCGCGGACCGCATCTATGCCTGTAGCCGTTGCTGGGACAACAGAGGAAACATAAACACGATCGCGCATGCGCGTTGCAGAAATGGTTCTAGAGTGTTTGAGTGGCGCATGTGCAGTAGGGTCCCAGGCGTTGTTGGGTGCCATGGCTGTCATGGAAACCTGTTCACAACAGAAATTGCCGAGGGAGGCTTCGATGCAGGGCTCTTGGTTGGCGAGATGACCTTTTGAAAAAACAGCTGGTTGCAGCATTAAGGGGCCAGCAACTACCGGGGTAGGAGAGGCAGTATGATTACTGGTCCCAGATGTGCAGGCTTGGAGGTTGGGGGGGCAGTGTCAAAAGGAAACAAAGGTGGCTGCTGAGTTCCGATCTGGCTTCCACTGGGAAGGGGGGAAACCGGGAAAGGCATGAACTAGGCTTGGGTTGACTGTAATTGATCCTGCAGACGTGTGTCAGAATAACACGCAAATAGGGAGCTCTCAGCTGTACGGGCTCATGGCTTTGGCCTTGCTCAATCCTGTGCTGATGGAGTTCAATTTGTACATCCACAATGCTTCTTCCTCTCCCCTGGAAAGCTGAAGCACCCATTTCTGTTGCTCCACACCTTCGGGATCCGCCTTGGGCCTCAGCAACAAAGTGCTGCAGCTAGCTGACCAACCCATGAAAAATATCCAAAACACTAGGAGGCAGACCGCGATGCTGGCCCTCACCGGACACGGCCGCAACTATCAGGCACAGGAATCTCTTGCGAAGGACACAATACGGAGCAGCACCACCCCTGACTTGGTGCCTGCAGGAGATGTGCTAATCAGCCTCAGGGGTCCGCCGCTGGCGCAGTTCGCCCACCTCCCGACCCAGGCTCCGATAAAGGGAGGCCTTGAACTGTGGAGGGCTCAACCACGTGTGTTCACCAGCACAAATGCAGGAGCCCCGCTGCGCCTGGAAACTCACTACCATGGCCCCGTCCGGACTGGACCGAAAGTAGGAGGGGCACCCTGCACTACACCCACACTGGAACTCCTGGCCACAGTGCCTCACACAGGCCCACCAGGCGCCCACAGACCAGATAACACAGTGGGCAGACTGGAGTGACACAGTGGGCACACCTGAGTGACAAGTGACAGTGGAGCTTACCCTGACCAACGCTCCGACTCCACACTAGTCCTGGAAATCCTCCTCCGTGATGGGATCTTCCTTCTCCTCCTCACCTTCGTCGCCACAAAATGCCATAATGAGGAGACCGACCATGTAAGTGTATGTATATATATATATATATATATGAACATACAAGTTTATTTGAGTATAAGACACCATACGAGTCCCGCTGCCTCAGTGAGCAGTTAGCAATAACCGTTAGGGGTAACAGCCAATTATTATGGAACATTGGACTGCCGTTGTGTGTGCAGGTGCAGACAGTGGTTACAACAAAAGGTTTATATAAATTGTTACGATTAATTTTGATCCTCACATTACCTTGGTATCCTGCAGCACTGCTGGACAGCACGGCGTAAGCAAAGGCTGCAAGTAAAACGTTCATCCTGGAAAAAATGGAGACCAATAGTGAGACACTGAAGTAACAATTAGCGTGTAACCGTGGTATAACAAACAGTAACTTTAAAGGGTATTCCAGTACTGCATCAAAGCAAGGGAATTTTAGACACATTCTGAAAGGCATCTGACAACGTTTAATGTAGAACTCTCCATTGTTTCTAATTCTATCCAACATTTTTCACTGTACATGTAGTTACACATTGCCCAAATAAAGTATGCATGAAGGCTTTGAGGAGGTGAGAGGTGTGGTTGAATGCCTATGTGTTGTGCAGCACTGAATGCAGGACAATTGGTTCTACCGTAATAGCGGCAAGATAAAGGTACCCACCCTTTGCGCTTGCTTCTTTCCATTGGCTTCTCTGGAATCAGTTCAGTATCGGGCCTCAAATTTTATAGTCCCCTGTCTTTTGCCCCAAGGTGGAGTTGGTCTCTAAATCAGATTCATTAGCCTCTATATAATGTCATGCGGGCATGACCCCAGTTAAGTGTTGGTCTTCGCATCATAATGGTCCATTCTGTTGCTATGTCGAAAGTGCACAATTTCTACACTACTGTGTACCAGATTATCTCCAGATATTAGCAAGAAATTACTAGACAAGCTCCAGGACACCCAAAATTGCACAATCCTTACCATCTTTCAGCATGTTTCTTTAGCTGTGACGTCTCACTATGGAGAAACATATTCAGATTTGAGTGCGGTGCCAGCTCCGGCAGATGCCCTAGTGAAGATGCTCCGATGTATTCAAATAATCTGGATCAATGATAGCAAACTTACTGCTTTCTGTATTCTAATCGGAAGCTAAGTTAAAGGAGCATTTGTTGTGTAATGCCCTTCCTCCATCTATTAGAACATGTACTTTGCTGCTGCACGTTACAAAAATGATTGAAATCTCGAATGCTGTATTTTCATCTTACTTGAAATCCAATAGGCATCGGAAGCCTGATCAATTTTCTTTTGACTCAAGCTATGTGTGACAAAGTGCCCTATTTTTCCCAAGTAAGTGGATGGCGGGTCGCAAAAGGGCACTTCTTCATATGATAACCGTCAATACTCCTGCCCCTTTAAGACAATTGAGGAGCGCTGTTCCAGCAGGGCCAGTAGCGCTGGCACACTCGGCTCCCCTAGAACAGGTGCTGAAGCTGCTCACGAATCCATGTAAACCAAGAGGGTAACATAAGCTAGACTAAGATGTCCCCAAGACAGTCAGCCAGCAGTCTGAAGAATAAAAGGAGGTTGGAACTCCGATATGACAGACGTGGTTCTCAAAGCTGCGGTCCAGCTCCATCCAGTCCCAGAAAACTATGATTCTCAAGTTCCCCATGCAAAACCATCACACCTGATCCTCATTCCACCAGAGGGAGTCTGAAAGAGGGGACAAAGACCTATGAAACCTCAATGGCACGTTAAGTGGGTGGTGGTAGGAGGAATAGCTCCATTGATGCTGGCTAAAGAAAGGAAGACAAGACGGGAAAGGAGTCGGGAGACTGTAGCAGAGCCCATGGAGCCAGGGGAGAGCAGGGGACAGATGGCTGGAAGAGACACCCACAATGCTGGGGTCAGAAGGAGACACAAGGCCGCGGGAGGACCTAGGAAATGGAGTTAAAGCAGACCTAACAGGTAGGGCTTTAGGAGACGTAGTGGGATGAAGGGAGGGTGACCAAGTAGGCTGGGGAAAGGAAGGTACAGATAGTGGCAGAGACAGGGGAGAAGTGGAGAACAGTTGTGGTTATGAGGAAAGTGGCCAAAGGGTTGACGAAGGTTGTGAGAGTTGGAAGAGATTTGGATTATCTTAAGTGGTGGGAGAAAAGTCCAAAAGAGTGAAGAAGGAAAGGAGAATACACAGCTATTGAAAGAAACAATTGATGAGGGATGGATAAGTAAATAACTAAATATATACAGGAAAGTGAAACAGAGGGGAGGAAGAATTTAAGGAAGCAAAGGAGCAGTGAAATGTCTGGAAGGTGGCAAAGGATGTGTAGAAAGAAGTGAAAGGGGAAAGTGGGGTATCTTCCACGAAGAGGAAATATGAGACACCGCTGGGGTGAGGGGAGGCCTGTAAGGGCTAGGAGAGTGGTATTAGAGCAAACTGTGCAGGAGACAGAGGTGGTGGACCCGAAGATAAAAAAGGGTACAACCATGTGAGCATGTCAGGCAGGGTCTAATTGTAACTGTGAGCACCGTTCACCAATGTGAGCATGGCAAGCAGTGCTCACAATGAAAAGTAAACACTGCCTGGCATGCTGGCATACCAAGCAACTTTTATTCACTTTGCACAGCCTACTGCAAAAGACAGGCCATGCACTTTTTCACTCTGTCTTGCAAATGACAGAAAAGTGGCAGCAGGGACCTGGCTATGCCTGCGTGCAAACATACTAGGTCACCACCATCAAATCACTCACCGGAGCAACATCACCTTCAAAGTGTTAAAAGGAAAGATGCAAAAAGCATGCCTTTTTATGCCACCCCCTAGACTCTGCAAACATTTCTTCTCAAACTAAATTAATCCCACTTAGCTTATTTTTCAGAATGGCAGTGAAAGCACATATTACAAGAAAGAAGTCGTACTCACATGATAAGGAACTTGCCACCCACTAAGGTATCCGGCTGACAATGAAGCTTCTTCACCTCCCCCGCCTACATGTTCACGATATCAAAGGCCCTGCGCCATACTACAAATGAATCACCCATCGCTCCACTGCTCCTTAGCTAGGTTTACACTGTGGACAACCCAGTACATGCATGTTGTTGAAAAGGCCTGAATTTCCCTGCTTTTAAAATATGTGTTAAAACAAAACTGTAGAGATAAGGCGCAGAGAACAGCATAGTAATCATTTGAAGAGGACAGCTTTTTTGAAAGGACAAAGGGGCTGATTCACAAAGAAGTTCCTATGAGTAACATACTCCTGATTTATTAGGGGTATGTTCAGAAACCCACACTCAGACACATGTACCAACATGCATGCACATGCTGGCACAAAGAAATGAACACTCCCTGTCCTATACTATGTTGTTAGTAACAACGAGCTATACCAGGGGTAACGGCCCGGCAGCCCGAGTTAAAGGCATGTGAGAAGCGAGGGATTCTAACCAGGGCACTAGGATGTCGCTGCCACAACATTCATGTAAGTAGAGCCAGGGAAGGAGTTTGGAGATATTAAAAAAAAACAGAAGTGAAGGGAGGGTGGGGAGAAGATTGCTGTGCGGGGTGGAGGAAGCAGCCTGCGGGTTCCATGGAACGTGGGCTGAGATTAGCGGTTTCAGTCCGCGATACACAGAACCTTACTGGCTGCACACCCCGGCCCAGGTGCTAATAGTTATTAGGCAAATATGTTATTTTAAGGTTCTTACCTTGCTGTTGAATTCCAGCCTCTACTTCAGGTGTCCTTTCAGAGTTCTACTAATGCAGATTATACCGCCTCTCGTTAGATGCTGAGTGCTGGCATAAATACTACTGAGAACACTGCCAATGAGTGCATCGTAACCTGCACTTGCTTAACACACACTGCCCAAGAACAATAGTTGAACTCTGTGGTGGGGACTTCATCAGGAAACTGGAACTTTGCCAAACTTCCTTCCTTTGTTGCAAAAATTCCCCCTGAAAACAGACCTTTAAGGTCCTTTGAAAAAGATTTATAATTATCCAGTAGGACAGGCATTCCAACATTCTCAAGTGTTTGGTTTCAAATGTTAGTGTTGTGCAATTCTTCTCTTTTAAAAGGTTCATTGTCTGACCTGTGACATGATATTTACACTGTTAATTAGAATTAAACTAAAACCTCTACAATCCTTTTACTTTAAAACATGTCCCTCTGTTGTATCCTGTGTATGAGCGCTGATGGATTGATTGGCAGGTCTGCATGTTCTTGATTGGCAGCCATGTTGAGTGTTCCATGAGAGTCACTTGATGCTTGGGAGCTGGATGAGGGTGTGTGACCAGCCAGTGGGTGGCCTGATCCAGTAACTTGCAACTAAGAAGGGGAATACAGTAAGATGGAAAGTCCTGATTCAGGAGTCAGGCACCCTGTTCACTCGTGCCCCTTTCACACCAATGACCAAGATTCCTGCAAATATGCTGCCGGACAGGATATATTGACACAGAAGAGGGAAAGAGCAGAGAAGTAGAAAGAGTTAAAACAGTAACGAGAGGGAGGGACACACAATCACTCCATGGTATGTAACTTGATTGGTTAATTGTACGCTGTTGTGTCTAAAGGCTGTGCCAGCCCTCCATTTGTATCTACCACATGGTGAGAAATTCCCAAATGCTCCCAAGCCTTAAAACACATGTCACCACACAGGTCACAAAGGAGCCCAGGCGGCTACACTACTGACCTGTGCCCAAGGCCTACATTTGACTTTTTCATCCTGCACATCTCCCTTTTTATTTTATTTACAACTCCCCTTTTTCCCTTTCTTCTCAGCTTCCATGTTTTCTTTCATCCCAGGTTTGCTTGCCTCTTTTATCCCAAGTCTCCTTTTTTCTTCCTTCTCAGCTCCCTTTTTCTTTCTTACCAGCTCCCCTTTTTCTTTCTTACCAGCTCCCCTTTTTCTTTCTTCTCAGCTTCCCTTTTTCTTACTTATACGCTCCCTTTGTTTTTTCTTACCATTGCCAATGTCCGTCAAAGGTAGCAGTGCAAAACAAACAAGTGCAGCATTTAGGCCAAAGGTATCTCGCCTTCAACAGTGCAGGGTGATGGAATGAAATACATACTGTGGAGGCGTTTTGCAGTTGATTTCAGAGGTGGCACGGAAGCTCGACCGGCTCGCTCTCCTCTGCCACCTTAGTCTGAGTCGGTGACGCCTTTGCGCTCTTTCTTCCCGGATCTTCGGGATTTGGCCGTGTTCTGGCGGGACTTCAGCGTCACGGGAGATCCCAACAAATTGATGTCAATCTTCCACAAAACATTGCAGCTTCATACAAAAATGTACAGATGCTTCCATTGCTGTTACATCTTCCACCCTCTCGCAGTGAAGAAACTGCATTGGAAGAGGTGCATAGGTTTGTTACTGGAATAAATAAGGAAAAGGTTTTTGGTTTTGTGTACAAATTTCTCTTTTGCTGGACTTACGCGCATTCATAAAATAAAGTCTGCAATGCATCTTGCCGATGATGCAATAGAAATCCACTGGCAATGTCCGACAAAGTTAGCACAGCAAAACAAACAACAAGTGCAGCATTCAGTCCAAACGTAGCTCGCCTTCAACAGTGCAGGCTCATGCGAGGAAATACATACTCTGGAGTCGGTTTCCAGTTAATTTGAGAGGAGGGCCGGAAGCTCGACCTGCTCACTGTCCTCTGCCACCTTAGTCCGAGTCGGTGCCGGCTTCTTGTTCTTTCTTCCTGGATCTTCGAGGTTCGCCCATGTTCTGGTGGGACATCAGCATCACGCGACACCCCAACAAATTTATCTCAATCTTGCAAAAAAACATTGCAGTATCATAACAAAATGTAGACATGCTTCTAATGCTCATACTTCTACCGCCCTCTCTCAGTGAACAAACTGCATTAGAACAGGTGCATAGTTGTGGTAGTGGAATAGTTAATGGAACGGATTGTCGCTTTCTTTACAGTTTTTTCTTTTCCTGTACTCTGCACATTGTTAAAGTAAGGTCTTCAATGCATGTTGTAGATTGTACAAGAACAATGTATTGCCATTGTCCAACAAAGACATGCCATTGTGATGGAAGAGAACCGAATCTCTACACCCAATGATGTCATTGTTGCAGAAAAACATTCCAGAATTGCTTACAAAAGTATCAATGTTCCTATTGATGGTACACCTTTCGCGCTCTGGGTGGGAAGAAGCTCCATCCCAACAGGTCAAAATTTTTCTTGCCGGTATAGATGAGAATACAATTTTCGGAGTGGGGAAAAAACATCTCACTCCTCTCAACAATCTCTTCAGTTGATGCACCACATATGAAGAAGGGGCGGCACCCACATGAGAAGCTCCGTAGTGTAGCACGACAACATGAAACAGCCCGAAAATAACCACTTCTTTGCAAATGTCAATGACAACGCCGAAATTGCAGACGTCGACAGCGCACCACACTGCCTCCACTCCTTCCAACCCGAAATTACCAAGCACGTTTTTTTTCAGGACATAGCTGTGCAAATATACCACAAAGCCATCACCAAGTAGCAGCACTCTCCGTGTCTCCATTTCTACCAGTCTAAGTGCACGAAGTACAGTAACAATTTGTTACCGCCCCTTCCTATGAGGCGGAACCTAAGAAGGTAGTTGGATAATCCAGACAGGCACATTCCCATTGGCCTACATGCTTACAGGGTCACAATTTGGCACATGCGTTTGCCGAACTAGCACAAGGGTCACGCCGCAGTGACACAGGAGAAGTCCTTCTCTCTATTGGTGCTCTTTCCTGTCACGTACACTATGAACTCCTGATTGACCAAATGCCATAGTCACATTTCCATTGCCCAGGCTGGTGATAATGGCAGAATGTGGCATGTGCCTTTCCCCAAGTAGCGCGGTAGCCGCGGCCCTGTAAAGAAGGAGGAGTCCTTCTTCCCATTGGTGCACTTTCCTGTGATGAACGCCCTGAGTACCTGATTGGCCAAATGCCATTGTTCCATTTCCAGTGGGCAGCATCGTCAGAAGAGCACACTGTGGCATGTGCGACTCCCAATGCAGGGCGACAGCCCCACCCCTCTAAAGCTGCAGCAGTCCTTCTTCCCTTTCCACTATCTTCTGTGCTCCACTACCTCTATTGGCTTACGCGTAAATAGGCACACACTCATCCACCAATCGCATCAAAGCCACCATCATCCAACACTGTCACTCCATGACAACGCTTGAAATGTTCTGTTACACATATACAGTACAAGTGTCCTGCCATTCCAAAGCACGTCTACTACGAAGGTTACTAAAACTATGTGCGCTTCCTCCATGCGCACACATTCACATGGCCACCCAGAATGTGGCATGTATAATCCTAAAAGTACCGCATAATGCTCAACCTTTTCATGAAAAAAATATAAATTAACGTGTCTGCAAGCAATTTTGTTCGCTTTTTCCCCTTAACATGCGTTTCTGTTTCCCTCGCCTCACATTGGTACCACATTGTGGTGAATGCTTGCACAGTGTAAAAGAGAACAGGATTGGCAATGGAGCTGAAATAAATGCCATTTCTACAGAATCACTGTATATTTTCGGACATCATGATCTCGTAATGGGTGGAGAACATGCCAGCAGTCTGCATAAATTCATGCATTATTCTGTTTATAACACGCCTGCCTACCTCTGGCTGCGGACAATGTACACCGTCATGGACCCATACTCCTCTTGGTATTACACATGAGAAAACAAACTTGCCTCTACGAACAATCCCCATCATTGCATTCAGTAACCTCTTCAGGACACAGATTGAACGTCCCCACGACATGTACCCCAAGTGCAAACTTCCATAGTGCACGACTACAAAGTCACGGTGCATGACGGAGGCCACATATCTGCAAAGGGGAACTATCCCGCCAAAACTGCAGTCACCCTGACAGCCCCAGAAAGTGTTCACTCCTTCCAACCCCAAATTAGCAGCAACGCCTCTTTGCACACAACACCTCTGCAGATGGCACACAAAGGTATCACCCACGATAAGCACTGTGGGTTCTCCATCTCCACCAAACTCACGAGACAGTATTGTGATGAATTGGTACTGGCCCTTCCTGTGCACCACACCCTACACACCTAATTGCCTATTTTCCACAATTCCATTGCCATGTCCACCATGCTCATAATGGCAGAATGTGCCACGTGCACTTTCCGATCTACAGTGAGCGCCACGGCCCAGTAACGCACGCACAATACTTCTTCCCTTTGCACAGGCATTTTTCCAGCACTCCCCCACTGGGTGCTGTCAAATGTTCACACACAAATGCAGCAATCACATACAAGACCTCTGCATTGCTCACAATCATTTATGTTACACACTCTCAGTACACTTTCCGTTTGATTGCAAAGCCCCTTCACCAGAAACTACACAAAGATCCTGAGGCGCACCCACCACACCTTTGCCCATGCACACAACATTGCAGCCCTTTCCACACTAGCACACCACTATGGATCCATGCATGCAACCATGTGGCCACCTAGCATTGTACACAAACGTAACATACGTAGTGCCACTTCTACCCAACTCGCCCACACCATGATATATGATATGATATATGATAGTTTATTTATATAGCGCCTATACACAATGTGTTTCAAAGCGCTTCAAGGCAAGGGAGGGAACAAGGGAAAATACAGTGACATTCTTTCAGGCCATGAACAGTAAGGATGTGAAATTAACTATCGTATTCGGCCTGACAACATTTCAGATAGTGCAAGAGCTAAGACATAGATAAGGAAGGGAGGGGGAGAGTGGGAAGGAAATGGAAACAGACAGGCGACTACCGTACTAGGCCTGACGTCATTTCTGGTGGAGCCGGAGGAAACAAAAGGTCAGGGAGAGGGGTGCAGAAAGGGAGGGGAGGAACAAAACAAGCGACTATCATACTAGGCCTGACAGTGTTTCAGATAGTCCTGGAAGGGGGGGGGACAGTAAGGGGATGGGGGAGAGACAGACGAGGTTGCTATCATGCTAGGTCCAGGGACAATTCTGATAGAGTAGGTGCATAGAAGAAAGTAAGGGGAGGAGGGGAGGAGAAAGGAAAAGAGAGAGAGGAGGGGAAGAGAGAACCGAGAGTAAGCAGTCAAAAAGAGTGGAGAAGCAAGAGGGGAGAGCAAATACAGTTGCAGAAGTCAGTAGTAACACACTTACACCTGCTCCGCAGCTGCACAGGAAAAGAGGCTGGAGGACTCCTTAAGTAGGGAAAAGAGCGGCAAGCAGGAAGGTACCAGGTGGGCGGGGCTTGCTAAGTGGTGAAAAAGAGCGACAACCAGGAAGGCACCAGGTGGGCGGCGTTTAGGCCAGGTGACCTAGATCCACTTACACCTGCTCCCCAGCTGCCATAAAACATCCATTCACGAAAAAGTATCACAAATAGCAGAATCCACAAACATACTGCAGCCTGAACCACCCCCACCCACTGCCATTCACAAATGATTGTGTTACTGCCAACCTATGCACAACAACTTCATAATATTAGGCCTACTTCAATAAATCTGCGCACAGCAGAGTAACCAAGCACATATAAGCTGCACCTCAGCCATACCCTCTTCCATACTCACATTACATAAACACAGCACCCCGTGGCCACACTACACAACTTCTCACTGCACCATCTCCTGGAGTAAACCAAATGCTGTAGCATGTTGCAACTATCACCGTAACCATGGAACTCACAATATATCCTTTCCAAATCACTTCTGCTGTTGTAGCACGTCCACAACTTCCTCCACACCCATTCACCAAACAGCACCACCATGTGCCTAAAGCACTGTGAAACCTGCATTGTTGCAGTAAATGTGCTCCTTGCACACATTCCCCGCACTATAATGCAACATGTCAGCATTTCACCAACTACCACTATGCGCATATGCACCACTGGCACCAGCATTCCTAGCCAACCTCCACACAGCAATGCATATGCACACCGTTAAATGCAACAGTCACCATAATGTACACACATTGCAGTGTGTCTGGCAGCCCTACGCCCTTTCATTCACATACTACTGTGTTACCCACTTACACTCTGACACTATTGTGTCACTGCCAACCGAACCACTAAATGCTCACAACATTGGCCATACTACAAGCGACCTCACACAACACACTTTCCAAGCAGAGTCAACAATGCATTACTGCCGTGTCTGTGCTCAAACTGTAGGCTCTTGAGTGCATGGCCTGTGGCCATGCACCCAATAGTCTAGGCCTTCCATACACCCACCGCAACGTAATGGCACCATACATGTCACCATGTCACCAACTACAACAATCCACATACACAGCACTGCCACCAACACTCCTACCCAACCTGCGCACCGCCATGGAGCTATGTAGGAAAGAAATCCAACAGCTACCATAATGTACAAATAAAAGACTTTCTCCGGCACGCTTGTGCACTTTAATTCACATACTACGGACGTATCCACTCCCATTCACAACGTATTGTATCACTCTCAACCTACCCACATACTGTTTGCAACATTGGCCCTACCCCAACCAATCTGCACACACCACACTATGCAAGCACCCTCCTCTACCACATGCATGGTTACACATGCATTGCTCCAGTGCGTAAGCTGAAGCCCTAGCCTCGTGAATGCATGGCCTTCGGCCATGTACCAAATAGTGCAAGCGTTCAACAGACCCCCCACAACTTCATGCACCCATGCATGCCACCATGTGCCTATGTGCCGCTATCCAGCTGCATAGCACAGACACTCGCCCTCCCGCCCTGCCTATGCCATGTGGAATTCACTCCCCTTTTAAAATTCACCTGCCACCACTCACCAGGGAAAGAGGTCACTGCAAAGTAGTTGCGGCAGAAGCTATCGGCCTGTTACGATAACTGCTTCTAATAGGCGCACAAAGCAGTCAACCGTCTAGGTACCCGGTACCCGCGAATTGATGCAATACACACTAATACTGCAGCCACTCCTCCATCTTCTTCCCCCTATTTACTTATGTCACATTAACCACTTCTCACTCCCCCACCCTTTCGCTCCCTTCTTGTGGACAACGCATGATGTACAGCATAATTTGCAGAGCCTTCCGCCGGCACACAGTCCTGCGATACACCATGGCAGCATTTTTCAAAAAAGTTGACGCAGAGCACACTTCCCTCCAGCCAACCACCGCTGTGTCCAAAGTTCTCGGACAGCACGCCATACCGCAAGTGAATAACACTTCGATCCACAGAGCGAACATGGGAAATGGGTCAGCGGAGGGACCCAGATATCACTAAGTTTTAAAGAGGTACATTTGAGTTGTTTGCAACAAAAGTACTGGTCGGATTCCCACCAAACACACAAAACCACGCTTTGTCACCCAAGCCCCCTGCCGCAAAGTTGGTACAAATCCGTCCACCCGTTTGGCCTGTAGCTGTGCACAACGTTTTCCCCATTAAATGTATGGGAAAGAAACATGTTTGCCCCCCCTATAACTTTACCCCCCCTGAGGGGAAACCTCACCAAAGTTGGCAAAAAAATTCAGAGCAACCAATATACTTTTTTTGCCAAAGTTTCGTGTGGATTCCTCCAGCGGGAGAAAAGTTATAAGCCACCAGAAAAGTAGTCTTCCTATAAGTTTAGCAACGTAACCATAACTACACGGCCGCTACTCCGGTCTGTGTAATGTACTGGAAAGAAAAAACATACTGATAAATTAAAGCTTTCACATTTCCTACACGTAGAAACATTCATGCACTCTTTCAACCATGTCATTCAGGAGAAAGTTCCTAACAAATCCTTTGTGTGCATACCAATACCTAACTATGACTTCATTCCATTTCAGCAACTGGTGCAAAAAGCAACCCATACCATGTTGTGCACGTCGTGCAATTTTGATAATCATTCAATGCTACATATACACTCACATAATCAATATGTGATATGAATGCTCTTACGATACAATGCCGACGGTACTAAAAACAACTGCAAACGTACTGCCTTCACGCACGGTCACATATCGCTTGGCGAGAAAACCTCCACAACTGTAGCCATAATGTACCACACAGGTTACTCCACCAATGGAGGCCAGTATACTGCATACATTAGAAAGCAATGGTCATGGTGGGAATGCAATGATACTTCCATCAGTCCAAAGCAGAGATTACCTGCAAATCTTGCAAATGCCTACTTAATATGGGTGAATCCGAAAAAGCCGAAATGTACTATTGATGCACACACATACTATAGCGTATTTCCCTACATCAACCAGTACCTTTGTAAGTGCACAAAAAATGTTTTTCCTTCCGCACTGTAGACCTAAAGGAACATACCATACTAAAAGCATTGACGAAATGCACTACAGTGAGTGTTGCACAATTTCATTTGCAATCAATCCAAGGAGTACAGTCACACAAACAATACGTGTAGACAAAGCACAGTATCAGTATTTTCCACTAAATACATGCTACCAACATTTCTAAATACATGCTACAATCGAAACACGTTGTCGGCTGATTCCTTTTCTTTTTTTTTTTCTGCATGATCCCCGGAAATCGAAACCTAACATACCTCTCCTTCAACAGGACACACGCTTATTACAAAATAGCCTTGAGGGGGAACCATATTTAGCTCCAAGGTCGCACATTGTATAGAACTGAAGGAAAAACAGATACATAAATTACATTGCAGTTCCTCTGTCCATGTGCCCCAAAGGTAGTCTGCAACGATCCCATAAGGCGGACAGTGCAAGTTGTCACCTGCCCAATAGAAGCATGGATGTTGCCGAAATTATGTAAGTACACCTTTACATCACTTGTATATTACCAGTAACATTTATTAACGTCCTCCTCAATATGCACATTTAGAAATGCAC
Organism: Ambystoma mexicanum; assembly: GCF_040938575.1. Taxonomy (NCBI): domain Eukaryota; kingdom Metazoa; phylum Chordata; class Amphibia; order Caudata; family Ambystomatidae; genus Ambystoma; species Ambystoma mexicanum. Next base: position 151,860,348 of record NC_090927.1, read on the forward strand.
TCTACCATTTACTTTCTCTTTGTACATTAGACAGAGCTTTGTGACGACAGTAAAAAAGCGCTGTTTCAGTGCCATGTCTCCACCATTCTATGTAAATTGCAACTGTTATTTCCTGGCATTCTTCCCCACCCCCTCCAAATGCAGACTTACAAGCCAATATGAAAATGGAGCTCAAGCCGTCCGCTAAAGCAGCACACTTTCTGCGCACTCGTACACTGCTACATTCTCTGTTCTGCCCTTTCACATATTCACCATGTCTACGCACCCCCAGTGTACTGAACGTTATAACAGCCACAGGTGCACGCAGAGGTCAACCTGCACACTAACATGTAGAGCTCACATTTCCTTGATGCACTTCTTACCCAAGCACCTTCTACATTGTGCAGCCATCCGAGGTGAACCCCATTAAGTTCCTTGTTGTTTTACTTTCTTTACAGACACATATTGGCATGGGTCGAACAACACTCGCTACCACCGTCAAGTTTTGTACTAATGGAACACATGAAAACAGCATCTATTTCCAACGGTTCCAACACATTTTCGTGTGTGCAGCTGTACAATCACAGTATTACATTGCTCTCAAACTCTGAAGCCACAGGGGTGGGGGAGAACACATAGTTCAGTTTAAAGGGTTCAGAATCCATTAAAGAGAACGGATGGAGTTTAGCGCATGAGAGAACACTGTCTATGACGGGTGGCACACACCAGATAAGGGTCAGTTCAGAGGTATTATACTACCTACAAACCATACACCAAGTGGGTTAACATATGACGCTAAGCATTAACACACAGGTCATGGTCCATCTGCAAGGCAGCTAGCAGTACATTATCCTTCCTGCAAACTTTTTTCCGGTACGCTGCAACTAATACCTCCTACTTACATGTACTCTCATTCCTGTTTCTGCTCAGATACGTTGCATCTTATTGCGCAAGCCACACCTTTCACATAACAGTAGATGGCTGGTGGACGCAGCATTTGAAGTTTCCCATAAGCGATTTCTTCACTGTTGTTATTATCTGGGCCGACCAATATGGGCCCGTTTGTCCATTTGTGGTTCCGGCTATACGAACCAACCTGCAAACCTTTCTTCTGTGAGGCATCCCAGAGAAACCAGATGCTACCTTCGCTACCTTGAAAGAAAATGTGTTCTACCCCACAGCCCAACAAGCACCACTACATACTCCTGTGTGCACTTTCCTACACTGAAGCAGAAGTACAAAAGTGCCCAGATGCCATTGCTCACTGGATCTTCTTCACTAAATAACAGAGCGGTGAAAGCAGCCAACTGTGTGTGGCAAAATAAAGCACTTCCAACCATGCACTGTAGTGTTACTAAACTGTGGAATCTTCTGCTGCCCTATACTGTGTGTGCACATTTCCGCTTTAGCTTTTGTTTATGTTGCTCCTTTCCAGAGGTAAGTATTCATATGACAAAGTGCGCAGCGCTTGTCGTGCACATAAAATAAATATCTGGAGTGCATGCTGTGAGGAACGACAGTCCACAACTACAGTCACAGACGCCAATGACTACATCAATGGTGTATACGACACACAAGCATAGGTAACGGATGCGATGCACCCATTGTAATTGCTCACAGTAACAGCTCGAACCGCTTCCGTGGCCCATGTCAACAAGTACTCCACACAAAGGTAACAGTCAGATTGCCTGCCCTCCTGTATATGACTGCATTGAAGGGCATTAGTAATGTTGTCGGCTGGAAATGTATGTGTGTTGCACAGTACAGTATGCACACTTTACATGTGCAATCATTATTAACTTGTGTTATCTTGCACGACATTCCTTCGCTCTCAATGTACACGATATTATGACCTATACACCATACTGTACATTAATTGTATCGGCTCAGTCTGTGAACTGTTGGGTGTCCTGACCCACATTTAAGCTATCATGCTGCAATATTTGGTGCTGTGGGCTTAGAAAATCCAAGATGGCCAAAAAGCCTACATGTGCGCCGAAATCCAGGAGAACCACGCAGTTTGTGAACACACCAAAATGGTTGCCTAACTTGCCACCCACCAGTGCGGGCATGATGGGCCGGGGTGCCATGAGTGAAATGTGTGCCCAAGGAAAAACAGCACTTTAAAATCACCCTTTGTTTCCCTGAATGCCAGCTAAAATGCCTATTTTCAAACATGGCAACATATCCAAAAATCTCACTGAACAACACCAGACATTTGTGTAAAACTGAATAAATGAACCCAAAGCAGGCCAAAGAAAGACTTATTGAGAGGTGGATACAATGTAAAGCTATATTCTGAAGTGACTTGAAGGTTTATAACAAAACTGGCTGAGCTGTGCATGTCAGCAGCCTAACTGAAACTGGATTTAAAACCACCAAAACCGAAATGTAAATTGACTGAGTGACCTACTTTTGAGTGTCATATAGTTTGTCACTGTTGAAATGTCACAGTTTTGAACTTAGAATCAGCATTCTAGCTGCATGTGTAAAAATTGTTAGTTTTATTTGAATGCAGAAAACTGTGGAACTAAAAGTGACATTAGCTGGTGCCTGGCTTAAGGAACTGGATTCTGCCTGACAGCTACCCCCGACAGGGGCTGAAACTGGATCCACAGATGCATTCCCAGGCCTAGCTGCCTTCTGCTGCCCACACTAAAAGGATATGCCATCTATCTGATAATTGGATTAGGGGGACCACCTACAGACTGCAGGAGGTTAAACAATGGGCCTTCCAGGACCCAGGCAGATGGTTTATTGCGGGAGCCGTAAAATAGTTTCCTCTTGGCAGAAGCTGGGAGGGGCAGGACAAGCTGGCTTGGCAGGAAAGCGGAAAGATTGGTTTCTGTACCATGTGACCAGAAAAGACACACCCCTGTTGGCCAGAATATAATTGTAAGAAAAATGAATAACTCATGGGGCGGACTTGTCAAAATTATCTAAATGATACCATAATTCTTGTGATTTTTCTGCCTACAATTGAAGTCAAAATTCGAATTTGTGTGATGTTCTGGGTCAAAACCCCGCTATTTATTTACACCACAGACTATGTGTTTAAGCTAGGGATATGGGAATTTACTGAGATAGGTATGGACAGACTGGGTATATGTGTATACATTTTGATGGAAAACCAATGTTGCATAGCCCACTAAAATCGAAAATAAGTTGCCATTTTTGAATGCAAGCTCTCAGGAAGAGCAGATTTGGGACAGAATATACCTCATGTGATGTGTGATGGGTGCATGTAATTTTAAACAAATGTGTACCTGTGAAAATATGTATTTGGGTCAAATATAGATTTGTGTGCAAGTTGACAGGGGAGGCACCCTCTGACCATAAAACCTACAGCATCACCATGACACACATTTCCTTCCCCCAATCCATGAAGAGAGAAAAGCTTGACCAATGTTCAGCTGAGAGAGGGGCTGGCCTAGTGATGCTGCGCACACACCCACTTTCAAGTCACATAAAAAGGACCACTGAAATCTAGAGAGGACCTTCAAAATCCATTTGCTGCAGAGCGCTTTGCCGGACAACACAACATCCAGACTGACTCCAGCTACATACTCTAGAACTTAGAACTTATACTTTAGAAATTAAAGCAAGGGCCTGAACCCACAAACTGAGAACTCTTCTCAGCAGGCCTCAGATCATTGCAAGCTACTCACAGCCGGGCGAGCTGTTTGAATTCCTAGGCCGCTGTATCCAGGGAGATGACCTAGAACCAGAGGCCGCTGTATCCAGATCAACAGAACCCGAGATCCAGGAGCAGTGCCAGAGACCCAGGAAGCAGACCGTGTACCCGGAACCAGAGACCAGATCGCTGTGAAGTGCCGCTAGCCTGATTGACAGATCCGTGACGAGGTCCAAATCTTCCCAAATACATTGTGAGTACAGCTAGGATGGGGCAAAACCAAAGCTCTTAGTTTAAAATAATATAATTCAATTTATTTAACCTAAGTAGAACTGCCTCCTAGCTGCCACCTGTCATTTGCAAAGCTGCACCACTGTCACTTGTCAATTCTGCATTTGCAAAGCTGTCACTTGTCACTCTGAGCTTTTAACTTTAAATCCGAAAAACGACCTTTACAAAATCGCTCATATCTCGGGAACCGTTTGGGCTTTAACTTTTCTCTGAAAGCTTAGAATCTTGGCTTTTCAGCGAACCTAGAACCGACTTGCTACTCCTTATACTTTGGCCGTAATTGCGATTCACGCATTCGCGAATTTTGCCGCGATTCGCGATTTGGTTAAAAATCCAGCCACGTGTGAAAACAGCAGCTTCCTTGCTTTACTTTGCTAAAAATTCGTTTAACCTGCTAGTTACTCCTAGAGCATTGTTAAAGTGATCCTGAACTCATCCCAAGTAGCTACCACTCACCCTGAACCTCCTAAAGGGAATTAAAACCATTGTTAGCATCTGTCACTTCATTGCCACCTCTGAAAGCATTTTTGGGCCTGTGTTTCAAACTTCTGTTTTCTCTAAGTTTGCTGGGGTGAACTGAATTACATTTGATTGCATTTCTGAGAACCGTGTGCTTTCCTTCCATTTCCTTGCATTGCATAAGGGGGGGGAGTGGATTGCCAGAGAAAAGTGATTACATTGTTTTGTTGAAATCATATTGAGTATTTTCTGTATTGCATTGATTCCACCTTGCATTTGAAACCATATAAAGCATTCTCTACCACCTTATTCTTCTGTTCCTATTCACAAGTGTGCTACCTTATCCTCTATACTACTCCTGGGTAACCAAATCAGTTTATTAGTGTCAGATTACCCATTGTTGATTACTGCTTATCTTATTAAGGGCGATATCAATTATTAATTTATTATAAAAGTGCGGTATCTATATTTTGCTGAATTTTTCTTAAATAAACCTTTTAAACTTGCAAAACAGAACTACTTCTTGGCTCAGTGGGGTCAGGGGGATTCTAAGAGAGGGGTGTTATATAGGGGTAGTCGTCCAGATTTCATGAACTGGACATAAAGATATATCAATAAGGGTTTCCATTCCGTACCCCAGACTAGGCATTGACTTAGCTGTAGTATTTAATTGGATCCTCTTACAGAACGCCAATAAAGCCAATAACATACTCCATATTCAAGTGCAGTCACTTCAGGCCCCCTCTACTGGTGTACCAAGTGCAACATGTGCTCCACAATTCTGTGTCAGTGAGCAGCCACAGTACACATACTTAATTCCAACAGTGTACGCTTGAGGTACATATCACTATCACAACTGAAGCATAGAAGGCAACATTGTGAAACCTACTTCCACACAATGTCCACATTCCTACCTCAATGCCCCGTAGCCATCCATGTACGCCAGTAGGCGCATGCCACTCCCAACACAACATGGTACAGCATTTCCAAAAATGCCTACATGAACTCCAATGCAATTCCATCCTCTGAAGGTAGTCGCCTGCGCACCTGCCGCACACTGTTTCATATGTTTACATCTGATTGCATGGGCCAAAGACTCTTGACAGACACACCACTCCTAATGCAAATGGTGTGTTTTCTCACCAATGCAGCTGTGAAAACTGCACCATGTCCTCCACAGTGATTCTGCAAAGGCGCAGATCTTAGTACACTTACATATTTACAAGAGTATAATACGGCACAAGGCATGCGTCCAATACATTTTGCAAATGACCTACATCACACTGAAAGTACTCTTTCTTCATATGTGTGCATTCCTCCCCGACCTAGCCAATGCGCTGCTTCAAACTCCTCCCTCAACCACCCCACGTAATGAACCCTTAACCACTGATTCCTTTGACTCGTGGCTCAATTCCTCATTAATCCCGCTCACCCCCATTTGCCAATCCTCTGCTCGCCGTGGCCCTTATTCCAGATGGTTTACACCTGAACTGAAGACTGCAAAACAACTGTATAAATCCCTCGAACATAAATGGCAGAAAGATAAAACTAACCTGAATAGATCTACCCTGGCCCAGAACCATCGCCACTACAGAGCCGAAATCTGGAAAGCAAAAAAAGTCCACTACAGCTCTCAAATTCTCAACTGTGAAAACCCCAGCAAGGAACTCCACAAAATCATTTCTGAATTTACCAAACCAACCTGTACCACCACCCAATCGACCCCATCTCAGTCACTCTGCGACTCACTCTCTCTCCACTTCTACAGCACTGCTCTCGATAGAACACATTTTCTCAGCAACAAACTGGCCCTCAAGTCCCCGCCACGTAATCCACCCGCCACATCAGTCACCCCACCACCTGCCACAGCAACTATAACCCAACCCACCTTCGACTCGTTCACACCAATATCAAGAGACCAATTTCTCAAACTTCTCTCTGCCCTGAAACCATCTGGCTCCCCCCTAGACCCCTGCCCGCCTCAATCGTCAAAGAAATATTCTTATCCACCTGCAAAGGAGAGTAGGCAAGAACCATCATAAATGACTCCTCGGGAGTCTTCCCTGACGCCTTCAAAACTGCTCATGTCAAACCTCTTCTGAAAAAATATTCCCTCGACCCACTGGACCCCAAAAACTACCGCCCCATCTCAAACACCAGGTTCCTTGCTAAACTCATCGATCAAACTGCATGCTCCCAACTAAATGCCTTTGTCGAATCCAACAATCTCATAGACCCTGCACAATCAGGCTTCAGACCTCGACACGGAACCGAAACCACCCTGACCTCAATCTGGGATGACCTTAAGATCACTGCTGACTCTGCAGGATGCGCTGCACTAATACTTCTAGACCTCTCTGCTGCCTTCAACACAATCAACCACTCAATCCTCCTCGACTGCCTCCACTCTCAAGTGGATAGCATCCTTCCTCAACAATAGGAAACAAATAACCCTCCCCTCCAGCTTTGCATCCGCCGCCCAACTAGTCAATACTGGAGTTCCACAAGGAGCATGCCTATCAGCCCTCCTGTTCAACCTCTATATGTCCACCCTCCCAGGAATAATCTGCCCGCACAATATCCTGTGCTATAACTACGCCGATGACACCCAATTACTCCTAAAAATCCTCAACTCAAACCCCAACTGTCAGCCCGACCTCGCAGCCTGCCTCCTTGACATTGATTGCTGGATGACCAAAAACCACCTCCTATTAAACACCACTAAAACCAAAATCATGGTGTGCGGCAACACCACACTTCTCCCGCAACCTCTACCATGGCCATCATCCTTGGGCTGTCCAGTCACCACATTGACCACAGTAAAAAACCTTGAATACACTCTCGACTCTGACCTAACCCTCTCTTCCCAAATCAACACCATCGCTAAATCCTGCAATTACCACCCCAAAATTCTGATACGCATTTTTCCGTACCTCTCCTTTCCCAACAGACTCGCTGCTGTCCAATCTATTGTAATATCGATACTTGACTATGCCAACTCCCTCTACCTCGGGGTCCAAGTATACCACCTCATTAAACTACAAAGAGCACAAAACGCTGCAGACAAACTGCTTCTAGCACTTGGCCCACGAGACCACACCTCTCCAGCTCTCAGAACTCTCCCAGTTGGACAAAGGGTGTCTTTCAAAACCTTATGCATCTCCCACCGAGCAGTGCAACTGGCCTCCTATACCTACAGGACAAGCTAAAACCCTACCACCCACTGCACACTCTAAGATCAAGCTCTGCCCTCCTTTTAGTGATACCAAACACCCACTCAATCAGGTTAGGAGGATCATCATTCTCAGCCTTAGCCCCCACTGGAACTCGCCAATCCGTTTTAGGTACACTATCGGTTTTAGTATTTCTATCAGTTCCATCGAGTCCCTTTGGATTTCTGTTTATTGTGGCTGTTTCTTTCATTTGCTCTAAGCGTCCATTCTTTAAGGGAAGAGCCACGTTTTCAGTAATTTGTGGAAAGACAGGTAGTCTTCGGTGTGTCGAATGTGGGGTGGAACAGATGAAGTGGGTGGAATGGATGAAGGTTGGAACGGATGAAGGTTGGAACGGATGGAACAGATAGAACGGTTGCAGTGGATGAGACAGACGAAGTGGATGGGACAGAGAGGGTGGAATGGACGGAGTGGGCGGAACGGACGGAGTGGGCGGAACGGACGAAGTGGCTGAAATGGACGAAGGGGATGGAACGGACAGAGTGAATAGAACGGATAAGAGATGGAACAGACGAGGGGATAGAACGGATAAGAGATGGAACAGACGAGGGGATAGAACAGATAAGAGATGGAACAGACGAGGGGATAGAACGGATGAAGTGGATAGAACGGACAGAGTGGATGGAGTGGATGGAAAGGATGGAATGGATGGAACGGATGAAGTTGGTGGAATGGATGTGAGACTGCAAAGGATAGAACTGATGGAACGGATGGAGTGGCTGGAGTGGACCGAGTGGATGGAACAGATCGAGTAGAAGGAACGGATGGAGGGGATGGAGTAGATGGATTGGATGGAACGGATGGAGCAGACGGATCGGATGGAGCAGACGGAACGGTTACTGATGTTACTGATAACCACCATATCACACTACTACGCTTACTCTGTCCTATACACCATCATTCAACTAGAACACAGCTATACTATGACACATTCGGCCTAGCTATTCTCATACTAACACGACCCCACGAACACCTCATCCTAATAAAACACAGCTAGCGGAGCACATTCCGGCCAGGTTAGGCGTCGCCTCAGGCCTAACGCAGCCAGAACTCGGTCTGGGTGTCCACCCTCCAGACTGAACACATCCAACTGATTTCCTCAGCACCAGACCTACCGCTAAGAAGCAGCTCTCATACTACAACCACACCAGCTGCACACATATCCGGTGCGCCCACGCACCATACGACACTCGCTCCCTCTACTGACTCGAACTGCGGTTCCCGATGGCGTTCAACCAACCAGCACTTTGAGGTCATACCAATGACACATAAGGCGCTATATAAATGCCAAGTAACATATACTGACATAACATAACATTCCACATACCAATCTGATTGTACTCCCATACATAGTAGCAATGCATTGCGATTTTGTTGCCAACACCCTACTCCTTCGCCACACCCAATGCAAAACAATAGAGCCATGCATGGAACCATATGACCACTTACCTTTCCTGTCTACAGTTACATATTACTATAGTAATGCACCCAATGAAGGCACCATTCTGTTACATAATTCCAACCAGTGCCCACCCTGTTATGTGCTCGGTCCCCAGCCATGCACAAAAGTCAATATGGGTGTTGCAGGCACAGCAGGTGAGCACTTACCGTTCCTGTCCACAGGTACATATTGGTGCAGTAATGAACCCAATCACAACATTCTGTGACCTTTCTCCAACCAGTGGCCACTCTGTCATCTCCCCAGCCATGCCGAGAAGCCTTTAAGGGCTTCACAGGCACAACACAACACAGCACTCCAACAGCAAATCTCCTCATCTTGTCTCCAATGCACTCCCCATCCCCAATACAGTCTCAATGCACTAACCAAAAATGTATAATCGCCTCCACAACTGCCCACCAGTAAAGTATATGTGAGTACCTGTGTTGAAATTCCATTCATGTGCCTATGTCTCACTGCCCTCCCCAAAGTAAGGCTATGCCAAAGCCCTAGGCTGTTGGGTACAAGGGCGGAGGCCTATGCCCTCCGCCCATGCACCCAACAGCCTAGTCTTTCACCACACCCAATCCACATACCAACATTTCAGTACTCTCATATGTAGCAGCATACCGTTTTCTTGCCAACAGCCTACACCTTTGCCACACCCAGTGCAAACCAATGGAGTCACTCATCTACATTTTCTTACTGCTTACCTTTCCTGTCCACAGATACATATTGGTACAGTAATGAATCCAATCAAGGCAACAGTCGATTACCTACTTCCAACCAGTGTCAATCTTGTATGTCCAAGAGCCCCAGCCATGCACACAAGTCATTAGGGGTTTTGCAGGCACAACACAAGATAGCACTGTGCCTACAAATATCCTTATATTATCTCCAATGCGCCCCCCCATCGCCAATGGAGGCTGTCTGCATTACAAAACAATTACTAGTCCTCTGTACAATGGCCCACCACTACAATATATTTGCACATAACTGCCCTCCCAAAAGGAAACCTATGGCCAAGGCATAGGCTCTAGGCTACATAGGCCGAGGATGCAGCCTCCCCCATGCAACCAATAGTGTAGTCCTTCAACACACCCACTGAAAGATAGTAGACGCGTGCATGCTTCTATGTGTGCACGTACCTTTCCTAACTACCGTTACGTGTGGGTACACTAACGGACGCACGCAATGCTAAATTCTGCAACCTACTTTCAACAAGTGTCCACACTGTTGCATCCAACGGCCATATCCATGCACACAGAGCACATCGCCTCTGCAGGCAAAACACACCAAATTACATTCCCTACTAATACCCTCATATTACCACCTACTCACTGCCCATCCCCAAAGCAGTCTACCTGCACTCAATCCACTCTTTCTACATATGTCTGCAATTCGCAACACCATTATCACAGTACTCCCATACATTACTACATTGAGTATGAGGTGTTGTGGCCAACATGTATGCTCTTGGGTACAAATGGAGGCCTACAGCCTCCGCCCATAACCCCAACAGGCTAGGCCCTTTGCAACTGCTACCCACCAATGCAGCATCTGTCAGTACCGGCATAAAACGTCCTTGTCACAAACATGTGATACACAAAATATCTTCCCGGTACAAAGGTTCACCATGCTCATTTTGTTTCTGCCATTTCCAATGCACTATCCATAATTACGTCAGCGGGCACAGCGTCGCCACTGAAGGTAGTCGCCCGCACATCTAACCGCTAAGTACCTCACAGCTCTCCCATGCATGAGACGCATTACAATGCGCCGTTGTGGGCCAAACCCTAGGCTCTTCCCTACAAGGTAAAGGTAGCAACCTGTGCCCATGCACTAAAAAGGCTACACCTTACCCACAACCACAACAAGCCAAGCCAAACAAGCATACGACGCAAACGCACTAACTCAACATAACAACTGGCATAACCACTGGCAGCCATAGCCTGCAGCTGAAAACATTGCCAATATCTTCGATTCGCCCTCTTCCATCCAGCCACTCAAGCACACTATGTTTTTCAACTCCTTTCGGCACGCCACTGTCCTCCGATACACCATGGCGGCATTTTGCAACATCTTTGACGCACAACACGCTTCCGTCGAGCCAACCACCGGGCTTGTCCAACGTTCACCAACAGCACGGCGTGCTGCCGGCCAACGAGAATTTGGTCCGCGGAGCAAAAAGGGAAATGGGTCCGCGGAGCGAAACCAGATATCACAAGTTTTTTGGGACGTACATTTCAGTGTTTTGCAAAATATTTACCAGTCGGATTTCCACCGACCACACAAAAGCCTGCTTTCTGGCACAAGTCCCTGCTCCTGGCGCAAATTTGCTGACAATCCATCCAGCCGTTCGACCTGTAGCCATGTGCAAAGTTTTTCCCCATTCAGTCTATGGGGAAAAAAAATGTTTGGGACCCCCCCTGTAACCCTCCCACACGGAACCTCGCCCAAAATTCAGAGCCGCCCATATACTTTTTCTGCAAAGTTTGATGAGGATTCGTCCAGGGGGAGCGAAGTTATAAGCCACCGAAAAAGTGTTCTTCCTATGAGTTTAGTAACTTAACCATAGCGGCCGTATATATATAGCTACATGGTCGGCCTCCTCATTATGGAATTTTGTGGTGACGAAGGTGAGGAGGAGAAGGAAGACCGCATCACAAAAGAGGATTACCAGGACTAGTGTGAAATCAGAGCATTGGCCGGGGATAGCTCCACTGTCCCGTTTCACTCCGGTCTGCCCACCGTATTATCTGGTCTGTGGGTGCGTGGTTGGGCCTATGTCAGACACTGTGGCCGGGAGTTCCAATGTGGGTGTAGTGCAGGGTGCCCGTCGCACTTTCGGTCCAGTCCGGCAGTGAGTTTTCAGGTGCAGCATGGCTTCTGCATTTGTGCTGGTGAACACACATGGTTGAGCCCTCCACAATTCAAGGCCTCCCTTTGTCAGAGCCTGGGTCGGGGTTCGGGAGGTGGGCGTACCTCGCCACTGGCGGACCCCTGAGGCTGATAAGCACATCTCCTGCAGGCACCAAGGCAGGGGTGGTGCTGCTCCGGATTGTGTCCTTCTGTGAGAGATTACTGTGCCAGATTGTTGTAGCCGAGTGCGGTGAGGGCCAGCAATGCAGTCTGCCTCCTAGTTTTCTGGATATTCTTCAAGGGTTGGTAGGTGGGCTGCAGCACTTTATTGCTTAGGCCCAAATCGGATCCCGGAAGGTGTGGGCAATAGGAATTGGTGCGTCAGCTTCACAGGGGAGAGGACGCATTGTGTTATGTGCATTAAGCTATCGGCCTAAAGGAGGTGGAGGAGGGCTGTGTCATAGCAGCAGGGCCGTGTATACATTGTACAACCACAACCACGCCCTGCCAGCTGACGTCCTTTTGTCGGGAAGCTGCAGTGACACCTTCAGGTCAGGCGGAACATTTAAGCACAGCAGGCATATTGGCTTCAGGCAAGACATTTAGACTGAGCGCAGGTGAACTATTGTGGCGTGACTTTCAATGGCATTCATTATTTCCCCGAAGTGTATTTCAACAGCTTTAAATTTAGGTGGCTTTGGGACATCGTCCTGCCTAGTACTTTTAGGACTTAGTCTCACAAATCTTTTCAGCCATTGTTAATTGTTGTTTCCCCTCTCCCTCCTGCTGTGTGGATGGCATTTTTGGGGGGTGGGGAGGACTTTGGGAAAAAGTGTTATTTCAACAGCTTTTACTTAAGGTGGCAGCGGGACATCTTCCCTCCAGGTACTTTTTACTTGTTGTTTTCTATCTCCCTTCTGCGTTGTGGTTGACATTATTTTTTGGGGACCTTTGGTGGCAGTGGGAGGTTGTTCCGTTATGCACCATGGGTGGTAAAGACTGGGGGACTGTGGGAGAGTGCCCTGGGAGTGGGGTGGTATTTGTCTATTACATTTTTGGGGTGCATTTAACACTTTGATTGTTTTAACTAACGTATATGACCATGCAGAATTTTGAACCACCTTCCAAGTTTCTGGCAACACCTGGGGAACACCCTGTTCCATGGGAGGATTGGGAATATCCCTTTAAGTTCTATTATGTGACAGCAGGTTTTCGAGAGATTCTCTGATGAAAGACAATTCTCAACCCTCATGTGTTGCATGGGGACAGAGGCGGTCAGGGTGATAAAGAAGCTACCAGATGTGCAAGTGGTTGATAGTGAAGAATGGGCATTTTGAAACCATTTTATACTGGGTTATGCTTTACAAAACATCAGTTATTAAATATCGACATGTTATTGGGCAAAATCGAGTAGTGTGAGGGGTCAGAAATGTGAGGCAGACAACTCGGTAAAGGTTTTTCACAAGAAGTCATATTATTAACTAAAGCCTTATTATCCCTAACCTAAAGAAGATGTCCCTGCCTATCAAAACAAGACTAAAAGAACACTAATAAAAAGGAATATGTCCCTCACACTTGTATTTATATAAAACTTATAAAGGTGAAATATGGCATTTCAAGTTTACCAGAAATAACAATTATGTTCAAAATGAACATAATAACTTTGTATACTTATATCCTATATATTCCACTTCCCCAGGTTCAAAGACATGATTTTCAAGGTTCTAAACAAGGAAGTTCCTTCTTTGTGTAGCCAAGTCCTATTCGTTAAAGGTCGCCTTGCTCGAAAAGTCTTTCAATCAGCTTTTGACAAATTATCCACAACATAAAAAGAAAAGTCTCAATCTTCAGACTGATAATCAACACTGAAATAACACTTCTTGGAATGTGAGCAATTCAACAATTCTTCTTGATTCATAAAAATGTCTTTGTCAGGATGATTTTTATCATTAATCAGAAAACACAACAGTGGTCTTGACACTTTCTTTCCTTCTCAACCTTCAACCACAATGCAGAACTTCATCTTCTTCCTGGTCCACTAACCCAGCCAGGATTACCACTAGTGTTCCCTGTCCTGGTATACTCCCCTGCCAGGACAAAAACTCCTAACACTTCTACAGCACATTGTGGTTTGGTCGGCTTAACAACTTTCAGTAAAGTCTTTTAATCTCAACAACATGTAAGATTCACAATTCCTTCTGCAAAATCACAATACACATTGGTGCTGTTCATTCCACAAACTGGCTTGCCCCAGGCAATGCAGGTTATACTCCTCTCTTCCTTGATATTTCTTACAAGGAAAGCTTCTCTCCTGCCACTTTTTATCTCCCACTTCCACATCAAACAACTGATGACAAGGTCTCTTTATCACACTTGCCTTTCTATGGCTTAGGCAATGCGTGTTGGTGGGTGGCTCATCTATTGCCTCTTCCTCACTCTGGGAACAATGGCTACAATTCTGCAGCAATAACGTTCTCTTATTATATTGCCAATGCGGGCTATAGGTTTGCCAAAGTAATGCCCCCTCTTTACTTTGGCAATGGTAGTTATTGGTCTTCTTCAATATTGCCCTGTTTACTTTGGCAATGCAGAGTTTTAGCTTGCTGCAATATTGCTCCCTTTTCGCTTCGACAGACATTGTAACCTTGGTTTCCATCAAAGTGAGTATATCACCCACGTAACCTTCTTTCATCAGTTGGTATTCAAAATGATCACTATCGGTCAGCGTTCGACTACGGAGGGTTTCAGGGTTTCCTAACTCAGGCAAACTTACTGTGCCTTCCATATGCGCCCGCTCAAACCGCTGCCTCTGCTTCTTCTGTGGACTTCAGCACTCCAGCCAGCCTCGGTCACATTACCGCACCGCTTGAGAAAGGAGCCTACCTTTCTCCTCCTGCACTTACCTCTCTCTCTCTTATGAGACGGCTTGTCAGTTTACTGGTTCCCGCTGCGACCTCTGCATTTCAGAGTTTCCACCCTGAAGACCCTCTGAGGACCGTATTCCGCTTCCATAATAGCGGCAGCGGCTCCAGCGTCTTCACTTCGCTGCAACTGCTGCTCACAACTCCTACTGCTGCTCCACCCATTAGTTCTAATGGCCTGCACCTAAGGGGGCCTTATATATTCAAAAGTCCAGCATAGGTGTGGGTCATCAGAAACACTAGACTGGAATTTGTAGCTTAGGGCCTCTAGGTTCCTCTTCCTCGTCCCAGTACTTCAGGCATTGTGGGACTTGAAGTCCCCAATGTTCTGATCTCTATTTATTTCACAAGTACCGTCTTCCACTTTACTCAATTCACTCTTTTTAGTAAACCCACTTCTAGGGAAGGATTTGGGAAGGATTAATGATTGGTTTAGACTTAAGGAAGAATTATATTTATTGTGAACATGGTTTTTAATGCTCCGCTTTCTATATCTATTCTTCTCATGCTGATCACAATGGTTTTCACTACCAACAAAGTGGGTCGGTTAAGAATGAGAAGTCTTTCTCAGGTAGCAAGCCATTAAATATTCTGTCATCATAGTAATCTCTCCTACTGAGGAAGATAAATACTGCGTCCCTCCTAACTGAGCTATCCCATTCCACTGGGGTCCTTCTCCTCCCAGGTGATCCTCCGGGCTAATCCCACCCCCAAGGCTAGGATCAGGTAGCAACTGCCTTCCCCAGGCCACCTGGGAGGAGACTTTAGGCAGGGTTTCTGTGAGGTCTCCACAAGATTCATCACAATAGCAAGAATGCACAAGGCCTACAACTAACATGCAAGTGTAATATTAATACACCAATGTGAAAAACCAGAGGGTGTTTGGCAAACCTAGTCCCCGGGAATCC
This sequence comes from Ambystoma mexicanum, assembly GCF_040938575.1. Taxonomy (NCBI): domain Eukaryota; kingdom Metazoa; phylum Chordata; class Amphibia; order Caudata; family Ambystomatidae; genus Ambystoma; species Ambystoma mexicanum. The sequence goes on from NC_090927.1 coordinate 151,876,073, forward strand.
CCTACTCAAGTGGTCAGGGAAAGGCAATCACTTTTGTATCCCGACCCTGGGGGTGGACAAGCGAAGGCGAATCACCTGGGTAGAGGGTCCTCGGGTAGTGGGGGAGAAGCATCCTATGGTGAGGCATGGTATCCCCTTTTTCCACAAGCCATCTAACCCCCATCTCTGTTTACTTTATGGGAAACTACAACTCCCATTATTCTTCAGCACCTTGTCTTGACAAAGGTACTGCACCAAGGAAGATGAGCAATGAGGACAGAAGGATTACCTCCCCTGACTTGCATTGGCCCTGTCCCTGTAATGAGGCCAGGCAATTTGCTCTAATATTATACACCTGCCATTTATTAAGTATCCCTGTGAAAATAAAAGGTGCCACGCACAGACACCCTTTGTGTGAGGCTGGGTATGAGAAGGAACAGCTCTTCTGAGTCTGAAGCAAACCAGGATGTGGGAGTTGGAAGGCCAGCAGGCTGACAGCAACGGAGAGGATTGAGAGAAAGCCAGGCAAGATTGCCAAGCTTTCGGGTAGCTGTGAGTGTTCGAAAGGCAGAGCCGAGCAAGCAGAGGAAAGAAACCTTCAAGGTGCCAGGAAACAGCCCCCAACCCTCCTAGGTGAATGGCAGATTGATGAGGAGCAGAGGAGGCGTTGCTACTGGCCTTGAGCTGCGAAAGAAAGATAAAAGCACAACCAGTGAGTTATCGAGCACAACAAAAATCCGGTTGATGTTCAAGGGAAAGTGACTGATTTGAAAGGTGAAGGCTGCGCGGGTGCCGATAAAATTCGAATGAAGAGAGCAAATGTTAAAAGAAGAGGATACAGAGTAGCAGAATGGTCCTGCGAGAGGAACTCGACATTCAAAAGTTGCTGTGAAATGCTATCAACTTTTGAAAGATGTGACAAGCGGAGATCAAAGGAAAGAAAGTTATATAAAAAGAAAATGAAATATGGGGGCGCTGTTGCGCAAAAGGAAAATGGCTGCCTAATTTGGGAGCTCCCGCTCCACCGCAAATATCCTTGACAATTCATCCGTTCTAAGGCTGCATGGAAAGCCGGAAAGCCACGCTGCACATCACCCAGGTGCCGGGGCATAACGAGAAGAAATTCTGGTCAGCTACGACCTAAATCCGCTGAGAAAAGGCAGTGGGAACATTGGCCGACTCCTGGTGCGGACCCGATCCGACCGACGGGACCGTACGGATCCACCCATTCGCCGGGGATGCAGTGGCGCTGTGGGCCGCAGATGGGAGAAGCCTGTGACTGCAATACGCGCCTGGGCTGAAGCGCCAGCTTAGACTAGCTCAAGCTACGATTGCTACGGCGCCTGGCCGTGAGTCGGAGATCCCTGGGGCCCGCCGGATACTCCGACTGAAGAACGCGGAGGAGGAGAAGGCGCTCTTCACTCTCCGGTGTGCGATAGGACGCACACCATCGATCCTCCACTACGCGACGAGCGCTTCGGCTCCCAGCCACAATGTGACACCCATACTCATCTTTACTCAGGTGCCGAGGGCGCGGGGCAGGGGAGGAGCACTACGCGGCGGGCCCGGCCCTGCTGTGCCGGGAGTCGTCGCCCGGAGCCGCGGCTCGGCCTTGCACTGGTTGCCGGTACTGCGGATTCTGGGCTCCGGGCGCGGCGGGGCCACCGAGCACTGGCGAGGGCAACAACACACTGCCTTGAATACGCTGGCCCCCGTGAAGGAAGCGCGCAACGCGGCAGGCCCTGAGAAACAGTGCGAGCCGGGTGGGGAGGTACGCTATAGCGCTGCTGCATCGGCGAATACTTGCAGTGCGGACGCCACAACATTGCTCCGCACCTGATGCATCACAGCTCCTAACTGCCCAGAGACACGCAGAAACCGCCCACACGGCCCACTGCAACTGGAAACAGAACATTGCACCTAGGACCACGGAATACTATAACCAAACATTATATACGTGAAAGGGCACAGTCCATTCGTGCCAATAAACTCTGGAGACATAAAATAAAGAATAAACCAGAGGCACACACAGAACCCCACTCCTGCCGAGACAAGAAAGTTGCACGGGATGGTGTGAGCACTTATAGAAAATCAACGCCTTGAACGCCAAAAATAGTGCAACAACTCACTTCCCTGGGATGCGCTGACCCCTTTGGAGCACACACGCAACGCGGCTGGCCCCGTGGGACAGTGTGGGACGGGTGGAGAGGTGCACTATAACTGCTTGGGCTGCTGCAACGGCAAATACTTGCTGCATGGAAATCACAACACTGCTCCACGCCTGATGTATCACGACCCCTAACACGCAAGAGCAGCCCCCACGGCCCACCATCACGGGAAATAGAACACGGCAGTACCTAGGGCCATTAGATAATATAAATAAACATTATATACGTGGAAGGACACAGTCCATTCGTGCCAATACACGCCTAGGACATGACATATGGAGCAAACCGCAGGCACACACAGAACCCCACTCCTGCCGAGATGAGAAATTTGCATGGGACGGTGTGAGCATTTATAGAAAATCAACGCCTCAATGTCCAAACCAGTACAAGTGTAATAGCGGAGACATCTCGGAGCCCCAGCGAGAAGGCACGGGGGGAGATAACAAGTGGGAGAACGCAAGTCGCTCCCAACGGTCAACCGCGACCTATGGGCCGCAACGAGAGGAAGGGGACAGGTGGGAAAAAGATCGGCCCCATGGATACATTTACCAGCTCGCAGACACAAGGGGCAACTGGAGGGGAACCATCACCATCCGTGGGGCAGGGGGACGACTCAATTGATCGCCTGACAACGCTGGTGCAGAACGGATTCGTAGCGGTGAACGTTAAACTAGATGATATAGTGGCGACAATAGGATCCCTTAAAGCACGAGTGGAGAAGGAGAGCTCACGTATTACTGTAACGCTCACCTGACTCCCACGGAGGCGCTGGCCTGGTTTGCGCTGCTGTGACCTCATCTAAGGTGATGCGCAGGGTTCGGAAGACGGACTGGACCGGGCCCCAGATCTGGCTTGTCTGACTCGCAGAAGTATCCTTCTGTAGGTGAGAATAGTAGGGGGTTAACTGTCTGCGGGGTAATGCAATCGGCCTCCCACTTACCCCTCTCACCCTCCTCAAAACCCTTCTGTGCTTCCCCGTAGCGTCTCACCTTAGGGTCTGGAAGGACGAGCTCTCCATCCTGCTTCTGATGCAGGGGCGCGTTGGTATCCAGTTACGTCACTGGATTTTCGGATGGGTGAGAACCAATCTTGCTTGGCTTCCAGGTAAGTTTTTCTATAAGTGGTTCCCCTTGTGTCCATGCATTAATGTTCTAATGCTAGTGTCTTTTTCCCCATAGGGGCCGGGGTACGGAATGCCGGGGAACAGGCACCGACCCGAGGTGAGCAGTGAAATCCTTGTGGAAATCAGGTAAGTCTTTAATGAGTGTTTTGGTAATGTCTTTTCATTCACTCATTAACGCTGATGTCTGTTTTCCCCTTAGGGGCCGGGGTCCGAAAATGCCTGGATGCGGCGCGGACCCGAAATGAAAAGGGAATGACCCAACATGGAGTTTTAGCTTCCCTTTTCCCTTCTTTCTCTCACCTTTGTTCTTGTCTTTTTCTCCCTAGGCGCGGGGGCGCGACTGCGAATCCGGATGGTCGCTGCTGAACATGGAGGGGCCCTGTAAAGGTGAGTAGAATGCGGCGCTGCAGCGATCGATGCGATGTGCTTTTAAAAATAAATGTCTTCCTTTTCAGGACCGTCGGCGAAATGTCTCTGGGATGCAGATTTAGCAGGTGAGGCCTTTTCCTTCTTCTGTTCTCTTGTTCCCTTCCTTTGAAGGTGATTCAGGATGCTGGCAGGTGTGGCAGAAGTCAAGATGCAGGAGCAGACACGGTGAGCGTCCAGCTGCTAGATGCAGAACAACGCGAAGCACGTGTGGCTGATCGGGTGTGGTTTAAATAGCCTTGGAAGAAGTTCCTAGAATGTGTCCTTCCTCCAATCAGGTATGTATCCTTCCCCGACCACGCCCGGGTGGTAAATTAGTCCCACAGGTAAAGTAGTTCCTTTCAGGCCTCAAGGAGGCCGGGGTTCTGCAGCATGGTCTGCATCAGGTAAGTGCACCCAAACACTTTCATAATGAGCCTGGCGCCTATGGCGCCAGGACTGACGTTTTCTATGAGCCTGGCGCCATAGGTGCCAGGACGCTGTCCAAAGGGCCCCTATAAGGGGTTGCAGGGACCTTCCCCGGGGACTTGATGTCCGCTTTCGGGGACGCAGGGCCTGAGCCGGCTCCCCGGGCGCGGGCATCGTGACAATTACGGAGACGGAAAACAGATTAAGTGTAAATGAAGACACAATACAAAAGCATGGACGAGATATAGCCCACCTCCAAACGGAGCTACATAAGACGCAAACCAAGTGCGAGGTTCTCGAATCAAGGTCCCGGAGAAACAATATCCGGAGTGTCAGAAAAGTTCGGGAAGGGCTCCATGGAGAGACAAGTTGAGGCCTTGTTGAAAGGCATCCTTGGCGCAGACTCCTTCTCAGATCATTTCCTGATCGAAAGGGCCCACCGTACCCTAGCACCGCTCCCGAAACCAGACGCCCCGCCCCGAACCATAATCGCGCGCCTCCTAAACTACCGAGACAGGGACACTATACTCTGGCTTTCGAGAGAAAAAGGTACCCTACGTCATGAGGAGAACACAATCCACATATATCCGGACTTCTCCACCAACGTGCAAATGCAGAGGAGATCGTATGAAGGGGTGAAAAAACAGCTGCGAATCTGAAATGGCAAAAATGAGAATACAGCATGGGGGACGTTCGCATTTCTTTGAGAATCCCACGGACGCTATGTCATATGTGGAGTCTTCCATTCCATTACCAACTGGAGATCGAGGGGCAAGCCAAAATGCGAATTCATGACTGTGTGATGAATGGTGGGATCAGGCTGGTCTAGGACTTGATCACCTACAATGTGGTGAGAAATTATTTGCAGTTGAAGATATGTAATGGGGACGAGCTGAGCTTAAAAATTGGCTTTCTAGGCGGGCAGCCTCGACCTGGAGCGGGCCAGATTGCTGCAAACAGCGACCCTCAGGAAAGTTCCACATGTTACGGGGACAGTTTATTGTGGGGCAGCATTGTCAAGTTGGGGTTGATGATAAGGGTGGGGGTTTAAAATGGCATATGTCAGAATGGGATGGGAGGGAGGGGGGAAAAGTTGGGAACTGGGACTCATTTGAAGTAGTCTCGCAAATTAAAAAACGTGGTGACATTGCAGCACATGGAAAAACCCTGAATGGCAACGAGGCCAGATATATACGTTGGGAATACAGATATGGCTAACTCTGTCAAGGCAGCCCGGGGGCTCCGACTGAAATTATTCACTTGGAACGTCCAGGGCTTGAACAATAGTATCAAATTAAGGAAAGTAGGAGCTTATGTTACTCGCCATCAACCCCACATAGTTATGCTACACATATGCGAAACACATGCGCTCCAAAAGGTCAACGCCGAGCTCCTGAAAGGGTGGGGTACCCACAGATATGGCACGGAATACTCCTCACAGGCGAGAGGGGTATTGACCCTGATACACCCGTCTGTTCGGTTCCGGCTTGAGAAGAGCAAAATAGACCTGTTGGGTCGCTATGTTATACTCTGGGGCAGCATTAATGGGGTAGAAATGATTTTCATTAATACATATGGTCCAAACATAGATGACCCTGAATATTATATAAATGTACTTCATGAACTTGGTGCGTGTGGGGGCGAGCGAATAGTGTGGGGGGGAGACTTTAATACTATTCTAGATGCAGAACTAGACCGTTCAGCCTCCACACATAGGAACCCCTCAAGGGCAGCCAACACTCTGCTGCAAATCATCTCACAGCTACAGCTGGTAGACGCCTGGAGAACACTCCACCCCCTAAAACGACAGTATTCATTTTACTCCTCGGTGCATGATTCCGAATCTCGAATTGACTATTGGTTGGTGTCGGCATCCCTCCTGCACCAAATTACTGGGAGTGACATATTTCCACGCACCTTATCCGATCACTCTCCCATAGAGTTAGACATGACGTTAAGGAACCTTAAACCCCCGGCCAAGAGATGGAGAATGCCTTCCGACATATTTAAGGACCCTGGGGTGGCGGGGGAACTACACACCGAAGTTGAATTCTTCTTTGAGACCAATGGGGGGTCGGTGGATAGTCCCTCAATGTTATGGGAAACATTCAAGGTGTGGGTGAGGGGTATCCTGATTTCCAAGTCCACGGAGATACTGAGGGCGGTCCGGAAAGAACTTGAGGAGGTTGAGAAGCGGCTGGGGGATTTGGAACACCAATATGCGTCCCTGCACGAGGACAATACTCTTGCAGAGATTAATAGCCACTTACAAGAATTTAATAAATTAGCGGACAGGGAATTGTTGTACATGATCACTCCGGTCAGAGCACGTCGGTATGGGGAGGGAAACAAGGCGGGGCGCACACTGGCTAACCTGCTGAAAGCAGATAAGGCCCGCACTCGAATCTCCAGCATAATAGGGAGCGAAGGTATAGCACAAACTAGGACCCTTACACAGCTGTCCTTACACACACCAATCTATACATATGAAACACTTGGAGGGCTGTTTGATGATGAAAACCGAAGGAAGGTTATTTCTTTGCTAGAAATGCATGGATCTTTTATTTCTGTAAAACCTGTGGATCCACTTCCAATGTAAGTTTAATGAACCTGCTTAGGCACAATTGCTCTTGATGATATGCTTACTATTTGATTATTAAATGTGCCTGGCAATTAGACTGCTTGATCTGTCCAAACTGTATTTGCAGTCTATTGCATCTTCACATGCACCATTTATTCCATCTGTTTTTCTATTTGTCATGTTTCTATTACTTTATACGCCATTTGCCCATAACAGAGCACTGGCCTGAAGCACATTTGATGCATCCACTCTTGCCTATGAGCAAAATGCCTCATATATTCCATGATCATTCCTCAATTAATGCTTTAATTATTGTATGTATTCATTTCAGACATGTGCAACATTCTGCTGCCACAATAATGCAGACAGGAAATCTTGAAGAAGAAGAAGACAGAAAGGACCTTGACGATTTGTCTGTACAGTAAGTTATCACATGTGGTATGCATACAGTCTTTTTAATCTGTCCTGATTCATGCATGCTAAACAAATATCTAACTATGATTAAGCAAGTTATTATTAAATTCAACAGACCAAGTAAGCAGAAATGGCAGAGCACCATATGGAAAAGGGTTGCAGAAGCTGGGGTTTATAACATACATCCATTGGACTGTGATCTTATTGGGTTCCATAGATACTTAAAGGAAGATCTGGCTTTCAACAATTGTAAAGGTAATGCAACATTTTACTATCAATTTTAGTGAACTTTAACAATTACAATAAAATCCCCACAGAAGCAGAACAATGTATACAACATACATTTAAAAATAATTTCAAACACGCTTGGCAAACCTTTTTGTAAATTCTTGCAATTAGGTAATATTCCCTCTCATACACCTGGCAGTCAGATGATTTATGGAAGGGCAGAATAGTCACACATGCATGGGTGGAGGTGTTATTTGTCCAGCTTTGGCACAGCAATGTATAAGACATTTTAAGGAGGGGTTAATTATAAACATTCATGACCCCACCCCAGATAATCCAGATAACTACCTTTTGCTAAGCATTTCCTATCAACCTGAATACCTGCATAAATGTTGCACAGGCTTTCCAGAAAATCTTCATAATCATTTAATTTTGTGATGATCGACCATGTGCCTTTTTCAACCTGCTCAGAGATACTGGTTTATCACAACAGACCGTCAAAATGACACTAAAAATATAACGCAGTTTGTGCAGGAAATAGACAGACATATGTTCAATTCAGTGCAACATTTCAAATGCGTGCTACAAGGCATGCAAAAGAAAGTCAGTAAAGGAGTTTCAAAAGAAGTTACTCAAAGGAGGTAAGAGGGCAAAAATAACGGATAAGAAGCGTATCAGAAAAAGAATGTTAACAATATATATGAGTGTAGGCCCAAGAAGATGACCTGTTGTAGCCTTGAAATACTGACATCTTCAAATGTTTGATAGCAAAGTGGATGCTGATTCAATGTTTATATTAATTTTTCTATGTACAAATTCACTGTTTCATGACATATTATTTTGTAATATGTGTAAGGTATAAAGAATTTAGAGAAGAGACGATCCCCAGTGAATGGATCGATGTTTTGGATAAAGCGAAGGACGACTTACTGGGTGTGAAGGAAAAGATCTCCAACAACGTGGGCTTGACTTATCAGGAGCAGTTCTTGGTATTGTATTACTTGGAGGCAATTTTGCTTCTTAGGCATTTACAGAGACCAGGTGTTGTGAAGAACCTCTCAGTAAGTTTATATGTTGTATATGTTTAAAAAAAGTGATGCAACAAAAAGCCAGTATGTTTGGAAACGTAATGCCTTACTCTCATCTGGACTATGAATGGAGAACATACAGAAATATTTCTCAAAGAACCAGCTGCACACAGTAATGAAAGAATGCATGTACACCTTATACATATCTGACTTTTGCAGGCTGAAGAATGGATGGAACGAAGAGCTCATCATGACGAAGATGGCACATAGTTTGCAATTGCTGCTGTGAAGGAGCACACAACGGCAACACAACAGAGGGCTTCATTTTGTCTATGTTCAGAAGAGAAGCATGTACGTATAAACTAATGTGTTTGCAAAAGCCACGATAAACACAGCATCAGCTCTTATAGATTTAAAGAGCTGGGCACCAGGCAATTCAAAGGCCTCTGAATAATGTTAGAAATTGTTGATGGCATTTGAAAGGGATATGATGGAGCCTTCATCTTTTCTGGTTTCAGGAATATTTCCTGAAATTAAGACCAAGCATGATGAAAGAGTAAAAAAAGCAGCATTGGATTGTGTTGAGAGAGAGACTTTTTTAATTTTGTCAATGAGTGAAGCTTTCTAGAATCCATCAAATCATCTCTGCAGGTTTCATGAGTGGTAAGTACCAATATCAGGATCTCTTGTGTTTGAGTAACCCCAGTTCAGGCATGTGACATGTGTCTGTATGTATGTATGGGGTAAGTGGTCAATATGTAGCAGCACCTTAAAAGGTATTAGCATAATTGACCTAAAACATTTGATGAAATTGTTTGACCTTTTTTGGGTCAAATTTATAAATATGGGGGTGGGTAAGGGTATAGATTAGGTTGACTTTTCAGCTGCGTTTGATAGTGTTGATCGCCAGAGACTTTGGAGTAAACTCAGAAAATGGGGATGTACCCCCTGGCTGGTTAACATCTTGAAGTGCCTGCATCAAGATACACAGGCGCAAGTGCGACTATCTGAAGATGGCACTACTACAGCTCTGATACCGATATATAGAGGAGTGCGACAGGGTTGCACCTTGGCAGCACTTCTATATAATCTGTATACGGCCGACATTGCAGAACAGTTAATACCCAGCATTGGATGCTGCCCAAAACGTGGTGTGCTTCCTGTGCCGTGTCTACTTTATGCAGACGATTTAGTCATGTTAAATTATACAGACTTAGGTGCAAAAAGTATGTTCTCTACTTTGTGCAGTTATGCATTTGAGAACAAACTTAAAATGAACATGGGAAAAACCAAGATAATGGCCATATCCTCAAAAAAGGTGAAATGCCCTGGTTTTGATACTTACCTAGGAAAAGTAGAATATGTTGACACTTATCCTTACCTTGGGCTTGATGTGAGTGGTAGTATAACCTACAAACATATTGTAGATGCTAAGAAAGCAAAAGCCATATGATTGACACAACTAATTGTAAAATCTGCAAGAGAACCTGCTGGTTTTAGGTTTGATGGAATTATAATACTCTACAAACAATGCTTCTGTCCTACTATATTGTATGGACTGGAAGCATAGTAGAAGGGCATGTGGTTAGACATAGTAGAAGGGCATTTTGGAAAAGGATTCGGAGACTCAACTTGTCTAGTCCAGTTCAATATATACAACTGGAATTGGGGGTTGATGTCTTTGAAAGGTGATATGTTGAAGAAGCGTGGGCTTTTACAACTAAAATACATTCTACCCCACAATGTCAACTACTTCGACTATTGGAAAATAACACCTGTAATAATGATAGTTTTGAGAGACTAGATGAGTCTTTACTCAAGACTGTTGGATGGTATCCTGATTATCCTAAAAAAGACCCCCTATGAGATATTCAGGTGTATATTTATAAAGATAATTAAAATCTGGGATTGGGGCCACAATTATGTGCATTTGGAAAAACTTTGCAGCTATATTGATGTTGCTGGAGTAACACATAAGTATTTGCAACCCCAGCAATATTTAAGAAAGTGCCCAAATTTGGCAGTCAGATTCTTTCGATTGAGATTGCGCACCAACCAGTTGCCGGTGCTGGCGCTGACTGGTGCCCAAATAAATTGCCACGGAATGAAAGATATTATCGAATCTGCAAGAAGCCTGATATTCTAGAGATTCCCCGACACATACTTACAGAATGTTCTGTTTTGGGAGTCGAATATATGACTATCCTGGGCTCTTTTCTACATGAATATGAGGCGATCAAAGGTGACACCTTTTGGATATACTGATTGAATGCAGAGTGTCAAGGGGTACATATAGCCCTGTATCAATTGTGGGTAAGAATCAAAAAGACTTTACCCTCGGCTATTAAGGCATTAAAGGTGGAGACCAAATATATAAAGTCCATATATTATCGATGTGTAAAGTGAGATGAAACAACCGAAGGTTGAAATGGTTATAACATGCATTTTATGAGTTTTAACGGTTTTATAGAGAGTTATTGTTAAATTATTCAATATGAGGTAAAGTGTTAATTAATTTTAGAATTGGGTGATGAAATTGACTATTCAAAATTTGACATGAGTCAAATGGTTTTGATTTCAATTTGTTTTGATTTGATTGATTTTCCAATGAGATGTGAGGTGCAATTGGTGTGATAATGTGAAAACATGTAAAATGTGCAATTTAACTGTTAAGCTGGTTTAAGTGCAGTTATTTTGTAAAATGTTTATGAAACTAAACAAATAAATAAAAATAAATAAATAAATAGGTTGAGGGGAAGTGGGCGGCGTGTGCTGCAGGGGGTCACCCCCGCATTCTAGACCGAAAAAAAAAGTTCAAATAAATTAGATCAAATGTGATTAGGTCAAATGTTTTAGGTCAAATAGACCCACACCCCTTAAAAGACAGACCAGCATCATCCAATACATATCAGAATGTTTTTATCTCTCCCATTGTTTGGAGTGACAGGCAGTCACAAGTTCTAGGATGACTTCTGAATTGGTTGCATGAAAAAAGGAGTTGACTGCAAACCCATATATTGTGGCTGCCACCAAGCCTCCACATTTCACCTTGATCTCCAAGTATCACTGGTTAAAATGGGGTGTTTTCACATCCTGTTTTCATCAGGATCACTAACACTTTATGTATGCCACTGTTTGGACGTCTACTGTATGTACCAGTAAGTTTGGCACTAAATGTATGCGTATTATGTGATATTACAACATGATCTATTAGTCATAGTATGAGGAAGTCATTTAAGTGTGATAACAATTCTTGTAGGTACAATTTACCATCTGTAACCAGCCAACAAGCCGGGAAAGTGTATCAGATGGCAACCAAAAAAGATTGCAATGTTGCACAGAAGAGTATTGTTGCAGACTACCTCGCACACTCCACTCCCAACTGCAGAGAAACATCATCGAATGCTCACAGAAGAGAATATATGTGCTCTAACAAAGATCCTAGCTAAGATATCAAGAGCTGAGCCAAGGTAAGACAAACATTGTTTTTTGCAACAATAACTGCTTAACAACAATTAGCAACAATTGACATTTATTTTTTGTAAACATTAATGTTGTTCTTATTTATTTGTAGCATTGACAATCAAGTGCGTGATAGTAAGGGAAAAACATCTGCTGCTGGACATAAATGGTATGTTATTTGGTTCATGCTGCATTATCTATGGAATGAAGTGTTTTACTTAGTTCAGAAACATCAGCGGTTTCACATTCCTTTGTTCTAGAAAATGCAATAACTCTTTTTCAGTTACCACACTTTGGAGGAGGGGCGTGTGACTGCTACCAGCAGTAAAGGGCTTTAAAAGCCCATGGACCCGTGGAACAAGGTGCAAAGGTGGTCCTGCAGTGGTCCCGAAGGGGGTGCATCTTCATGAGCAGGGTGCTTTCAGCCCGACTGAAAAGGTAAGCGAGTCATTCCTACCTAAAGTACGCCCTTGCTATTATCCCCACTGTGTACCCGTGAAAAGTATCCCCAGTATCAAATTGGCAAGAACGGCAGGTAAACCCACATCAAATACGAAGAAATATAATCTCTGCAACCTTGAACCCTATGGGAATACTTGAGAGGGCAAGCGGGGTACTGGGCAAAGTAACAGAACCAGTGAACATGAAATTTTATAACAGACCCCTCCTTATCTTGGCTTCTGCAATTTAAAATCGTCATACTGCACGGAACTTGGCTGTGTGCCCCTTACTGTCTGGACGGATATGCAATATATCAACAATTGGCAGAAAAGGGACCAATAGGTCGAACATCGGGGGGGGGGGGCTGATCATTGGTGTGAGTCTGGATTTGTGCTTCAGAGTGGTCACCCCAAGGTGGATTGTAGGAATGTGTTGCAAACTGTGATAATAGCTGGTGATGCAGTTTCACAGTGTTGTATGCTAATCCTGAACATCTATGATCATGTGGGAGGTGCCAGTAAGAGCAAGGTTTTCGACTGTGTCAATGAGATTATTACTGATTGGGGCCCGTATTAAGAACATAACATATTATTGCTCCTTGGGGACCTTAACGCACGTTGTGGTGTGACTTCTGCTATCAGCCATTACCAGAGCGTGGCCCAGAACAGCACAATGACTTCTAAGAAGCGAAATCAACAGGGTATACATTGGGCCCGCTTTACATCTGACTGGGAACTAACATTTTTAAATGGCAGAACACTAAGCAACTCTCCTGGCAAATGCACATGGCAGATGGGCTCTAAGTGTGCAAACGTAGACTACTTCTGTGGAAATAATTATTTGCTAGAAAGTGTGTGTGACTTTGAGGTGTTGGATAACCAATATAGTGATCACGCCTTGCTTAGCCTACACCTAAACATGTAAAACATGTATTGAAGGAGAGATTTGGGAATAGGGGATGCAAACTTAAACCAGACAGGAAATCGCGTCATCTGGTCGAATGCAAACTTCCAAAAGGCATGCTCAGTCATTCGATATGCACCTACCTCTGTTGCCCCATTAAATCTGACTGAATCTGCAGCCGTGGAAATGGAAGTCTGGCTCACTAATCTGTCTCCAAGTAGGAGTTATTAATGGCCGCCAAATTGGGTCCTCGAAAAAGCAGGGAATCGCCAGTATGATCTGGAGATCCAGACTGCTAAACGAAAACTCAACAGGTATATAAGGGGGTGAGGGGGAGCGAGTAACGCTATCAGTCAATTTAATCATATTGTAGCAGCGATTAAAAAAAACTAAAAAATGGGTACAGAAATTGGCTGAAAAAGTATAAAGCTAATAAGCAAAATCTGAATTGGCAACAAATGATGGAGGCATTATGCAATGAAAACACTTTGGCAGATTTTAACACTAGCAAGGGGTAACATGGCCATACATGTAATTAATCCAATTGCTGAGCAGGACTGTTAGTGTTATGTTGAGGGTAAAATGTATTGTGCGGAAGCTGCACTGTCAGATAGGGAATATTGTAGTAAGGATGAGAAACCAAGGGCCATGATGACTTTTGATTGGCAACACCTCTGTGAATGCATTAGAAATCACAAGAATTCCAGAGCGCCTGGCCCTAACGGCTTGACGGTGGTTGTATTAACTATCACAACATCTGTTCGCAAAAGTGTGCAGTGAGCGTAAACTACCAGACTATTTGCTGGTCCCGGTGGGCAAGGCAGGGGACAGTCTCTCTCGAGGGAACTATAGGCTCCTATGTTAGACAGAACGGGCAAAGTGTTTGCATCCTATGTACTTGCTGAATTGCAGGCACAGGTGGCAATGCATAATCTGTTGCACCCTTTCCAGACAGGCTTCCGCCCGGGCACCAGCAGTAATAACATAAGGATGCTGGACGCCCTCATTTTGAGAGCCACCAATAAGCAAAACATATCACTCTACATCACTTATGTAGCCGCATTCGACTTGATAGATCGGGACATTTTATGGAGGAAGATGGTTACAATGGGTCGCCCACCCTGGTTGTTAGACATTGTTAGACATTGTTATTGCTCTCACAGTAACACCTCAGCTCGCATTCGATTGGGGAACGGGGGCTTGCTCTCTGACTCTTTCTCAGTGAACAGGGGAGTAAGGCAGGGATTTTTTTTGCCCCCCTGCTTTTCAATCACTTCATAGCATACTGACTAGTGCACCTCAACTCTTGTGCCAAACACCCCCCAAAAATTGGCCCCACTGTGGATTCCTCGATGCTTTATGCAGATGTTCTGATTATGTTTAGTCAGACTTTTGCACATATGAAGGGCATGTTAAATGAACTTGAAAGCTATGCTAGTGAAAACAAGCTAAAGATTCATTTGGGCAAAACAAAAGTAATGTTGATTACATCTAAAAAGATGAATAGGCCTGTTATGGCGACAAAATTGGAAGTAATTGAATATACTGAAAACTATAGATACCTGGGTTTAGAGATTTCCAGTGGAAGTTACTATGCTACGATCATTGCTGCCAAAGTAAGGAAAGCTACGCAACTGACAGCTTTATGTAAATTCTCTAACTCTGTATATGGGATTCTGTGCTTATACTAACAATGCTGATGCCCCTGTATCCTATATGGGCCGGAAGCTTTAGCAATGCATGACTTCTGTTGGCTCAATAAACTTGAGGGAGCCTTTTGGCAGAAAATGCCAGGCCTCTCTAGATCAGTCTTCATGGAATATATCTGCCTTCGTTACTTCATTAAGGGAACTTGCACTGAGGAGACGTGGCATCCTGTTTATTAAGTCACAGATTAATCCGAAATGTCCGTTATAAGCAGCCATCAATGAAGGCCTTGGAGTGGAACCCCTCAGAAATAAGTGCTCCATACTTTTCACAGGAGTAACCATTTGAAGCTGTAAAGGGTGCTTTGTGCGAAGATTAATAAAATGGGACTGGATTAATAATTACTCCCACTGGAGGACATTAAGCAATTATCCACTGGTCTCTATGGGCTCCCATTTATTCCTGAAACCGCTAAATATCTTGCAGTGTCCTCACCCAGCAATGAATACATTACGCCTCCTGATGAGAGCAAATCAATTACCTTTGCGAACGACATGGGGTACGAGGTGGCTTCTCGCTATGGAAGCAAAATATTGCTGGATTTGCAAATGCCATTAAAATGCAGAGTCAGCAAGGCATGTCTTTACTGAGTGCCCTCGGTTGGGACCGTTATACATGAACACTCTTGGAAATGTTGTGTATAATTATAAGTCAATTAAGACGATTGAATTCTGGATTTACTGCTTAAACACTGAGAGCCGAATTCACAGAGCGTTTTCCAATGGGATTGCGCCATTCTAAATGCTTCTGTGAATAAGGCCCTTGATCTGTCACGGCACATCTTGCCTTGTTTCGTATATGGCAAAGCGTTGAAACACACTTTGGGGATAGCAAAGCAGACATTTGTATGGAACTAAAACGGAATGCAGTTGTGATTAAGTCGCCTCAATCTTTCTTGCTCTGCTTAATATTTTTCTTTTTCTTCTTTTTATGTATTTTAGGTATTTTATGAATATTATGTTAATGTATTGGATTTAGTATGTTTGTGTAAAGTTTGTAATGAACTGTAACAATAGATAAATAGTTGCTCATGACCTGCTAACCCGTCAATGAGTGCATGTCCTGATAATTACTACTCATTTTTTACAAGGCATTTGATCAGCAATCAACGCCCAAAGTGGACCTTGAGGAATTAAACAGCCCCCTATCTGATCGCTTACTTTGACTTTTTTTTTTTGTGTTAACCATTTTATTAAGATCATTAAGAATAGAGGCACTTCCAGTGACAGCCAGAGGGAACCCACCAAAAAAGAAGCAGCGTGGTGCACTGGCTGGGCAGCATGACTGTCAATTTTACGATGCATTAGAAGGTCAAGTAGCAACTCCTGAGAATGGAGATAACATTGAGTAAGCATACATTTCTGTTTTTAAAAGAACTATGTTTCCAATTATACAGTTTTAATTGGTGTATTACCTTTCTTTCCTTCCTTTTAATTGCAGAACATGTTTCATGGCGAGGACCAACTGAAAAACCCAGAATTTCTTTAAAAGAATGGACTCGACCAAAAATGTTCCTGATGTGTCTGATATTAGGAACTGGAAGCCCACGACAACCCAAGCAATGGATCCAGCTGATGTCAACATGATTTGCTGGTACAACGTCAAAAGTGGAAAGGGCAGGAAAATGTGGGATATTGTGTCATTGGAGTGGGCCTCTTATGCTGCGGATAACAAATTGGAGTCTTTCTACGCAGACTGGGGGGAGACCATGGAATACTTAAAAGGGGACTTCAGAGAACAATGGTGCCCGCAGAGACTTAAACTACTGGACATATACGGCTAGGAGTATGGTTGGGGGAGGCGGGCGCAGGAGGTGGCCCTTGGGTGCTGTACCACAGGGGGGGGTCGGAGTAGGGTATTAGTTTTATGTTGATGTTGCCGTTAGTGTTGACTCGTACTTGCTGCTTTCTTCCTTTTTTTTTTTTTTTGATTCTTTGTTAACGCAATAATGAATAAAAAGAAGTTTAAAAAAAAAAGTGGAAAGGGCTTGTTTTGCTGATGATGAGAAGAGAGGGGGGGGGGCGTTTACGAAATGCACCTTCCAGAAAGGTGAGGTGGGATGTGATTTCGACATGGTGCTAATGTCCGGGAAAGAAGGACTAAGCAAAGTTGATCAACCTAAATCCAAAAGTTAATTTTTTTCAATCGAATTTGCCATGTGCATGCCACCCATTGATGGAAACACCTGGTCGATTGGTATATAAGTCTAAAACACACTACAATGTACAACCAGTTGTACAGACACTGGACATACGTGGGAACAATCAATTTGTGATTCTGTTTGTTGAAAGGCAAGACATTGCAGACAGAATTTACCATTCCTACAGTTACAGTCGGTCCACAAAATCACACAGAGGAGAGGTGCCAGACAATTTTCAACATCTAGAGACCAATATGATAGTTATCTCCACAATAGTTGAACATCATCAGTATAAGAATCCCGTTGAAGACAGGAGGGATATGATTCCCCCCCAGTAGTCTGTATAGGGAATACTGAAGAGGTGGCTAAATCAGAATAGCCGATTAACAACACCAAGCTGATTACGGCGTCCGGGACTAATCTAGATACAAACCCTGATGGGCCGGCACCTAGCAACTCTCGAAAAACAGTGATCTTGTCGGAAATAGCAGTAAATCCGGCTCCTCAGATTACTGAAACTATAAACATCCGGGAACCATCAGGATCAACTCAGATAGGGATTCCCTATCATTCAGTTTTTGGACGGGATCATAAAGCCTTCCAAAAACTGCATGTGCAACCACCTACACTTATTATTCACGAAGATCAGCATTCTGTCATTGTGGCCCGGCTCTCATCCGATATATTGTGGACATGAAATCCACAATGGACTGGCAAAGAAGGATGAGTGGCTCATGGCTAAAGAAAAGATCACAACCTCCAGGGCTTATGACAACCTCTGCGAAAATAATTTATCATGCGGAAAAGACAGATTTGCCAGTACTCCCTAATGTGGAGCAACCAAGCTACCTCCCCGATCTAAACCACCCTAATGTGTCTTGGTAGGGCTCGATAGATGAAGAGCATGATCAATGAGCAGGAAGACCTAATATTTTACAGACTTCTCAGTCATCAACGTCGCAGTCGTCTTCATTTCTACAAAAAAGGCTGTGTTCTTCCTCTACCAGGGAGATAAAGGAACCCCAAATGTTGCCTCCTACCTTAAGTCAAACACAAAATGGAATAATGGCAGGCCTCTGAACTCTGAACCCATACGTTAAATTGTGTGAAACAATGAATAACACGATAAAGGATCAATCAAGACTGCTTGCAATGATCCATACCAAACTAATATATTTAGAGTCATTCTCAGAAGTGACGCAGAAAAGAATTGATAGAGAAGCAGAATTGACAGTCCAGTGACAAAACTGGTTGTATGACCGCACTCAAGGCGAAGAGACAGATAAATCTACTCTGATGTCCTCGGTCCTCGAAGCATTGAAATGGACAAGGGCCCACCAGCAAAGAGACTCCTAGATAAATGATCGAGCCATGAAAGGACATAATTTAAATTCAAGGGACGGTAACCATCCTACAGGGCTGATGAAACTTACCCTGATGACCATCCAAATAACTAGACAGAAAAGTGCTCCGAAGCTCAGTTCAATAACAGTACAGACAAATGAGAATAGGAAGTTTGAGACTGGGAAACTTGACCTGGAATCTAATGGCCTAGCGATAAGAGGAGAGAAAAAGAAACCAGACGCCTCACAACACTTCATAGAATTGAATGAGGCAATAAATTCATCTCTTCATCCAAATCTAACGGATCACGTGCATTCCTCTGTAATTTAATGATGCCCCAGCCCATGAAAAAGACACAATTGGCGCTCCAAAAAACCGTGACCAAGACTCCAATTACCCTTTTTTTAACTGCCCAAGACCATCAGCAGGAACAAGAAATGGAAGATAGAGACTTATTCCAGCTACTAGACCTATCAATCTATTCTGAGGGTTTTGAAGATGGACTTGCGTCCTTGGAAGTCAAAACTATTTGAAGCAGATGATGATACTATCTATCTGCTGATATGTCTGGATGAGCAAAGCCCACGTATGGAGGGGCCGACGGCCCTAGGGGAGATACAGTCCTGATTGAAACGACTCATGCCTTCCAACAATGGAGGAAAAGAGACAAGATCTTGCACTGAACGTCCATCCTGCACTAAAAGTCCATCTTGCAATTCATAGTTTCAAAGACAGACTCTACCCTTTGTGTTAAAGAAAGAATTAACACTGTGATCAGCTATGGGAATGGCTCTGGATTCGAGACCTATATACAAGGCATTGGTGATAATTGACAGAATACTCCCCTCCAAGGATGGGTTAATCTTAAACCAGAAGAACATCTTAAAGCTGTTGCATTACGCCCCAATATTGCGCAATATCGAGTCGGAGAACATTAAGATCGTACAATTTGAGAATGAAACCAGATTGGAATGGGTGATTCTCCATCTATCTTCAATGCCGATTAAAAATACCCTCATGGATGCATCACTGAATCTCTTGCCTCTAGGGTTTGAGATTACAGATAACCTTGACCCCCCACAAAAACAAGTGTTGGGAGAGTATATTAAGCACCAAGAACAATATGCCTATACTGCTCAGATGTCCCAGGAAGTCCAAAATCTATCAGTTGCTGAAAAGGACCACCTGCCTATACCTACTAGGAACCCAGAATTCGCTGCTACTAAGGAATACCAACTACCACTATTAAAAATCACAGTCATGTGAAAGAATGACAGTCCGAGAAAGGTCATAAAAGACCATGGAAACAAAGCCAGACATATTTAAACCAGGACCGGTCTTGGCTGGCTGGATCATTAGCGCAAGCTCATATTAAGTAACAGCTAAAAGAAGTGCATAACCATTAATAACCACTGATCCAATATTTGACGGATATGAGGTTTACAGCAACTACACTATTAAAGGAAAATTGGTAAAACCCTCTGCTGGCTTACTAACCCTGATAAAAATAGGGCAAGGGTTAAAAGTACTTACATAAGAAAACCCAAACGCACTTACACAAATGACTGTCCTTTAAAGGGACATGACAGTTTCCCTCCACTCGGTAACAATTGTATTTTATGCATATTGGAACCCTGCCAGGATCGGAGATGAGCAATTTGTAAACATTGTTATGAAGTTAATTGATGAATTATATATTGAAAGAAATGACCCATGGATCATGATCTGTGGGGATCTTAACATTACTTGTCTAGATAAAAAGGAGGTGCCAGTAATGCATGATGCCTTGGCTAAGTAAGCAAAACTTTGGGGGACTGAATTAAATGACCGAAGTATAAATATGATGAATGGCCAGGTGGAGGGGGAAACTCCAGCTAGACCATCTTGGGCTAGAGGGGATCAGAAAGCGGGTTTGGACTACTTTTGTGTCGGGCTATAGTACGTACTCGCTTGACGGTAACAGCAATGGTAAAAACTGATGACGATCTTTTGACCCTTTCTTGGTAGGCGAAGTTCGACCGGGCTGAGAATACAATGAAGCAACAAGTGGAGGTAAATCAAATGGGAACTCGCCTAAGAATTCCTTCCAGATCGGTAGCTAAATTGGTGGACCACTATAAACAGGATCCATAAAGTGAAAACTAGCGTCTGGAGTATTGTGGGTTGCTAATGAGATTTCAGATTTTGTGAAATGGGGGGCCTAGACAAGGAGCAAAAGAAAAAATACACTGCTATGATAAATAACCGAGAGACATGAAGAGGGCCTATCGAGCTGAATTAAGGAAACTTAATTATCTACAGTTGGGCAATAGATTCTCATGAAAAAAAAGGAGACAACAGTATAACAATTGGCTCCTCTCTACCAGTGCTATGAGACGGCAGTTAGATGCTGAACTACTGCTAAAAATAATTGCCAAGAGAAACACGAGAGATTTATGGACATTGCTTAATAAGAACATCACTTATAAACCTGCGAGTAAGGCTGTGATGATACGAGAGGATACGTGGGGGGCCCATTTCTCTACCTTATTTACAGAAGCAGAAAAAGTATCGAAGGGAAAATCACTGCACGAATCTAGAAAGTGGTCTATTGACTTTTTGATAGGGATGCTATAGTAATGCTGATAAAAAACAGAATGTGTCACAAGCAGCTGGCCCGTATGGTCTTAATATACTGAAACAAAACCCAGAAGACTGGGCAGAATTCTGTTATACATTATTCAACTGTAACTTGCTAGCCAGAGAAATCCCAGCCTAATGGAAGACAGCTATAATTGTACCAGTATTCAAGAATGGCGATCGAAGTGATCCAAATAACTATCACCCGATCGCCCTTCATTGAGTAAAATCTTTGCCTCAATCTTACTGCAACATCTTAATTTATTGGGCTAAAAGAGCTGGCCATGTTGATGATAGGCAAGCTGGCTTTGTTAAAGGAGTAGGTACCAACTTTAATCTTTTCTTATTAAACATTCTGAAATTAAGGGCAATGAAGACAAAGACCAAAATATACCTTGCATTTATAGACCTTGAAAAGGCCTTTGATAGTGTCTCCAGCGAACGTCTCTGGGATAAATGAATATCTTGGGATTGCTCAGGAGATCTTCTAGATGCAATCAAGGACTTGTATACCACTCAACAGTGCAGGTGAAATTGTCAATGGAAGGTATCCTATCAGAAAAAATTCCAACCTCAAGATGACTCAAACAGGGATGCCCTCTGGTCCCTGTTCTGTTTAACCTCTACTTGTCAGATCTTGCGGCTAACCAAATGGGGATAACAAAGATATAAGGTTAACAGCTCCCGTGGATAATGTGCGTGGATGATTTGATCTTGATTGACCAAACACCAATTGGCCTGCAATGATGGCTGAATCAGCTACTATTTTACCTAGAGGAAAACTGTCTTAAGATCAATGTTAAGAAAACCAAAATAATGATACTATCTAATATGTCAGGAATAAGAAGGCCTAAGTATAGGTGGTGTGTGGGTGAGGAAAGCTTGGAGTGTGTAGAATCAATGACTTATCTGGGAGTCTCCATCAATCCTAGTGCAGTTGAAAAACACTGGGTAGAAGTGATAAAACATGTGTAAACGATTGACTACACAAGTGCAAATCTTTCACAAGAGATATGGGAGGTACTCACTACCACCAAGTATTACCTTCTATAAGCACAAGGTGATTCCATTCCTCACATATGGAGTGGAAGTCGCTTGTAGATTTTGGGAGAGGATGGAATGTTTCTACTGGAAAAGGGTACTCTGACTCCCAAATAGTGTGCCTATCCCGTTCATCAAATGTAAACTAGGATTGCAATCCATTGAGTCGATCATTAGAAGGAAATCATTGGCACTCTATTGGAAATGCACAGAACCACATATTCTTTTGCCCTGGGAAATCTTGAAGAATAGAGATTTAAATAACAGAGAGCCTCTTCTGGATAGTTGGAAACAAGACTATAGAGAGGTGCTGAATAATTTAGACACAACATGGGACATTCTAGTGACAAATCCAGAAAAAGTATACATTCAGATTAGGAGGTTAGATTGGATTGGGACCCAATCCCAAAGATTAACATGTAAAACTGCCCTCTAGCTAGAGTTGGATCATAGATCTATTAACCAAGCTCCAATGTACCTTTTCGAAATTTCCAAACCCCAAGTACAGTGATTTATTCATGAGATTGAGGTTAAACATTTTACCAATAAAAGAGGTACTAAACAATAGAGGACAGTGTGACGCAATGGGGCCAATATGTAGATACTGCAAGATTAATGTGGTAATCGAATCAATAAAACACCTTATGATAGAATGTCCCAAACTGATCCTATTGAGAATTAAGCATTTGGCTGACTTTGGAAATCAGTTTAAAACTTAAACAATGGAAGAATGGTGGAACCTGTTTTTAATTTGGGAAAACCTGCCAATGATGTTTGCAGCTTTGAAATTCGTGGCAACTGTTTTAATGATGTAGATAGCTTTGTAACTGCTTATTCACTCGTCATTTGTCACCCTGTCATGCATTTTTCTTCAAGTGTGACAGCCAGGGTTTAAACAGTGGCTGTCATATTTGCATTTCCCGTCACCAAATAGGGAGGTAAATGCTTTTATTTTTGGTTTACATTTCATAGCGACAGATTCTTATGCCCAGCACCCAAATGGGTGATGGAATCCTGTCCTCCATTAGTGTCAGCAGCATTCTTCTTCCACTGATGTATGGACAGGAGCCGGCCAGTGCATCTTTTGTGCTTCCGACTAGCCCCCAAGAAATGTGCGAGCCACCTTTGAGAATAAGGTGACCTGCACATTTTGAAATTGCAAACGAAAAGAGCACATTCTCTGTGCTCCTTATATTTGTGCTATATTTTGAGAATCTGGCTTCTCTGTGCTCCTTCCATGTGTGCTACCTTTTGGGAAATCTAGCTCATAAAGTATTAATTGTATGTCTAACAACATGGGCAGTGAGAGCGGCTGCACTCCTTGTCTGGCATATTAAGAAGACTGTACTTGAGATACCATGAAATGTATTAGCCCAAAATCCATCCTTCTCTTCACTGAATGTGTGTGTTAGTGCCTCCTTATTTCGCTGTTGAGTGTTTCCTCCCTAGCTCTTGTTTGCTCTGGTCACTTGAGGGTGACCCTCAGGAACACCTACCCAGAGAAGGATTATTTGAGTTTGGGGAGAAGTCGCACTGTGCCCCAGCTTCCAGGCTCTAATCATTGTTGGAGCTTGTGGCGGCCTTGCATGTGCACTTGCTTTGCTGCCCATGGTCTGATGCTTGGGTGCCAGTCACTACCCAGAGTAATTTTCTTTATTACTTGCCGCTGATGGAGACTAGTCCAAGATACTCCCTAATCGTATTTTTGTGTTGAAAACTTGGGCTGTAGGCTTTGGCAGGTATGATGACCCCATCCTTAAAAAGAGCAGCGTAGTTAATGCTGTAATGTTTAAAATTAAAAGGATTGCTCGCGTAATCCCCTGAAAAAGCGGTGTTATCCACAAAACCAATAACGATTATTTTAGGTAGCTGTCCAAGAATAAGTTATCGTGACTGGCGAAAACGACTGCCCGCTGGTACACTGAAGATTTTCAAGGATGTCCTCTCCACCGGGTATTTCAGGTTAGATACTTGGAGAGCGTCAGCATGAGCGAGTGTGACCGTAGGCGACACGTTGACCCTTTTAATGAATAAACTTGCTGATACTATTACCAGCTTGTAGGCTTCTGCATCATCACTGTTAAGACAGAAAGCGTCTTTATTTCGAGAGAGTTTAATTTTCAGATCAACACCATTCACCATAAGTTTCTCCTGGAAAAACAGACCCGGGTGTAGACGCCCTAGTAAATCAAAATTTCTGCTTCCTGTCGCATACAATGCTCTCTTTATAAAGCCCTTGTTGTTTCCATCTAGAGCATAATCCTCCATATGCCCCGCCGTGTCCTTTTTAAAAAAAGCCCTGCAGTGAGCTGGGTATCCAAAGTGTCACTGCTATAGTTCAGAATGCTTTCTATGCACGCTCTATAGGTGTACATATTGTCACTCTGTGTAATCATGCGATCACCTAGAGTAATGTCCGCCTGGTTGAAAAGGGTGGCCACCGGGTAGGCAATCGTTGCCACCTTTGCAGCCGCTCAGATAGCTGTCCCATCCTCTTTTGTTATTCTACAGGTTAGGTAGAGTAAGGTGTCATTCAGATCCAGGTACGTCTCTGTTGAGCGCGATATGTAAAACTCGATGGGCTAATGGCGATAGTGCCGTTAGGGGCGCAACTTCCATGAAAAAACTGTTTGATGCTAGTCTGTGTCGGGGGTACGACAAACAGGTCTAGTTCTGATTTCACACATTCACCCGAGGCACAATGGATAAAGGCCATCTTTTAGAAAATATTGATGCTGGAACGGTTTTTATTTTGCTTGCTCTGTCTGTTCTTTGTCGTGCGTTTTCTCTTCTGAGCGGATCTAGTTGTTGATCTTTGTTTTTTATGCAGCTTCAGGAGGGCCCCGCCTGAGCGAAGCTCGTCTTTTTCTTTTTGCCGGGCTTTCACCCACGTAAACCCGGCCAGAACCCTCTTGTGCTGGTTGGTTGAAACGTTTTTGCGATGGAAATTGTTGCAGTAGACACCACATCCTTAGCAATGTTTGTAGCAGCTGATTTCATATGCGGCTGGGCTAATTCAAACCCTTTGCGCAGGAAGGGCATGGCTCTCCGAAAAAGACTTCTGAAAATACTGCCTAGACCCTCACCATCCATCACAGGTGCTCCTTGGAAGTAGGGCTGATTTCCATAACCGGCCTGTCTGCGGTAATAATCCCTATAAGCGTACGGCTCCCCGTAATTATTCATGATTACCATGTTCTAATTGTCTCTCTCCCATCTAGGGCGCATATGTAGTTTCACTAGGACCTTCCCGTATTTAAATGAGACCAGATCACCCTGATCGTCCCTTATCTGTATGTTGATGGTGTCAAAATGACACTTAGAAACAGGAATATAATCAGGCTTCATGTATTGTATATTAATAATGCCGTCATTTTCACCCTTGACTTGTGCGGTTCACATCAGTGGGGTGTATGAGTCACCAACCCTTTGGTATTGTACTATATCGCTGTAGATCATGAGGCTGTAAAATCCACCATCAATATCTGCACAAGTTTTGTCCGTATTTTTTGTATTATTTTTCATATGTTGAACGTTCCCCAACACCATCGAAAGTTTCCCGCTACATATAAACTCCACAGTCAGATCGGGCGATCTTACAAATACTTTCCGTCGGGAGTTATTTAGAAACAGGTGTATATCTGCATTGCGCTCGAGACTTGTGATCGATTTGTTGATAGTATCTGGGGATACTGAATCTCTATCAGCCCCGCTTCCCTCTGACTTTGTAAATTAACGGGTTTAGCCAGTTTAACAGAATAATCCGATATTTCGTTTTTGGGGCATATATCAAAAAAGGCGTTACTGGGCAAGGTGATATAAAATCCAGTGTTTTCCATTATCATCTTCTTCTCAGGGACCGCCTCTGCTTTTTAGATCCTCTAGAGATGCCGCGTTGACCCAACTGTTGAATTTCTCAGGCCATCCGTGCCATTTTACCAGGTGCTGCTTCTTAGACCCCTTACCTTCACTATGAATAATTTTGTCAACCCTATGAAGACGCTGAGGAACATCAACCACCTTTTGTAACTCCTCAGTGTAGAAATTACTGCTTACAACTTCACCAGCATAATCATTCAACTGGTATACCCCATTTTTCACGGATGCTTTTGCCACTTTGAAAATTTCATTGGTAAAGGATTGATGGTAACCTTTTGTAAAGACACCTTTTAACTTGGATACTCGGACGTGGTCCCCGACGCGTAAGGTTGTTTTCTTGATCTTCTCCGATAGCCTTCCAGCATACAGGTTTCTCCACAATGATAATGAGTTTTTCGACGTTACAGACTTGGGAGGTATTTTAATAGACAGGTGGTAGCTGTCATTATACACATCGATACAAGTCTAATATATCGACATAGCGTTGCGTATTATAGGCTGTGAAATATCTCCATAGTTTAGTTTTCAGGGTTCTATTAAAACGCTCAACAACTGCTCCTTTAACCTCTGTGTGTGTGTGTGTGTCTTATAAAATGATGCAAGCCGTGTTGTTTCAGAAGGTTTTGGAGGGGTCTATTTAAAAACTCCTTACCAGCATCAGTTTGTAATTTTACAGGTACTCGGCCCTTGCTGAAGATATGCTTGAAGACTGCGGCCACCAGTCTTATCCCTCAAGACCTCTGCAAAAGCGTATTTTGATAAAACATCAATCACAGTCAGGATGTACCGTCGACCGCCGTTCTGCTTTTCAACAGGACAAACATCCACAAGGTCAGCTTGCCAATGATTGTCTTTGGGGGCTAGAATGGTCATTCTTCTTTTAAAATGTTTTCTAGCATTTTTATGGAGAGTGTACATCAACTGACCAGATAGACAGGTCTTAACAGATCCACGTGTGATGGCGTGTTTATCACGCTGTAATTTTCGATAAAGACCACCAACACCCCCATAAATCCCAACACTGCTTTTATCATAATAGCTTTTATGCAATCTTGACCGTGTGTTGTTATCCATTGAAGCACTACAAAAAAATAACCAGACACAGGGTTGGTGTATGACGTTTTATTTTATTTATACTGGTTAGTATACATGTATGGGATGACGAACCGTTACAAATGCTGATATTTTATTGGACGCATTATAAAACAAGCTAAACACATCGACGTGGTTGCCCCGTCTGCAACTCTGTAGACACCAGATACTCGTAGAATTTAACAGTTCAGATAGTTCAGAGGCTTGTAAAATACGACCTCTAAGGCAGAGATATCTTGCATACATTTCAGCCACGTGGTGATGCAACACAGTTCTAGGACCCAGGTATAAAGATCTCACATGTATCAGAATACAGAACTGTATTCATCACACGCCGGCATCTTGATGTTACAGATATCCCTTATACAGATTGCAGGCTTGTAAAATACGACCTTTAAGGCAGAGATATCTTGCATGCATTTCAGCCACGTGGTGATGCAACACAGTTCTAGGACCCAGGTATAAAGATCTCACATTGTATCAGAATACAGAACTGTATTCATCACACGCCGGCATCTTGATGTTACAGATATCCCTTATACAGATTGCACTTTCACAAGCCTGCGCATATCGGAGTGTCGGTATAACAAACAGCCACAACAGGTGTGGGCTGTTTACAGCTATTCTCGCTTTCAGCATAGTGTATAAAAGTTTTTCCACACAAACGTCCAGGCGTCAGGTAGCACTCCACATGCCCGGCTTGTCCTCCGGAAACGTTACCCTAGAAACAAAGGTAAACGTATAAGGAGCCGGTTTATTGTATTTTTAACTTTAAAAAAAAAGCTGTTGCAGTACCGGACACCCCGTATGGCTCCTCCTAACACTGTACAGGTTAGAAAAGTCTCACTGCATTAAACGGGCTATATAGTTTCTAAAAATCACAGGTCCTGCCAGTGGTAAAGATTTCATTTTTTTTCTCAGGCTTGCGACACGTGTATATTTCCAGGATTGTTTTTGTTAGTAGCCCCTCCATACTAGCATGTACACGCATACCCATGGTTTTATAAACACATTTAAGCATCTGATAAACGTTATATGACTTCAACATCTGACATATTGCCCGTATTGCTACAGATTGATAATTCGGGAGTAAACAATCATGAGCATCCTACTGAGGGTGTCCACATGTATGCCCTTCACACCATTAGTAATAGTCATGCTTCAAACATGTTTTCAGAACAGACGCCGCAAAAGCTTGAACCATTACAGTCTCCAAAAGGGTCATATTTTCATCATCTTCCTCATCAGAACTTTCAAAACGTTTCAAAATGTTGCATTTCTTACACATATCACTGTCTGGGAATGCTGAACTTTCGATCCTTTCTGAACAGCACACGCAATAATAATTGACAGCGTTAAATGCGTTGGTCAGGCCCACCACGCCATCACGCTTATCTGGCGTTTTCTGCAATTCAAAAAAGAAAGAAGTTTAACTCTTGAACATATGTTTTCACAGGTTTTTCACACACCCACACTCCGTCATACTTTATTACTTACCATAGTACACGTTTCTGAACCAGCATCTTCGAGCAAAGAGGCGCTAGTGATGTCCATAAACAACTTGTCTTCATCAAAGGCAGTTCTAACACCGTGGTCATTGCAGCCTCTGCAAACAGATGGTCTAAAACATCCAGATCCTCATACTGGGACTCCTCTCATCCATATCTACGTAGTCTGCATCTGTGTAGGGGTCATCTACACCAGCGCCCATGATCCCAGGCTGGCTTTCACATGTCTTATCCATAGCCTATGCGTCATCAGGTTCCCCGTCGACGGCTATCGTCGGTCCCGGCGGACTTTCAGGGCTGTAGTATTTTTGAGGGGTGTTCAGGTCATCGGCCTCTGTATTATTCTTAGAGTAGTAGCTGTAGCTCTTCATAATTCCTGGTATCGTGGTCGCTGAGCTATCAGGCTTTGTCCAGGGGCTTCAGGAACGGCTTGTACCTCCTGCACTCCACCCCATCTATATATATACACCCTGCACGCCACACCCCTAAAGATGGCCGCCGCTCAGACATCTCCAGGCGCCCCACTCTTCAAAACCCAGCACCACACTTCCGGGTCTTTGAGGGGTACAAAAGCACGTTGCCTAGCAACCATTTTGCTTGCCTGCATGCGCGACTTGGACCGCCGCAGGAATCCTCATAGGACAAGCACTCCACTCTGATGGTAAGGAAGGTTCCTTTTTGAGATATTTGGAAAACAGCTCATGACTAACAGTGAGAGGCTATATTGATATTGATAAATTATGTACATCGGCCTCGTACACAAGTGTTTCAGAGCGCGACAAGGCAAGGGAGGGGAACAAGGGAGAACAAAAAACAACGATCTTACTAGGCCCAATGACACTGAGAATGAGCAAGTGCGTGGGAGAGGGGAAGGGGAAATGTGCATGGAAAGGGGGGAGAAGTGGAAAGTGCGGAGCAAAGGAAAAACATAAATAATAAGAAATAAATACTTAATAGACAATAAAGGCAATAAACAGTGGTAGTTCAGACAGCACGTGGCAAGGGCTGGGTTTAAGGCAGCTGACAGGGTATGTCTGTGCAGGAAGAAAACAAAAGAAAAAGAAAAATTGGGCTCGGCATGCAGAGGAATAACCTTGCATTAAGAATTGAACACTGCAAACTACTATTCAAGGTGCAACACGGCTTCCAGCCCCGTACAAAGGCGTATCATTTTAAAAAACATGCCACATGCACTTTTTGCGAATCTAAGGCTCAATTGGACACGCTCCCACTTTTTGGTGACTAGTTTTATGCAAATTAAACAGATGGTTTAAAATGCAATACACTTTGAACCAACATGGAAGTACGCCGCAGTAAAGTCAAAAAACGACTGGCCACACTTCTCCGCTCTAGTAATGCTAAACTAAACAATATCCTGTATATTATTACGGGCAAGCAACATTTACACAGAACTCTCTTGTAAATGTGCCCCTTGTATAACAATGCCATTTGACTGAAAATAATTGAAAAAACCATCCACGCTTTTTCGGGGAATTCGGTTTAGCTACAACCCGATGTGAGGCCGTCAAAAGGAGACTAAACAAGTGTCATGATGCCTACCCCCGGGCATCTGGACCAAGGCCCTCAGCTCTGGGAGCAGGCATCCAGACATTTGTTTAAACCTCAGCAGCCCCGGCTAGGGGCTGTCTGGGTTCAGTCCTGGTGCCTTAGGCGCCAGGCTCTTAGACTTTACTTACCTGTTGCAGACCATGCTGCAAAAGAGTCCAAGCCTACATGAGGCCTGGATGGTACTATTTTGTTACAGGGACTATTTTTTACTCGGGCGTGGCTCTAGGGAACTTCTTACCTGGAACTACTTTGGAGGCTATTTAAACCACACTCGAACAGCAGCACATGCTTCGCGTTATTCTGCATCCAGCAGCGTGACGCTCACCGTGCCTGCAGCCAGCATCCAGTCTTCTGCCACGCCCGCCTCGAATCCGGAGCTCCTAGAATAAAGAAGAAGAAAAGGACAAGGTTAGAAAACTAACTTATTTCAAATTCCTCACCTAATTCCGGAACCATTTCATCTCCGGACCTGGAAAGTACATCAGTCCTGCACGCGTCGCTTCACCAGCTCTAGCACAGCGCCATACTCACCAGTTCTCACAGCATCTTTCGATCCTGCACTGTCTCCATCATTTCTTCGCCGTAATCCGGCACCTAGGGGACACAAGAAAAAACAAGGTGAGCCAAGGGAATCAACAAATACAACCTCTTACCACCATAGACTTACCTGATTTACCACCGGCGGTATTATTCCATAACTCTCCACATTTTCATATGCCGCATCTGTAAAGAGGGAGAAAAACAACACGTTAACGCATGCAATAGTTACCGGACAGCGTTGGGTAACACAGACTCTCACCTGAACGCCAGCAGCAGCTACGAGACCTTCTTCTCACAAACTCAGTTGCAACTTAAGGAAGGAAGGGGACAAGAGTGAACATCGGGCACATTGAACTCTTTGACCTTGATACTTACCAATCCCGCCAGGGACTTCAGAGTCAATACTTACCGGAACTCTCCCAACGCCTTCAAACCAGTGAAGTAACTGGTATCTATGCGCCCCTGCAAGACACGCAGGATGGAGAGCTCATCTTTTACAAACATAAAGGTGAGGTTACTAAGGGGATATCGGAGGTGATTAGTGGGGGAGAGTGAGAACAGTTGGGAGGCCATCACTAAAACCCACAGGTGGTTAATCCCTGTCTCCACTTGCAGGAAAATACTTCTTCGGGTCCAGCAGACAAGACTAGGTGGGCCAGTCCAGACAGTCATCTTTGCACTACGCATCACGTTGAAGGAGACCGCAGCTGTCCGGGTCCGATCGACACCCCTGTGGGGTCCAGGTGAGCGTAACAGAACGCGAAGCCTCTCTACAAATACCCACCCGGGTGTTATGGAAACCTCAGAAACCGACCAACTGGCCCAATTATTGGGGGAACTTAGGGCGGAAGTACATGCCGCTCGCCAAGAGACTAATGCCCTCAGGAGAGAACTGATTGTCTCAAAGGAGCGCACTGATGATCTGGCTAGGCAACTACTGCAAAACCAAGCTGGGCAAACGCCCCTACCTGGATATGGGGGAAACCCAATCCCCGTTTCATCAAGCAATCCTGTGCAAGTGGTTTTACAAGGAAATATTCCGTTAGCTCCACCCGAACGCTTTGCTGGGGACCCCAAAAGGTTCGCCGTATTTATGAACCAATTGCACTTTTTATGCAGACCGGGAGCCTTTCCAAATGACCAAGCCAAAGTAGCCTTTGTATTGTCATATCTTAGTGGCAGCGCAGCGGATTGGTCCATTCCATTAGTCAACCAGGATGATCCTCTTCTCTGGGATTTTCAGGGTTTTCGAAGGAGCATGGAAAAACTATTCGCCAGACACTCACAGGGTCAAGCCCTGGACAACGAACTTTTATCCTTACGACAAGGTAACCAGGATCTGCTAACCTATATTGCAACCTTCAATAGGTTGGTGGTAGAAACCGGGTGGCCGGAGGAAAAACAAATTACATTGTTTCATCGTGGACTTCGGGGAGAACTCAAAGATGTCTTGGCTCAAGTTGTGAACCCACCTCAGGATTGCACAGAATTTATAGACTT
This sequence comes from Ambystoma mexicanum, assembly GCF_040938575.1. NCBI lineage: Eukaryota > Metazoa > Chordata > Amphibia > Caudata > Ambystomatidae > Ambystoma > Ambystoma mexicanum. Next base: position 151,908,173 of record NC_090927.1, read on the forward strand.
AGTGGTCCAGCTAGACCACCGACTTCAGAACCGAAAGACTGATCGAGCTAAGTTCGAGATCCGGGTATTGGTTAAACCCAACGTTGCCCCCAAAGGAACAGATGCATCTGAACCTATGCAGATCGGGGGGGTTAAAGGACCCTTAACTCAAAAGGAAAGAGAAAGAAGACGACAGATGCAGTTGTGTCTGTACTGTGGAACCTCAGGACATTTTCTAAGGGATTGCCCTACAAAACCACTCAAGAAGGTGGTAGGAGTTGCTGATAGCCACATAGAGTCTGATTCGGGAAACAAACCTCGCCCGACAAGCGTAGAGGTCAGCTTGCCGAGCTTAAAGAAGGACACTCAGACCTCGCATCTGATCATCCCAATGGTCCTACTTGATCCCAGGCAGCCATCACGTATGCACGCAGTAAGGGCATACACAGATAGCGGGGCCGTAGGAAACTGTATGGACCACGAATTGGTGTCAAGGATGAATCTACCTCTTTGCAAAAAGACCACTTCGTATGTCATCACCACAGTTGATGGAACTGAGATTGCCTCGGGGCCTGTAACTCATTCCACTGCAGAGATGACACTGTTGAGTCAAGATGGGCATCGAGAGACTATTGTGTTTGATCTAATCAAAGCCCCACAGTTCCAGATAATTCTGGGGATGCCATGGTTGGAAACACATAATCCTTGTATAGATTGGCGAGAGAAGAGAATAACCTTCCCGGATTGCGCACACACCTGTTACCCGGAGAAAACTTTGAACAAAGGCCTGGCTACAGTCGTTAACCCAATCGTGCAGTTACCTAAGGAATACCAAGAATTTCAGGATGTTTTTCAAAAAGAACAGGCCAATACATGACCTCCTCACAGATCATACGATTGTCAAATCAACCTCCTACCTGGTGCAAAACCTTCATGCAGTAGAATCTACGCCCTCACGGAACCTGAAAATCGTCACCTACGGCAATACTTGGACCAATACCTTGCTAATGGCTTTATTCGTCCTTCCAAGTCTCCTGCATCCTCAGCTTTATTCTTAGTGCCAAAAAAGAAAGGTGACCTTAGAACGTGCATAGAATACCGCGCATTAAATCAGATTACGGTAAAAAACCGATACTCATTGCCTCTGATCCCCGAATTACTAGACCAAGTAAAGGATGCTTGTATCTACACTAAGTTAGATCTCCGAGGGGCGTATCATCTGGTACGTGCCAAGAAAGGCGACGAATGGAAGACTGCCTTTCGCATCAAGTACGGATTATTCGAATATCAGGTGATGCCCTTCGGGTTGTGCAATGCACCAGCAGCCTTCCAGTATTTTATGAACGATGTCCTTCGTGAACTCATTGACGTCTGTGTTGTCGTATACATAGATGATATTCTAGTGTACTCCTCCTCAGAATCAGACCATGTTAAGCACGTGCGTGCAGTCCTTGAGAAACTATGCCAGCACAAGTTATATGCAAAATTGGAAAAATGTGTTTTTCATGCTACGGAAGTTGAATTTCTTGGATTTATCCTGACTCCAAAAGGAGTCCGAATGGACTCTCGAAAGGTGGACGCAATTCTCAAGTGGCCATCACCGAGTTCAGTCAAAGGGGTACAAAGCATGCTCGGATATGCTAATTTCTACCGCAGATTCATTCCGGACTTCTCCCATGTTGTACACCCCATCACAGCACTTTTGCGAAAAAACAAACGCTTCTTGTGGACCAAAGAGGCTGAAAAGGCCATCCAAGAGCTGAAAGCGAAATTCACATCAGCACCTGTCTTAAAGCATCCACGCCCTGAGCTTCCATAGATAGTAGAAACTGATGCATCCAGTTTAGCCATGGAAGCTGTCCTGTCCCAGAAGAATCCTAAAACCGGTCAACTTCACCCAGTAGTGTTTTGGTCCAGAAAGTTCTCAGCACCTGAGTTAAACTATGCGGTTACCGATAAAGAGCTATTAGCCATCAAATCCGCCTTTAAGGCTTGGCGGCACTATCTTCTTGGTGCCAGGCATACTATTACCGTAATCACCGATCACCGGAACCTGCAGTATTTAAAAACAGCCAAAGCCCAATCATCGCGACAACTTCAATGGGCATTGTTCTTTGCCGAATTCAATTTCGTGATCACTTATCGACCAGGCTGCAAAAATGGCAAAGCAGATGCCTTATCCTGAATAGGGATGGGAGAAGCATATGCAAACCCAAAACCAGTGCCAATAATTCCCGAGCAAAGAATTCTTGGCATAACTACTCTACAGACACTAGAAGTTATTCATTCAAAAATCCAACAACTCTTCGATCCAGCAACCCTGCAGGACTGGGTAAAGAAAGGCCCGGACTACTCAGTCGTCAATGACCTACCTTACTATCAAGGACGACTATTTCTACCACACAAGGAAATACAAGAACTAGTCATCTCCAATTACCATGACACCCTGATGGAAGGGCAACCAGGTATCGCAAAAACTGAAGCGAAAATTAAGAGACAGTTCTGGTGGCCCACTTGGCGAAAAGATGTAAAGTCATTTGTGATGTCTTGTGGCATTTGCGCCAAAAACAAAAGCCAGAAGAAAAAACCCACTGGCCTTTTACAACCTTTGGATATTCCACCTACACCATGGCACACCTTGTCTTTAGACTTTATTACAGATCTACCTCCATGTAATGGATTTAGCACCATCCTAGTTATTGTGGATCTTTTTTCCAAGATGGCCCACTTTATTCCTTTAAAGGGGTTACCTTCTGCTTCGATTCTGGCCAAGGAGTTCCTCGAAAACATTGTTCGATTACACGGATTCCCTTCCGTATTGGTTTCTGACCGAGGTAGTCAATTTATCTCGCATTTTTGGAAGAAATATTGTCAACTGGCACAAATCGACATGAGGCTATCAACAAGTCACCATCCCCAGAACGATGGTCAGACGGAAAGGACCAACCAGACCCTTGAACAGTACTTACGCTGCAAGCTACACCAAACCGAAAGCAATTGGAAAGATATCTTATGGATTTCCGAGTACGCATACAATAACTCTGTACATTCAGGAACCGGACAAAGCCCTTTTTATACCATATATGGACATCACCCTCGAACCTCAGAACTCGATTCGCCTCAGCACTTAGAAATACCCGCAGTTAGTCATTTACACTCTACTATTACACAAGCCTTTAAGGAAGCCACAGAACATTTGAAACAAGCAAAAGAGAAATACAAGAAAAATGCTGATCAACATAGAAGTGAAACTCCACAATACCAGATTGGGGATCAAGTTTGGCTGGCTACAAAACATATACCTCTGAAGGGAACTCAGACTTTTAATCCTAGATATTTGGGACCTTACACCATTAAGGCCATTATCAACCCGGTGGCCGTCAAATTGGAATTACCCTCTAATATGCGAATTCATCCTGTCTTTCATGTTTCACTTCTAAAACCAGTTCAACCAGGGGCAAGATTAACCAAACCACCTGACCCCATCTTGATAGATGGAGAACCTGAATTCGAGGTAAAAAATATCCTGGACTCCAAGATGATTAAATCAAAACTTTTTTATTTGATCGATTGGAAGGGCTATGGACCACAAGAAAGATCATGGGAGCCTAGCGACCACGTTCATGCACCTCGGTTGGTGAAAAGAGTCCATCGGAACTTCCCAGACAAACCGGGGCCAGGGGGAAGAACAACTTTAGGAGGGGCCCTGGGGGGGGAGTGCTGTCATGATGCCTACCCCCGGGCATCAGGACCAAGGCCCTCAGCTCTGGGAGCAGGCATCCAGACATTTGTTTAAACCTCAGCAGCCCTGGCTAGGGGCTGTCTGGGTTCAGTCCTCGCGCCTTAGGCGCCAGGCTCATTATAGAAATCAGTCCTGGCGCCATAGGCGCCATGCTCATAGACTTTACTTACCTGATGCAGACCATGCTGCAAAAGAGTCCAAGCCTACATGAGGCCTGGATGGGACTATTTTGTTACAGGGACTATTTTTTACTCGGGCTCTAGGGAACTTCTTACCTGGAACTACTTTGGAGGCTATTTAAACCACACTCGAACAGCAGCACATGCTTCGCGTTATTCTGCATCCAGCAGCGTGACGCTCACAGTGCCTGCAGCCAGCATCCAGTCTTCTGCCACGCCCGCGTGCCTGCAGCCAGCATCCAGTCTTCTGCCACGCCCGCCTCGAATCCGGAGCTCCTAGAATAAAGAAGAAGAAAAGGACACGGTTAGAAAACGAACTTATTTCAAATTCCTCACCTAATTCCGGAACCATTTAATCTCCAGACCTGGAAAGTACATCAGTCCTGCACGCGTTGCTTCACCAGCTCCAGCACGGCGCAATACTCACCAGTTCTCACAGCATCTTTCGATCCGGCACTGTCTCCATCATTTCTTCGCCGTAATCCGGCACCTAGGGGACACAAGAAAAAACAAGGTGAGCCAAGGGAATCAACAAATACAACCTCTTACCACCATAGACTTACCTGATTTACCACCGGCGGTATTATTCCATAACTCTCCACATTTTCATATGCCACATCTGTAAAGAGGGAGAAAAACAACACGTTAACGCATGCAATAGTTACCGGACAGCGTTGGGTAACACAGACTCTTACCTGAACGCCAGCAGCAGCTACGAGACCTTCTTCTCACAAACTCAGTTGGAATTTAAGGAAGGAAGGGGACAAGAGTGAACATCTGGCACATTGAACTCTTTGAGCTTGATACTTACCAATCCCGCCAGGGACTTCAGAGTCAATACTTACCGGAACTCTCCCAACGCCTTCAAACCAGTGAAGTAATTGGTATCTATGCGCCCCTGCAAGAAACGCAGGATGGAGAGCTCATCTTTTACAAACATAAGGTGAGTTTACTAAGGGGATATCGGAGGTGATTAGTGGGGGAGAGCGAGAACAGTTGGGAGGCCATCACTAAAACCCACAGGTGGTTAATCCCTGTCTCCACTTGCAGGAAAATACTTCTTCGGGTCCAGCAGACAAGACTGGGCGGGCCAGTCCAGACAGTGTAAGAGGATTCAATTCAACACTACAGCTAAGTCAATGCCTAGTCTGGGATACTGAATGGAAACCCTTATTGATATATCTTTATGTCCAGTTCATGCGTTCTGGATGACTACCCCTATATAACACCCCTCTCTTGGAATCCCCCTGACCCCACTGAGCCAAGAAGTAGTTCTGTTTTGCAAGTTAAAAGGTTTATTTGAGAATTTAAACAATATAGATATATATCACACTTTATAATAAATTAATAATTGGATATCACACTTAATCTGATCAGTAATCAATAATGGATAGTCTGGCACTAGCACACTTGTGAATAGGAACAGAAGAATAAGGTGGTAGAGAATGCTTTATATAAGTTCAGATGGATGCAATGTTGAATGAAATGCAATACAGAAAATACTCAATATGATTTCAACAAAACAATGGAATCACTTTTCTCTGGCAATGCACTCCCCCCCTTGATGCAATGCAAGGAAATAGAAGAAAAGCACACAGTTCTCAGAAATGCAATCAAATGTAATTCAGTTCACCCCAGCAGCTTAGACTACAGAAGTTTAAAACACAGGCCCAAAATGCTTTTATATGTGCTGGCAATGAAGTGAAAATATGCTAAACTGATTTTAATTCCCTCTGGAGGTTCAGGTTGATGATTAGTTGGTTTAAATTAGTTCAGGCTTACTTTAGCAATGTTCTAGGAATGATTGGCAGGTTAAACAAATTTTTGGGAAATGAAAGCAAGGAAGCTGCGGTTTTCACACGTGGAGAAATTTGCAAATCGTGGCAAATTCGCGAGTGCGTTTTTTGCGATTGCGGCAGAACTATAGGGAGTAGGAATGCGGTTCTAGGTTCGTTGAAAAGCCAAGATTCCCAGCTTTCAGAGGAACGTTACTGCAAGTCTCTAAGACAAACGGTCACGGAGATATGAGCGATTAAATAAAGGTAGTTTTTTCGGATTTGGAATGTTAAAATTCAAAGTGACAAGTGACAGTTTTGCAAAATGACAAGGTACAACTTCTAGGAGACAGTTCTGGTTAGATTAAAATAGATTGAATTATATTATTTTAACTAAGAGATTGGTTCTGCACAGTTCTGCTAGGTACTCACAATATATTTAGAAATAGAATGGGCCTCGCCACGGATCTGGTCAGGTTTTCTTCACTCGCCACGGACGGTCTCTGCGCACAGTGGTCTGGGTCAGCTCTCTGGTTCTGCAAACAGCGGTCTGGGTCAGCTCTCTGGTTCTGCAAACAGCGGTCTGGGTCAGCTCTGCTCTGCCTCTGGTTCTGGATCTCTCTGCACAGCTTTCTCTGGACCCAGCGCTGATCTGCCCGGCTCTTGGATGCTGCTATCGCTGTTAGGTTTGCTGGATACTGAGGCCCACTGAGAAGAGTTCTCAGTTTCTGGGTTTAGGCCCTTGCTTTGAGTTCTGAATCAAGTTCTTTGGAGTTTTAAAGTCTAAGTGTTGAATCTAGTATCTTCTGGATGTTGTGTGGTCCGGCAGAGCGCGTTGCAGCAAATGGAATTGAATGTCCCTATCTGTCTTGACTGTCTGCTTTTATGTGTTTTGAAAGTGGGTGTGTGTGCAGCATCACTAGCTAGCCCCTCTCTCAATTGCCCATTGGTCAAGCTTTCCTTTCTCTCTTGATTGGGGAAAAGGAGTGGAGTGTCAGAGCGATGTCATTTAATGGCTTGCAGAGAGGACACTCCCGTGTCAAATTGCACACAATCTATATTTGATCAAAAAGACATATTTGCACAGGTACACATTTGTTTAAAATTACATGCACCCATCACATATCACAGGAGGTATACCCTGTCCAAATCTGCTCTTCCTGGGGGCTTGCATTCACAAATGGCAATATTTGCACTTTTTAACTGATTTTGCAATTTCGGACATTAACCCAAATTTACACACATGTGCGCAAGGAGTATGGACATTAATTGATGAAGTGTCAGATTTTTAACATGCATACATTTTAAGTAATACCATCTTAACTGCTAGCTTGCCCCCAGATCATACCACCGGTTTTAAAAACCTCTTAAAATGTGGGCAGAAAAATCACAAGAATTATGGTATCATTTATAAAATTTTCACAAGTCCGCTCTATGAATGATCCATCTTAGTTATGTTCTGGCCCCAAAGGGTGGTTTCCCCCCAGCACAAGGTTGAATTTCTGGTTTTTCCAGTTCTGCCAAGCCAGCTTGCTCTCACAGGCAGTGCTCCTCCCCTTTCCTTCCAGGAGGAAGCTACATTTACGACTCCCACCAATAAAACATTTGCCTGAGTCAGGACAGGGCTTTGTTCAATTTCCTGCTGAGCCCAGGTAATTCAATCAGAGAAGTGTCATATCCCTTTTGGTGGGAACAGCAAAAGGCAGCTAGGCCTGGGAACTGCTGTGGATCCAGTTTCACTCCAATTGGGGGGAAGTTGTCAAGCAGAATCCAGTTCCTTAAGCCAGGCCCCAGCTAATGTCACTTGTAGTTACCCAGTTGTCTGCATTCAAATAAAACTAACATTTTTACATATGCAGCTAGAATGCTGATTCTAAGTTTAAAACTAGGACATTTAAACAATTGCAACCTATGTGACACTCAAAAGTAAGTCACTCATTTCTTTTAAACATTTAGATTTTTAGTGTCTTTCAGTCCAAATTTACTTAAACTGCTGAAATCCACAGCTCAGCCAGTCTTGTTATAAGCCTTCAAGTCACTTCAGAATATAACTTTACATTGTATCCACCTCTCAGTAAGTCTTTCTTTGGCCTGCTTTGGGTTCATTTATTCAGTTTTACATAAAAAAAATCTGGTGTTGTTTTAAAACGCTGGCTTTTGGATAGTGGTGAGTACTGGTAATGCACCCATTGTTGGGATTTAAGAAAATTAATTCCCCACAATTCTAGGTTGCTTTTGGCAATCAGCATTGCCATTCCCAATGGTTTCAGGCTACTGTGTGGGTAGTCCAATGGTGGTTTTAGGCAGTGCCCTTCTGTGCCCATAACATCGGCAAAATGGGTGGCAGCCTATTCTTCATGCACTTCCCTGGGCATTTTCTGGGAAGCTCTGGCCATCATGATGTTTTCAATGCCAGTACTGCACAGTTTTTGAGGTAGGGCTCGGATGCATGGGTAAAAACATCCCACAAGCCCCCCTCTTGCGATGGCCATTCTGTTTCACTGATGGGACTCGCAAGACCTGGGTGTTTCCTCATCTTCTTCCAATAGATGGCACAGTTCAGCATCTTTTCCTCCATCCGGTCGGATCGATCGGTTCTCCTCGCCGGTCCTGATGGGAGTATTGGGCGGTACACTGGGCCCCTTGCGTCTCTGCTCCCGGTCTCCGGATCGTCCTCCTTGGCCCATCTCCAGGTTTTCTTTCTCCTAGGACGACAAAGGAAGAGCGGCAATACCTATTCATAGACATTTTTCCCCCACCATTGATATAGTGGGGTGGCATATAATTTTATAGTCAAAACATATGAACATGCACATTTCTTTTTGCATTCAAAACGAAAACACCCACATTGAGAAACTCAGAATTTGATAGGCGATATGTAGGATATTTTAATTTGGAACTGAATTAATCTGAGACAGTACCCTCTAGGATTCCAGAGGATTCCTCCAGTTGTTGCAGAGTGTGCCTGGGATGGCAACACTTCAACTGGTTAATGTGGACCCACTTGTCTTCCCCCTCTGCCAAATCGCCTTTGGGGATGCGGATCTTGTAGGCCACCGGGGAGATCTTGTCTATAATCTCAAAGGGTCCCTTCCATGTAGGCAAACATTTTCGCTGTTTTGCCTGGTTTCTTTGGAAGTTGTATAGATAGACCCGGTCCCCCACCTGATATTCCTTCCTGGAAGTCTTCAGGTCATAGTGGGTCTTCATGCTATTAGCTGATCTTTCTAGATTCCGCTGAGCATAAGCAAAAGCATGTTGAAGGTGTTTCCTTAAATTCTCCACATACTCATGAGTTGTGGAGGCATTTATCAATGTTTGCTCTTGAGTCCTGTAGAGCAAATGCTGAGGAAGCACCATCTTGCGTCCTGTCATCAACTCAAATGGTGACATTTTGGTTGCAGATGAAGGGGTAGATCTGATGGCCATTAGGACCAGAGGTAATCGGATATCCCAACTTGGCCCAGAATCTGCCACAAACTTCTTTAATATGCTCACAATGGTTCGGTTATATCTCTCTACTGCCCCAGAAGAAGCTGGCCGGTAAGCAATATGCAACTTCCTTTTGACCCCCAGTATCTCCCACATCTTTGTCATTACTTCACTGGTGAAGTGGCTACCTCTGTCTGACTCAATCCTTTGAGGTAGGCCGAAATGGGAAAAGATGTGGTTAATCATCAGGGCAGTTGCAGTTTCTGCCTTGCAATTTGGGGCTGGGAGACATTCCACCCACTTGGTAAACAAGCATGTCACAGTCAACATGTACTTATTCCCCCTAGCAGAGCGAATCACAGGGCCTACAAAGTCGATTTGTAAATCTGACCATGGCAGTGTCATCCCCCGCTTTTGGAGAGGCGCGCGGTGTGTGAGGGATGATGGCTGAAATTGTGCACACACAAGACACCCCTTCAAGTATTGGTCGAGGTCCTGCCCCATGTGTGGCCAGTATGCAACCTCTCTTAAGATTTCCAATGTTGTGTGAAACCCCCTATGACCGGCGGTGTCCGCATCATGGGCGTGACTTAACATCAGGCTTCGGAATGAGGTAGGAACCACCCACTGATCGTGGCCAGCTTTGGATTTCCTTAACAGAAAACCGTCTTGGATTCGGAACATTTTTGGACATTTCATCAACACTCTTAGGTCCTCTTTCCCAATATAATCGGTATCCGTCAGGGGAAAGTTCTCAGGGTCCTCAAGGTGTTGGTAAAACTTACCAATAATTGGATCCCCCTTCTGAGCGGTAATCAAATCAGCATCAGGGGTCTCCTTACTCCATTGTGCAATTGAAAGGTCGTTGTGAGCATTTGTCTGGGACCTAGTGATAGCAGTGACCTGGATTTCCCCCAACAGGGACTCAATCTCAATTAGATCCCCTTGGCTGGCCCAGGTTTTGGCCAGCTGATCAGCTAAGTAATTTCCAGTTTTGTCTGGTCCCTCTACTTTGGAATGACCCTTGATCTTCTTCCAATAGATGGTCATTCCCTTCGAGGTGACCAGATCATCAATGCTTTGGATCAACTTCCCATGTTTCAAGGGTTTGTTGTTAGCACATAACATGCCTCTGGTTTTCCAATTAACCAGGTGCTCCACGAACCCGTTCCGTACATAATCCGAATCTGTGATTATGACCAGTTCGTGGAGTTGATGCTGGACAGCAGTGAGGATGGCCTGATGCACAGCCATCAATTCTGCCACCTGACTACTTCGGGGACCAATTTTGTATCCAGCGGAGGGTTCTGGGTACTCATTCACCCATGCATTCCCTACGCCGTCCACCAGTTCTTTCTCCCCGTTGTTGTCAACATGGTAAGAGCATCCATCCACATACACAGTGGGCATTCCCTCACACTTGTCTTCTTCAAAGACTTTGTGTGGGGAATTAAGGTATGCCTCCGTGTTGTCCTTGATTTTTAGACTTTCGTCCTCGAGACAGTTTTCTCTGGCACAATCATGCAAGTCAGCCAGACCTTGCGCGAGGGGACTCTTCTTGTTTTGGCCATATCTGACCTCCACAGGAAAGCCTTGCATTGACAGAATCCAGGAAGTAATTCGGGAATTACTCACATTTCCGGCCCGGATTCTGTCACTTTGAAGATATTGCAGAGGCTGGTGTGGAGTCTCCACTATGATGTGTTCCCCCTGGATAAACGGGCGGTAATTCTTCAATGCCCACACCGTTGCCAGGAGTGCCTTCTCACAATCGTTGAATTTTTCCTCCACAGAGGATAAAGTTTTGCTCGCATAGGAGATTACTTTATTGACCTTGTCATGCTTTTGGTGTAATACTGCCGTCAAGCACGTATTAGAGAACCCCGTCTCCAGGAAGAACTCCTTGTTTCTGACAGGGTAAGCTAGGCAAGGCGCTTGTGAGAGGCTTCTCTTGAGTTGTTTTACCGCCTCGGCTTGTTCTGGACCCCATTCCCACTTGACCCCCCCCTTCAGGAGATGAATCAGGGGTCTGGTGATCTCTGCGTAGCCCTCAATGAACTTTCTGCTGTAATTAGTCAGTCCAAGGAGGCTCCTTAGTTCCCGCAGAGTTGTGGGGTCTTTCAGTTTCTGAAGTGCTTCCACTTTCTTTTCCTGGGGACAGAGACCCTGAGGAGTAATCTCATGCCCCAAGAAATTAACACGGGTTCTACACCACTGTGCTTTCTGAAAGGAAAGTTTTGCTCCGGCGGCCCTCAACTGCATCAGAACATAACGGATCTCCGCTATGTGTTCCTCCACAGATGAACTTTTGATGAGGACATCATCTACATAAGCCAGGTTACCCCTCGCACCCAGGTCGGCCATAGCCTTATGTAGGAAAATATTGAACTCATTACCGGAGTTAAGGTATCCGAAGGGAGTCCGGGTCCATGTGTACTGCTGGCCCCCAAAGGTAAAAGCCAGCTTGTATTGGTCCTCCCTACTGACAGGCACAGTCCAGTATCCATTGGTCAGGTCTATTGCAGTGAATACCTGTGACCCCTGAATCTGGGCCAGCCCTTGGTCAATGTAGGGAAGAGGCCATCGGGAAGTATGGACCCGTTTGTTGAGCTCCCTGAGGTCGGCGCAGAGTCTCCACTGGCCGTTTGGCTTCAATATTCCCAGCACCGGATTATTGAAGGTGCTGTGGACTGGACGGATTATTCCCGGGACTCAAGGTTCTTAATTATTTCAGTAAGGGACTCCATTGATGGGAGAGGCAAGGGGTATTGCTTCACAAACACAGGAGTCATGCCAGGGTCCGTGGGGATTGTTGTTGTGTGGATGTCAGTGCGACCACAGTCATATGAGTCTACCGCAAAGAGATCTTGGAAATCCAAGAAAACTTGCTTCAACTTTTGCTTTTGTTCCAGAGTCACACAGGCATCAGCTAGGTTGACTCTCTCTTCCACCATCTGCCTGAAGCCTGGAAAGACTTCTGGTTTGGCTATCTCCGCGGCCTCCTCCAGCTGGGTGGAGAAGTCCCTGGTCAGAGTGCTGATTTGGACCGGAGGCTCCAGGTGGGAAAGGCAGCCCTCATGGACCTGGAAAATCACCTCATCCCTCCTGAAGTCACAAGTCACATCTTCCTTACCATAGGGGCAGGAAGTGTACACCAGGAAGTTCCCCCCATGCCGGGTAAAAATCCTGTCTGGTGTTGTATTGTCCTCACTGTCACTGTCAACGCAGTCCTTGGGGATTGGCCCGAACAGTTCATTACCTAAATCAATGGAAAAATGTCGGTCATCAACCGCCATTCCAATAATGGTGCCTGCGGCTAGAGTAATACTCTTTAAGTCGCTGTTATCCACCTCTACTAGAATGGTGTCATGTTCTATGTTGACTAATGGTGTTGGGTTTACCCCTAACCCTTGCTGTTGGAGAGAAGCATTTAGATGTATGTAAGCATCAGGGTTTTTCAAATGTTGTCCTCTTTTAACTTTCACTTCCAGGGAGAATTGTCGGGTCCTTTCTGGGATGGTGACTTCCTCTTTAATCTGAATTTCAACTGCATAAGGTAGCAATTGAGCTGACCTAAATGCTTTTTCTGGATCATCAAAGCCCATGTGATTATCCGCTAATAGGAACCAAGCTTTGAAGTTTATTAGGTCCAAACTAATGGCAAAGCGATTGAGAATGTCACTGCCTAAGTAAAAGCCGGCAGTGACGTCTCGCACGACCCAACAATTATGGACTATGCTCTTGTTGCCAATGGAGATTTTGAGCATACACCTGCTTGGCAGGAGATGTTTGGAATTAGGCGCTTCCAGGTCCATTTCCCATTTGTCTATCAGTTTGAATGTGGGAATGGCTGGATCTTTTGGGAGTTGGCGGAACATGGCTTCGCTGATGAAGCTCTTACCGTTGTTCACACACACTCGAGCGAGAACAGAGTCCTTCCCATCATTTAACTGAACAGGGATGAACAACTGCTCTCCAATTTGCTGAATCTCAGCCAGGCTATGAGCTGATTTCACATCTTTCTGGACTATAGGAGTGGGAGTTTCTGATTGTGGATTAGTATAGAATTTCAGAGTGTTTCCTTCCAGCGTGGAATACCACCTTAAACTGGAAGGAAGGTTGATTTTCAGAAATAGAGAGGACCCCCCATCACCAGTCTGTTGTCCTACTGCTATTACTGTCACGTCTGGAATCTGGTTGTTCTGGAAGTGAAATTCTACTTGGTCAGATTTTTGTTCAACCATGTGGCAGGTGCCGTTTAAACTAACATGGTTAACACTCTGTTTTAATTTTATTGGTCGGCTAGTCTGGGTCCAGAGGACCTTGTTTACGCAATCTATTAGGGGTGACAACCTTCTCAGGAGGTCATTCCCTAGTAAACAAGGGGTGCCCTCTGGGGTCACAACTATGACCGGGTGTTTCACCTTGTGTCGCCCGATCTTAATGTCCAAGTCTGCAGTCCCCTCAACGGGAATTTCCTTCCCGTCAAAGTTCTGCAGTTCTCCAGGAAGAGAGGTGAGAGGAATTTGGTAATTCTCTCCCCTTCCTGCATTCAGTTCGTCAAAGGCCCTTCTGGACAGAAGGGTAGCTTGAGATCCAGTGTCCACCAGTACCAAAATTGTACCCTGCCCCTGTACTTGTACCGGGGCATAGTATCTTCCCTCCTTCTCCTCAAAGGGGCACAGATAATGCACATTTTTGGACAACTGGTGGGCTAACTTTCTGGTTTTGGACATCGCTAGCGAAGAGATTTGGGCAGAATTCTGTGGAGAGCCTTGGGAATCTGAAAGAAAAAGTTGGCAACTGGAGATCAGAGCCATTGTGGGTTCCCCTGGTTCCGGTTCTGGGCTGCCCCCCCCTTTTTGGAGGCAGTCACCAGGATGGGTTTGAACCAGGGCATTTTCTTGCTGTTGGTTCTGGGATGAGATGGTGGGCGGCGGTAGCTCAGTCTCCCCATCTCCCCAGTCTGGATTTGCATCCCTAGGGACCCATTTTTCTTTGGGAGGAGTTCCCCCCTCTCTGAAGGAGAAGATCCTTCTCCCAGGATCCTCTGAGGATCCCTCTCCCTCAAATTGGAAGACCTGTACCTCCTCCTCAAACTGAGTCTGTTTGGGTCTTTTGTTTCTCCTACCCCCCTCTGCTCCTTAGGAGGCAGACTTTCATGGGCAAGAGATTTTGTTTCCGGTTCCTGGTTTTCCAGGGGCTGTTTACAAGTTGGGAAGGAAGCTTCCTCCAAGGCTTTACACCCCCCTTCCCCTTGTGCCTCCTCCCTGGGAACCGGTGTGTTATCGGGGTGCTGCCCCCGTCATTGTTCTGGAGCACCAGGTCCAGAGTTTGGGGCATTCTGTGCCGGCATGCCCATCTGAGGGTTCTGCTGAGCCCTTAGCATGTGACCCAGCTCCTGTGCCATGTTCTGAACCTGGCGCTCTAACTGGGAAACCCGCTCAGGCTGATACGGGGCCCTGTTTTCTCCCCTGGGCTGATCCCGGGAAGGGTAGCTATCCCTTCTCTGGTAATACCCCGGATTGGGAAGATTTGGGTACCCCTCCACCCTTGGCCTCCCCTCTCCCGGATTAGGTTGTCTGGGGTCCGGGAATTGGGGAAAGAAGGATGGATGATTTTGGGGTTGGAAGTTGGGTGGATACCTGAGGAAAAAGTTCTGTCCAGGATTTGGAGAATTTCTGCCCTCCCGTGGGAAGTTAGGAGGGAAGTTCCCTGGGTTAGGTGCTTGGCTGGATCCCCCCCTTGGGCTGGAGGAGTCCACACATAACCCAGGATGGGTCGATTTCCCTTGTAACGGGGACTTACATAATCAGGAGAGCGAGGGACCCCATCTGTGGGGCTGCCTCCTTGGCTCCCTGTCTGTGACTGGCCCGAGGACCTTCTGGGCCTAGCATTATTAGGTGCAGGTAGGTTTTTAGGCCCCCCCATCTCCAAATCTAAAACGGGGGTGACCTTTACCTCTGCCACCTTGGCAGCAGCAGGGGTGTTGTTGGCTTTGGGGTTTTTGGGCGCATTATTTTTATTTTCTATTGGCTTATGCACCTCATAGATCCGGGTCGCCTGTTCAATGACCCAGTCTAAAGATCTTTTCTCGTGAAAATCCCTCACGAGCTGGGTCATTATGTATTTGGGCAAGGCATGGAAAAACGTATTAATACATTCTCTGCTATCCGTGCGCACCCTTCTTGTGGTCTGTGCAAAAGCACGCTTTAGCTCCTGCACAAACTCTTGTGGGGCCTGATCCTCCCCACATTGTAAATTGCAGGCTGCCTTGCGAGCCTCTTGAGGATTTCTATGAGTAGAAAAATGTTTCAAGATGGCCGCCTTATAGGTGGACCATCTTAAATGATTTTGGTCCTCCAGCCCCGCAAAGAAACTGGAGTATTCCGGGGAGAAGGTCCACTTTACATATTGAATACAGCTTTGGCTGTCCTTCAAATGGAAAGTCTCCATCATTTGCTCAAACAACTCTAAGTGCTCCCAAACAGAATACTTGGCGTTCTTATGATAAGGCGTGATGACACTCCTGATTGCCTTAATCTGCTTTAAGGGGTCCTTAAGCAAGGCCCTTTTTGTCTTATTGGCCCTTTTAGTCCGGGTAACCCTGGTCCATTCATCTTCTGTCTCAGAGGCACTGCTCCCAGAGGTTCCCGTCTGTTCTTCCAGGTTTTCCCGGATTCTGCGAGCCTGGGAATGGCTGGCAGAATGTGGGGACCTGGTCTCCTGTGTCCTGTACCGCTCAGAGGAGTCTTCAGATCCCTCCTTGCTGCCAGGATTTGATGGGTACCCCCCCCCCACTGACCTAACTGGGCAGAGGTTTTCAGGATGCCCTTAATGGGCCTACTCGCCTGGGGTTCGCCATTAAATTGCACTGTGCTTGGGTGCCCATACCCGGATGCCCGCCCCTCCATTCCTGGGTGGTACTGGCCTATGAGCCCCATGCTTCTGGCTGGATAATAATCTGCCATCCCTGTGGCCCTGTGCTCATGTGCGCCAGGGGACATGGGGGTGGCAGAGTCCAGGGACTGAGAGAGATAAAGGCCTCTGGTACTAGGGCTCCTGGGGTTATGCTCAGGAGTTTCTCTTTCCCAGCGAACCTCATCTCTATCCGCCCCTGCTCCCTGTTGCAATGCAAGAGCCTGCGCCTTCAGTTCCTCAGTTAAGGCCTTACTAGACTCTATCAGTCTCTCCTGCATCGCTACCTGTTGTTGGAGTCTATCATTGTGCTGGCAGAGAGCCTCATTCTCTCTATGTGCCTCCTGATTGGTCCTGGAGCACTGGGCCAGTCTTTGCTGCAGGAGGGTTACCTCCTGAGCTGTGTCCCTATTGGCCTGCTCCTTTCTTTCCAGAGCATCCTCCACCCTCCTGGTGTGTTCTAACAAGTTCTGGTGTTCTTTTTGGAGGTCACCCAGCCCCTGGAGGGCCAAGCGATTTTCTTCTGTTTTTCTTTTTAAATGGCAGACTTCCTGGCCTAAAGCGTCTCTTTCCTGACTAAGAGCCTGCATTTGTGCCGCCAGGTCGTCCCTCTGCCTTTGAAAGGCACCAGCTTTCTGGCGTTCTTCATCAAACTCTGCCTGGGTGTCCAGGTCTTTCAAAATCAGCTTGTTGCTCTCTGCCTTCACTCTATCTAGATGACTTTGCAGGGTGGCTACCTGCTCCGTGCATGCCCTGTTAAAGTCTAATTGTTGCTCCAGCTTTTTCTGGCTCTGCAGTAGGGAGTCCAAACCTTCTTGGTACTCCTTCTGCAAGGCCAGAAATCTGGTATCCTGGTCAGCCTTTTCCTGTTGCAGGATGTCCATATCCTTCTTTATTTTAATGATGTGCTGTCTACTCTCATTTTCTGACTCCTGGCTCCCCTGCAGCCTCTGCTCAGAAGAGACCAGGTCAGATTGGACCTTCTCTATCGCCATCTGTCGCTTATTCGCCAGATCTTGGCTTTCAGTACATTTATCCTGCATGGCTCCCATATGTAAATATAAATATGCTGCTACCCTGGCAATCTTGTGGTGCTCATCCTTGGCCTTCGGGGCCAGGTATAGTTCACTCAGGGCCACATGTAGGGGACCCTGATCTCCCCATATATCTGACCCTGTTTCAGTGACCTGTTGCGCGATTGCCTGCAACCAGACTGTTTGGTCCTGATGAGTCCACTCACCTCTCACAAATAGCTTATGTAAGAAGTGTTCTCTGGCTATTTTCATATCGACCAAGGTCGTCATTCTGGAATTTGAGTTCCTTCCTGACTTACAGAAGTTTAGATTTTATTTTTGCAAAACAGACCTTTTCCTTAGAGCGTTCCTTTGAGGAGTGCTTTACAGCATAACACAGCGTGGTGATCCGACCGGATATGTGTATCTGGTCAGCTGGCACACTGTATTAATCTGCACAAGTGATAGATCTAACCCAAACGTCCGGCCCGAGCCCCCAATTTGTAAGAGGATTCAATTCAACACTACAGCTAAGTCAATGCCTAGTCTGGGATACTGAATGGAAACCCTTATTGATATATCTTTATGTCCAGTTCATGCGTTCTGGATGACTACACCTATATAACACCCCTCTCTTGGTATCCCCCTGACCCCACTGAGCCAAGAAGTACTTCTGTTTTGCAAGTTAAAAGGTTTATTTGAGAATTTAAACAATATAGATATATATCACACTTTATAATACATTAATAATTGGATATCACACTTAATCTGATCAGTAATCAATAATGGATAGTCTGGCACTAGCACACTTGTGAATAGGAACAGAAGAATAAGGTGGTAGAGAATGCTTTATATAAGTTCAGATGGATGCAATGTTGAATGAAATGCAATACAGAAAATACTCAATATGATTTCAACAAAACAATGGAATCACTTTTCTCTGGCAATTCACTCCCCCCCTTGATGCAATGCAAGGAAATAGAAGGAAAGCACACAGTTCTCAGAAATGCAATCAAATGTAATTCAGTTCACCCCAGCAGCTTAGACTACAGAAGTTTAAAACACAGGCCCAAAATGCTTTTATATGTGCTGGCAATGAAGTGAAAATGTGCTAAACTGATTTTAATTCCCTCTGGAGGTTCAGGTTGATGATTAGTTGGTTTAAATTAGTTCAGGCTTACTTTAGCAATGTTCTAGGAATGATTGGCAGGTTAAACAAATTTTTGGGAAATGAAAGCAAGGAAGCTGCGGTTTTCACACGTGGAGAAATTTGCAAATCGCGGCAAATTCGCGAGTGCGTTTTTTGCGATTGCGGCAGAACTATAGGGAGTAGGAATGCGGTTCTAGGTTCGTTGAAAAGCCAAGATTCCCAGCTTTCAGAGGAACGTTACTGCAAGTCTCTAAGACAAACGGTCACGGAGATATGAGCGATTAAATAAAGGTAGTTTTTTCGGATTTGGAATGTTAAAATTCAAAGTGACAAGTGACAGTTTTGCAAAATGACAAGGTACAACTTCTAGGAGACAGTTCTGGTTAGATTAAAATAGATTGAATTATATTATTTTAACTAAGAGATTGGTTCTGCACAGTTCTGCTAGGTACTCACAATATATTTAGAAATAGAATGGGCCTCGCCACGGATCTGGTCAGGTTTTCTTCACTCGCCACGGACGGTCTCTGCGCACAGCGGTCTGGGTCAGCTCTCTGGTTCTGCAAACAGCGGTCTGGGTCAGCTCTCTGGTTCTGCAAACAGCAGTCTGGGTCAGCTCTGCTCTGCCTCTGGTTCTGGATCTCTCTGCACAGCTTTCTCTGGACCCAGCGCTGATCTGCCCGGCTCTTGGATGCTGCTATCGCTGTTAGGTTTGCTGGATACTGAGGCCCACTGAGAAGAGTTCTCAGTTTGTGGGCTTAGGCCCTTGCTTTGAGTTCTGAATCAAGTTCTTTGCAGTTTTAAAGTCTAAGTGTTGAATCTAGTATCTTCTGGATGTTGTGTGGTCCGGCAGAGCGCGTTGCAGCAAATGGAATTGAATGTCCCTATCTGTCCTGACTGTCTGCTTTTATGTGTTTTGAAAGTGGGTGTGTGTGCAGCATCACTAGCCAGCCCCTCTCTCAATTGCCCATTGGTCAAGCTTTCCTTTCTCTCTTGATTGGGGAAAAGGAGTGGAGTGTCAGAGCGATGTCATGTAATGGCTTGCAGAGAGGACACTCCCCTGTCAAATTGCACACAATCTATATTTACTCAAAAAGATATATTTGCACAGGAACACATTTGTTTAAAATTACATGCACCCATCACATATCACAGGAGGTATACCCTGTCCAAATCTGCTCTTCCTGGGGGCTTGCATTCACAAATGGCAATATTTGCACTTTTTAACTGATTTTGCAATTTCGGACATTAACCCAAATTTACACACATGTGCGCAAGGAGTATGGACATTAATTGATGAAGTGTCAGATTTTTAACATGCATACATTTTAAGTTATACCATCTTAACTGCTAGCTTGCCCCCAGATCATACCACCGGTTCTAAAAACCTCTTAAAATGTGGGCAGAAAAATCACAAGAATTATGGTATCATTTATAAAATTTTCACAAGTCCGCTCTATGAATGATCCATCTTTTTAGAGTTATGTTCTGGCCCCAAAGGGGTGTGGTTTCCCCCCAGCACAAGGTTGAATTTCTGGTTTTTCCAGTTCTGCCAACCCAGCTTGCTCTCACAGGCAGTGCTCCTCCCCTTTCCTTCCAGGAGGAAGCTACATTTACGACTCCCACCAATAAAACATTTGCCTGAGTCAGGACAGGGCTTTGTTCAATTTCCTGCTGAGCTCAGGTAATTCAATCAGAGAAGTGTCATATCCCTTTTGGTGGGAACAGCAAAAGGCAGCTAGGCCTGGGAACTGCTGTGGATCCAGTTTCACTCCAATTGGGGGGAAGTTGTCAAGCAGAATCCAGTTCCTTAAGCCAGGCCCCAGCTAATGTCACTTTTAGTTACCCAGTTTTCTACATTCAAATAAAACTAACATTTTTACATATGCAGCTAGAATGCTGATTCTAAGTTTAAAACTATGACATTTAAACAATTGCAACCTATGTGACACTCAAAAGTAGGTCACTCATTTCTTTTAAACATTTAGATTTTTAGTGTCTTTCAGTCCAAATTTACTTAAACTGCTGAAATCCACAGCTCAGCCAGTCTTGTTATAAGCCTTCAAGTCACTTCAGAATATAACTTTACATTGTATCCACCTCTCAGTAAGTCTTTCTTTGGCCTGCTTTGGGTTCATTTATTCAGTTTTACATAAAAAAAATCTGGTGTTGTTTTAAAACGCCGGCTTTTGGATAGTGGTGAGTACTGGTAATGCACCCATTGTTGGGATTTAAGAAAATGAATTCCCCACAATTCTAGGTTGCTTTTGGCAATCAGCATTGCCATTCCCAATGGTTTCAGGCTACTGTGTGGGTAGTCCAATGGTGGTTTTAGGCAGTGCCCTTCTGTGCCCATAACATCGGCAAAATGGGTGGCAGCCTATTCTTCATGCACTTCCCTGGGCATTTTCTGGGAAGCTCTGGCCATCATGATGTTTTCAATGCCAGTACTGCACAGTTTTTGAGGTAGGGCTCGGATGCATGGGTAAAAACATCCCACAACAGTCATCTCTGCACTACGCATCACGTTGAAGGAGACCGCAGCTGTCCGGGTCCGATCGACACCCCTGTGGGGTCCAGGTGAGCGTAACAACAAGCAAGAAAAGGAACATCGCACCAGCCCAGACGGAGACGCATTGCGTTTGGGCATTAGGTACAAATCGAAAATCAGCAATGTGAATTTGAGCATGATTTGTTTTGTTTTAAGAAAAGTGAAGGAGAATAGACAACAGAGGCTCCCCTGCTTCCCGATCTCCCTCTAATTGTGTTCCCTCTTACCAAAACAGCACCACCCTGTGCAGAACCATCCAGACTCAGGTCTAAAATACAATTCCATAATTTCATGCAGTTTAATTGAGTGGCGCCAAAGTTATAAGCCATCCAAAAACTGCTCTTCACCAACCATGTAATGCACAAATAAGCATAGATGACCCCAAACATCTAAGATGTTTGCGAACATCACAGGACTGCCTCTGACTGTTAGCGGACACCGGGGGAAAATATATATATGAATTGCAAAACAGCCCATCCATGAGGAAGAATAACACCCATACTAAATAATCTGGGCGACACTGATTACGTTTATACCTGATGAGTATTGGAATTAAAAACCTCATTCTTGGAACATTACACAGCTGGCAAAAAGAAGAAAAAGTGGCAGTCAATTTCCATAAGAGTAGTGCATACCAGAAGAAACCCTAACGAGTCCGAAGGCCTATTCGATCTGGCAATAACAACATTAAGTGGTGGGAGATTTAAATGAAATTTTTGATCAAAAGAGACCAATTCGGGTAGCCTTGACTTCCAACTGGATTCGAAATCAGAGTCATTAAAGGCATCTTAAATGCTTCACGATCTACCCATAAGCTGGCTTTAATATCTGTCTCAATCGCCCGTGTTATCCTTTTGCAGATTACTTGGTGATAATAGATTACTTCTAGTACACTTCAGGTTTACTGAGGTCAAAAGCTTTCGAAAACATTCAATCCTGGGTATTTATGAAGCCTTCATCATTATTTCTTAAAATGATGACCACTGAAGCTGTAAGTAAGAGCTATTTGGCAGCCAAAGCAGTGGAGGTTCCTGCCCAACCGAAAACCGTATGGAAAAAATGTGTCAGGAGCTTGAAGGAGACTTCCACATAAGTAAGGAGACTCCAGCACTGAACTGAGCATAGGAACACAATGCATAATTTGTTGATTTTACAGACACGGCAGAGGATCAGCCCTGCTGCTATCTGAGGCAAGCAGAGCTCAGCCATGTTTGTGCCATCAATCCTGAGAACAGCAGTGTCAGACAGGCACTCTGGCATTGTTTTACAGGGCTGCTAGCGCTCTGCTATTGCCTGTGGCTTATTGGTCCATTTGGTTGACTGACACACTAGAGTCAGAGGACAGTGCAGGTACATGCTGGAATGCACTGTGGAAACGAACACACTCGACAACACAATACTGTTCCTGCTAAAATACTTCAACATAGTCCTCCAGTACCGCTTGGAATGAAAACATAGGTTGAGCCGGGCTTGCAATGTCCTGACACTTTGCAAGGTTGATAGCCATGTCTTTTTGTACATTGGTTGCATAGGATTTTCAAGCTTTTTGCCACTGTCCCATATATAGTTTGACTCAATGCTATTTCAAAGCAGCATATTTTGTGATCAATGTTTGTATTCCCAATTGTGCTTCTTTTGGGTTGTGAAGGGTGATAGCTTCAATGGGAATTCACTGGCACATTCCTAGGAAACTTGAACACCGAACTGAGTATGAACATAACCCATTTGGGGTGGGCTATTAATGGCCAGAACAAATAAATGCAGTCTGGAATTGCAACCGATCTACTACGTAATATAGTGTGTCTGCAAGACAAACTGAATGTCAAGAACCCTGGTAGAATAACAAAAAATAACATTGCTGCATGCATGTTTTCTGACATCAAAACCTTAAAAACGTTGAAGGCAAGAGAGCATTGGGCCACTGGTAACAGACAAAAACATCTTATTCAAGTTAAATGAGAACAAAATAGGAATAAAAGTGTATTTAGTGGACCTAAATAGTTTGTGGTTACTGATTTAAGTGCAAAAATTGCAGATCCTATTAGGGAACATCCCTGTGCCCCATCAAGAACTAATGCTTCGCCATAGCACTAAATCAGCAACCTTTGGCTCTCTGGATGCTTTGGACCACACATCCCACCAGTCCTAGCCAGCATAATTAATGGTAAGAAATGCTGGGAGTCGTAGTTCAGAACATCTGTAGAGCAGCAGGTTGCAGACCCCTGCATAAATAAAACATAATGTACAGAACATTGAAACAAAATACCAAAAAACCTGGTATCTCATAGACAAGAACAAATATAGTTCTTATCCAGAGACTTTAATAACAATAAATGTGTAATTTAAACATACTTCATAGATTCCAAACGTTTTGTATATATTACGTCATCTGGATTACAGAATAGCGTTAATACATGTAAGCAAAACCTGGCCGTTACCCCCTAATCAGACAGAAGGCGCAACTCTAGGCGTTTCCTTTGTACATGCTGATTTAGCTAAAAAAAAACACGATTGCTGCTTGCACACAGGATCATTTTATATTTAACACTACAAACTCTACAAATAAAATAAAGATGATTTTCTACCTGTAATATAGAATGTTAAGGTATGTGTTTACAGCACCAGCAGGGAAATCCCTCAATGCTGACAGCCAGCTAAAACTCTCATAATTCATAGTAAAATGCATTCCCCATTCCATATACAAAATACAGGTACAAAGACGATTCTGCTGGCAGTACTGTAGAGACTGGCATAAATGAGTTGAGAAAAAAACTAGAAAGAACAAAACACCTCACTGCTAAAATGCAGTGTAGGAGGCTCATTTAAAAGGAAATCCATTGTCATGTATAACTACGTCTTTTGATATCAATGCTCATAAGGTGCTGAGCAAACCTACACTCAGAGCAGCCAGGAGCTCAGCATGTTTTTAAATGCTCTATCAAAGAAAAAAACAGAATAATCTGGTGGATGTTGAAGGATTGAATCAGACATTAAAGCACAACAACCACATTCTCCCCCAACCCATTCAGTTATCACAGGAAGTACAACCCCTTTCAACTTCCTTTATTACATCATTTCCCTGGTAACAGAAATACATGTCAATCAGCTTGCTTAGAATAAGATACAGTGCCACCAAGTGGCCAATATTGTTAATTACACTTTATATTCACAATAAAGTTCACAGACCAAGTTTCAAACATTTTAATAAATAAAAGGACAGAATGGAAACAGGTCTTTTGATGCAAAACCTGTTTTGCTATCTTAATATTCTAAACGTGCTAAAGTGCTGGTATACGTCACAATGGAAAGATAGCGCCTAATCACCAGTGTGGGAGGAATCCGGCAGTACATTTGCAAAATTACCCTGAAACCAGTTTCCATCACTCAATCCCATGGCATTACCACAGGATGGTACGGCAATGTAAATCCCCATTATGGAGTCCATAGGACTCAATGGGGATTTGCAGCGGATTTACCAAGAGCAGTAAATCTGCTGAATTTTGGGGTCAAAGAGAAGGAATTACCACCAGCAACATGCTGGAGGTAAATCCTCCACTTTACCCCCAAATCTGTAGTACAGCTGTGCAGTAATGTCGTGATAAAATGGTGGTAATGGAATTATTGCTACTTTACTGGCTTTTTTACCGCATTGCCGACCTTACTCCTAATAAGACCGATAGGGTTTTTTTATCTTCATTTTTATGGCACTTTACTACTTGACAAGAACTTATAGAAACATTGCACAATGTGTCACCAAATAGATTTGCATCTTGCCCCTCCCTCCTCTACGCCCCCCCACAGAATGCAGCTTGTAAATAGTATTGTTGTAAAACAATAGTATTAGCACCCGGATGCAAACTTCTATTTTAGGCATGTTAGGTAGACTTGGTGTCCAGAGAACTCCAATATTTCTCTATGAATTTAGCCCATTCCATTTCAACATTGATGCATGAGTCATTTAATAATTTAGAGGGCCTTCTTTATCCGCCATTCTTTCCTTGTAGGCGGTTGCTCTACAGTTTTGTTTGACATGCCCTTGCGGCCAGCAATAGGAAGTGTGCCATTTGTGGTAACCCTTTCCAAACGTCTTGGCCTCCTCTGCATACATTTTGGAAAATGTCAATAGTGTGGTGTATACAATGATCCCGAGTCATGTGAGCGAGGGGGAGCCGACTTCACGTGACAATGGAATAGGAAGATAATAAAGAGGGGGATGCCCGGAAGGGGGGGAGCCCATTCAGATAGTGTAAACAGGCTGACATGTCTTTGTGAAACTCGCGCTGCGAATGAGAGTGTATGTGTGCACTGCCACTGACCCGACCTCCGTGTATCCAGCAGGAGGTTGGGCCTGAAAATCATCACACTGGAGACGAAGAGCAGAATGGAGCCACATGTGCCACGCCCCCTACAGCTCACTTTCATACTGCCGGCAGAAAAGGTGCGAAAACTAAGCGAGTCAGCCCAGAGTGAGCACGGAACAATGCTCCTACAAGGTGAGAGCATAGGGCAGAGACACACACCCTGGCAAGCAAGGGAAAAGTGTTAACACCACAAGTCAGGCAGGCTCACGTGCACATTAACCTCTAGGCCACATGGGAAGCCCTTAGAGCAGCCCTACCATAGGAGGCAGAAGTGGCAGAACCCCAGAGACCACTACATGAGGACAGAAGGCCACGATGCCACGCAGACAACGTTCATGAGGCCTTTTCAACCATATGCTACAGGAGCAGCACTCAGGTGGGAGATATGGATTCAACAATTCGAGCTTAACAATCAAGCCATGGGAATAACGGAAGGGACAAAACTGCACACACTACTACTGTTGAACATCGGCGCACTAGCATTGAGACTGTTCAACACGTTAGCCAACAGGGGAGCAATAGATGACTACATTGCAGTAAAATCAGCACCGAACAACAAGTTCAAACCTGAACTAAACCATGATTACAAACGTTTTCAATTGTGCATGACCAGGCAGGGTCCAAAGAAACCATATAGGACTTCCACGCACGACTCAGGGAAATGGCACTAGGCTGCGAATTCCCAGATGAAGACTTCGCCGTCCACATGCAAATCATCAACGGATTATAATCTGCTAAACTGCGCAGGGCAGTGTTATAAGAGAAGAACATCCCCCTGGACCGAATCTTGGCCACGGGCAGTTTAAGGGAACGCACAGATGACCAATTAGCCGCCATGGAGGCTACCATGCAATGACTACCCCTCGACAACATCTAGAAAGAGGAAGAAATTGCGGCAGTCAGGGGCAGACCACAAGGAGGACGACCTAACAACGCCATGCCAGGGTGAACCCCTAAGCAACGAGAATCCTGCAAATGGGGTGGGGGACCCTGGCACAGAGGTGAACCATGTCCAGCTCTAGGAGTTACCTGCCAAAAGTGGAAGAGGCTAAGTCACTTTGCAGCGGTTTGCCTCAACCCACCTCTGCTGAGAGGAGCAGAACAACCAGAAATCTCTAGCCGCAGGCCCAAAGGGAGAGGCAAAGCCAGAGCCGTCGCCGCAGCACAGAGATCACCCAGCAGCAGTGACACAGGCGCCTCAGAGGAAGAAGCGTCCCCAGAGAGACGCTGCAGTCGTGAGAAAAAGAACAGTGAACGAGTACACATGATATCCACCATTAAACTCCTGAAGAATAACAAAAAAGGGAAAAAGTACAGGCCACCCGCCTGCACCATCCTGTCTGATGGAACGCTTACCAAAATCGTCATAGACAGCGGAGAAATGGTAAACGTCATGCCCCTGCTAAAATTCAAGAGGATCGATATAAGGCCCCAACTCAAAGACAAATGAGTACAACTCTTTGTTTATGGATGCAAAAAAACGCTACCACAAGTAGGATCATTCCGCTCTGACCTATCACACAACGGGACAGTGTATCGAGCCAGCATATATGTGGTTGACACAGGTCTGGAGACACTATTAAGCTATCGAACTGCCGAGAAGCTGAAGCTCGTGAAGTTTGCATTCAGCATTGACACACCCGAAATTGACAACCTCCTAATGAAACACAAAAAGGTATTCCAAGGCATATGATGCCTCAAAGGACGAACAGTCAAACTGCATATCGACCCAACTATCAAGCCCAAGGCAGTGAGGCACCACCGAGTTCCTTTTCACATGCGCAAAGCAGTGTTATGCGATGTGGCTGGAAACAAATGTTGTTTAGTGGGGAGGAGGGGAGTTTGTGGGAAGTGAAGTCTGAATTATGTGTCAAGAGGGATACCTTGAACAGATGGGCATGAGCGGTTGTTCCCCAGGGCCCGAGGAGAAGGTTGGTGGATATTGCACACGAGGGTCACATTAGTATCTCAAAAACCAAGGTGGTTTTGAAAAGTAAGTATTAGTGGCCTGGTTGATTGTGATATGGAGAGGTTAGTGAGGAAGTGCACTGAGTGTGAAGTTGCGGGCAAAAATGTTGTGGCCCAGCAGCAGGCCACTGTGAAGGTGAGGACACCAGAGAAGGTATGGAGTGAGATAGCTCTGGATATATTGGGGCCTGTGGACATGGGGAGTGGTCGGGGAAGATTGATTGTTGTGTTGGTTGATTTGTTCTCACGGTGGACGGAATTCCGTATTGTGTGAGTTATTTCGGCTCAAGTGATGGTTGAGTTGCAAGATGTATTTGAGAGGGCAGACATACCCAGCACTATTTTGACATATAATGGGAGGCAGTTTGTTAGAGGGTGTTTCCAAGAGTGTCTTAAGATATCTGGGGTGAAACACAACAGAACTGCAGTCTATCAGCCACAAATCAATGGTATGGTGGAAAGAGTAAATTGTTGTGTAATGGGGGCAGTGCAGATGGCAGGAGCGTATGGGAGGGACAAGAAGGAGGCAGTGAGAGGTAGATTGTATGCACTGCGATTAGCCCCACATGCCCAGTACCAGAATTGCACCTCCCTGGCTGGGTAGATTCAGCATTCAGACTATGTTGTGGAAGCATTGAGAGAAAAACTAGATAAAAGGAAGGGTGAATGGGTAAGGAGGATGAACAAGAAATCAGGGAGAAGTCTTGAAGTTGCTGTGACTGACTCGGTACGAGTTAAAAAAGGTGGTGTGATGAAAAAAGGGGATGTGTTGTATTGGAACCCAGTTCAAGTGATGGAAGTTATGAGAGGGGCAGTGAGGGTGCAGGGAGGCCAGTTGTGGAACCTGGCAAGGGTGGCGAAGGTCAAACAAAGGAGAAAATAAGGTTCCTAACCTTCGCCAAATTGTTTTAGTGATATAAATGTTTTGCTTGTGTTTTAAGATTCTCGGCTAATGGTTTATGTCATGTCCATATAGTTTTATGTGTGCTGAAATATACATTGTGCACAGGAGGAGTAAGACATTCGAACGCATTTCATGTACATAGTTTTATCTGGTTTGGTGGGTATGTAAAACTTATTGTTGTTAATGTAATGGGTTGAGGGAGGGAGATGTGTTGCAATGTGCTTCCTTAGTGGAATGTGAAACTGTAAGATGGAATGAGGGCTTGGCAATCACAGTGACGGAATGTTTAGATTTAGTGGGGAGACAGTTGGAGATGAAGGTGTTGGTGGAAAGGTGGGGGTCTTTTTTCTGCTGTTTAACTTAATGAATAAATGCACATCAAATCATACCTGGTATGTGAGACAGCTTCCTTTCAGAATCAGAGGCGATAGGGGTCCAGTTCCGGAAATTCTATGAGGCCCTAAACATGTCAAAGTTCTCTGGGTATAGCATGCTAGTGTCTCGGTTCCTGGGCTCTCTACAGATTCCGGGTTTATCTGAACTTGCGGCAGTCAGATTACGTCACCCCAGAAGAGGTGGTCATCATGACTAGGGCTGAAGTCAGGTACTACTGCGGGAGTTGACAGATTTTGAGTTAAGTTCTACAAGATGTTTAGGTCTCTGCTGGCCCCTCATCTGGCCAATGCTTTTTTAAAAGGGTGTTAGAGGGTGACATTCTTCCGTATTCTATGCTGAGCGCTATCATTGTGGTTATCCATAAGCCACGGAGGGATCCGGGGGGAGTGTTCCACATATGGACCTATTTCGCTACTTAATACAGCTGTGAAGATACTAGCTAAACTACTAGGATGGAGGCCTGAGGGATTTCTCCCAACACTGATCAACAGGGACCAGGTTGGTTTTATTCAGGAATGACAGGGATTCAGTAACATTAGAAAGACCATTGACCTGATCCATGTGGCGCAAGTGGTGGACGTTGACGCTGCAGTGATCTCATTGGACTCAGAAAAGGCATTTGATCACGTCAAATGGCCCTATATGTTCCAGTTCCTGGAAAAGTTTAGACTCAGGCCACATATGCGGCAATGGATTGCAGCACTCTATGGCTCCCTGACGGCCCGAGTACTAGTTAATGGGATTCTGACTTCCTCTTTCCCGTTAACCAGAAGGACGAGGCAAGGTTGACCCTGCTCGCCCCTACGTTATGCCATTTCCCTGGAGCCCTCACCAATTACGGCCCATGCCTACTGGATAATCAAGGCTATTCAATGTGGAGGAATGCGTTTTAAGTTGTCCCTATTCGCAGATGATATGTTGGCGTATTTAGTCGATGTACAATCCTCAGTTCCTGAGCTTATGTCTCTGATTACGAACTTTGGCCATTTTTCAGGGCTCAAGATTAACGTACATAAATCTTGTATTATGCCAATCCGGCTGGAGGGCTCCTGTCTGGAGAACATAATTCAGTTTAGGGGGATGAGAGTAGAAAATGTGGGATTTACATACCTGTTCAGCTTCCTAGAGATCTGGCCGCATTGTTTGCCTCCAACTATACCCCAATGCTCGCGACACTGAGGAAGGATTTGGCGAGATGGGCTCCCTGGGTGCTCTCGTAGTTTAGCAGGATGATCTCTATTAAAAACTAAGGTTCTTCCTCGATTGCTCTGTCTCTTCTCGAGCCTGCCTCCGGTTGTCTCTTTTCGAGAACTGAAGACCCTGCTGGCCCGGTTGGTGTGGCAGAACAAAGTCTCCAGGATTAAACATTCAACGCTAACATTGCCTAGGGACTGGGAGGCATTTGTTTACCCCGACTTACAGATTTACTATAAGTCAGCACAGCTGCAGGTGCTGGTGGGACATTTTAGAGATGACTTGGGCAACTACTGGACCTTTCCCAAGAACAAGGAGGTACACCGTTAAAAGATTAGATTACCTGTGATCTCCACCATGGGTACTTCCCCAGACATTGCAATCACATCCCACCTTACGGGTCCTATGGTCCCTATGGAGAGAATCCAAGACTAATGTTTATTTGTCCTCCTGGCTGTCCCCGCTTTCGTCAGCTAAGATCTAGCTAAGCAGGGTTTCATCTTCCCCAGATTTGGTTGGATAATGGGTTGGTGAGGAGGGTAGCTCGAGGCAAACGTGTTTGTTTTGGAAGCAAGACTATGCAGTGCAACACAGGATTGAATACCGATCCTGCACTTAGAAACCAATTTCTGGTATTAAGTGCTTTATAAAAGAACAATTATAATGATAATAATAATTATAATAATTAGAGAGGGCAGGCCAGTTGTTTCTGGAGGGTTCCTTCATAGGATATGAAGCCTTGTTCGATGTTGTGGGGAAGGACTCAATGGACCTCTTTACGAGCTTGGCGGTAGCCGTGCCTGTTTTACAGGCACGGCTACCGCCAAACTCGCAACCGGCACCGCCACCCGCGATTGGGCAATAACCTGCCCATTACGAGTTGAATGGGCCGGTAATTGCCCATTCGCGGGTGGCTGTATTGCCGGGCTCCCGATCCCCATTATGCCCGGTAGGGCAGAATGGGGGTGGGGAGCATGGTTGAACCGGCACCGTTGATAACGGTGCCGGTGCAATTACGAGTTATACTCACGAGTGCCACATAGCCCGCCAGGTCAGACCTGGTGGGCTGTCAGGCACCCGCGATCAGAAATTGTAATTCGGCGGCACGGTATGAACGGTGCCAGTGCCTTAACGGCACCGTTCATACTATGTCTGCCAACATTATAATGAGGCCCAATGTCCATTTTTTAATATGTCAGGTTAAGAGGATTGCTCACTGACAGGAGGTGGGAAGGTAAATTGACTAGCAACTTGACTCAATTCGAGGCGATCTTAGCTTCTGCAGAGGGTCGGAGAGGAATCCTCTTGTGCTTTTATAGGACTATGTTAATGGCTGAGGTTGGAAATAGACAGGACTTCAAGCAAAGATGGGAGGGCGAGGTGGGGAGGGAAATCCTGAGGAGACATAGACCAAGATATTTATGCACGACTTCCATGGGAATCTGTTTAAGTCCACTATAGAGCCCAACTTTAAGGTCCTGCACGGATGGCATAGAGACCCAGTTAGGATCTCTAAGCTATTTCGGGGCTCCTCCCTGTTCTGTCCCTGGGCCTGTGATCAGCGGGCCTATTGGTTTCATGTGTGGTGGGATTGCCCTTTGATCCAGATCTTTTGGTCACAGGGGTCCTTCTAGACCCATACCCCCTCCAGAACGTATTAGGGGTAACCCCAGTGGGTGTTGAGGAGGCAAGGTTTCCAAGATTAAGGGAAGCAATGTTAAGAGTGGGTAGGACTGTGTTGGCGCAAAAGTGGAAGTCTCCTGGGGCTCCAGATAGGGCAGTCTGGGAACAGAAACTATGTCACGATGCCTGCCCCCAGACATCTGGAGCAGGTCCATCTGTCCAGGAGACAGGCAACCAAGAAGACTCAGGAATTCCCAAAACCCTGTCTAGGGGCTTTATGGATTCAGTCCTGGCGCCAGGCTCATAATGCTCCCTTTAAACTGTGCAGGTCATCCTGCAAAGAACTCACGTACAGGCCACCATGAGACCTTGAAGGGACTACTTTCCTTTAGGGACTATTTTTCTTCTTGGGAGTGGTACTGGAACTCTTTACCTGGGAACTACTTTTTAGATGCTATTTAAACCACGCCCGAAGAGCAGCACACGCTTCGCATTATTCTGCATCTCAGCAGCGTAACGCTCACCGTGTATGCAGCTCTGCATCCAGTTTACAGCCACACCCGTCCTGTGTCCGGAGCCGATCCTAGAGAAAAGGAAAGAAGAACAGAAGGTTAGAACAGGAAGATTCTCCTTTGGTCATCATCTTCTTCTGGAACTACCGCACCTATGAGAAAAGGAAAAATATTACAAATCGCGTCGCTTGCGAGCAGTAGCGTCACGCCATACTCACCAACTCATCGAGATTCTTCACGAACCACCGAGGAGCCCGATGCATCGCTGCTCGAAACATCAGCATCTGAAAAGGCAAGAATAAACGAAAGGTGAGCGGGCTCCGCCAAAGACATTTTACTTACTTACCGCAAGATACTTACTTGGAATAATACCGCTCTAAGCATCGCTGGACATCATTCTACGCCTAACGTTTTTTGGAAACGCCACACCTACGACGAAGATAAAGACAAGGGGTTAATCTCATATAGAACAATATTGCTTGCTAGATAGTGCTTGGTGCAACACTGACTCTTATCAAGGCGCTACCTTCTTCCATCAGAGACGAACTCACTCCTTGGAGCTTGCTGTCTGAGGAAAGGTATGAAAGGAGCAAGAGTGAATTATCAGACATTTGAACTCTAAACAGAACTATACATTTGGGTTCCCACTCAACTTACCTCAGAGTCATTGTTTGTCTGGAACTCTGCCAAATACTGTCGAATCAGTGAAGATAACTGAATTCTACGCGCCCCCGCATTCTAAAACGCAGGATGGAGAGTTCATTCTTCCTAACAATAAGGTGAGACAGTACAAGAGGGTTCACTAGGAGGCTTTGGGAAAGATAGTGTTAGTGTTAACCCTTACCACGGGTGGCTAATTCCCCTTACTGTTTTTAGGAAAATCCTCTTGCGGGCCAACAGACGAAATTGAGTGGGCAAGTGCAGTCGATCATCACTTCACTACGAGTCACGTTGGTGGAGACCGCAGCAGTCCAGCTGTGGAATCCAGGTGAGTGTAACAGAATGCAAAGCCTCACTACAAATCTCCACCCGGGCGTCATGGAGACCTCAGAGACTGACCAATTAGCCCAACTTTTGGGGGAACTTAGGGCTGAAGTGCATTCCGCCCGTCAAGAGACTAATGCTCTCAGGAGAGAACTGATTGTGGCAAAGGAACGTACGGATGATCTCGCCAGACAATTACTTCAAGCTCAAGCGGGACACACACCTTTACCTGGACTTGGGGGAGCTTCAGCCCAAGCTCCATCAAGCAATCCAGTACAAGTGATTTTACCAGGGACAGTCCCTTTAGCTCCACCAGAACGCTTTGCGGGGGACCCAAGAAAATTTGCCATGTTTATGAACCAGTGTCGCCTGCATTTTTTATGTAGACCTGGAGCCTTTCCGAACGATCAATCAAAGGTGGCTTTTGTATTATCGTATCTCAGCGGCAGTGCAGCCGATTGGTCCATTCCACTGGTCAGGCAGGATGATCCCCTTCTTCAGGATTTTCAAGGTTTCCAACTAAGCATGGAAAGGCTATTTGCCCGACATTCTGAAGGCCAAGCTTTGGATAACGAACTTTTGTCCTTGCGTCAGGGTAACCAGGATCTGCTGACCTACATCGCAACTTTCAATAGGTTGGTGGTAGAAACCGGATGGCCAGAAGTCAAACGGATTACGATCTTTCATCGTGGGCTAAGAGGTGAGCTAAAAGACATTTTAGCACAGGTAGTGAACCCACCTCAAGAATGTGCTGAATACATAGATCTGGTGGTCCAGTTAGATCACAGACTCCAGAATCGAAAGGCAGACCGGGCTAGATTCGAAAGTCGAGCACTGGTAAGATCCAAGGACAATGTCGCCCCCAAGGGAAATGATGTACCAGAACCCATGCAAATAGGGGGGGGGGGTTAAAGGACCACTGACCCAAAAAGAAAGAGACAAGAGGCGACAGTTACAATTGTGTTTGTATTGTGGTACCTCGGGGCATTTTTTACGGGATTGCCTAGTGAAACCACCTAAGATGGTAGGAGTTGCTGACAAAATCAATATGGAATCAGAGCCGGGAAAGGACCACGCCCGACAAGCGTAGAGGTCCGCTTGCCGAGCGTGAAGAAGGACACTCAGACCTCGCACTTAATTATACCAATGGTCCTTATAGATCATCGACAGCCATCGCGTATGCACGCAGTGAGAGCATACGTTGATAGCGGAGCAATAGGAAACTATATGGATCAAGAATTGGCTACAAGGATGAACCTATCTCTTTGCAAGAAAACCACGACTGATGTAATCACCACCGTCGATGGGACTGAAATAGCTTCCGGCCCAGTAACTAATTCGACTATGGAGATGACACTGTTGGGTCAAGACAGGCATCGAGAGAACATTGTGTTTGACTTAATCAAGGCCCCACAGTTCCAAATAATTCTGGGAATGCCATGGTTGGAAACTCATAATCCTTGTATTAACTGGCGAGAAAAAAGAGTGACCTTCCCGGATTTTGCACACTCTTGTTATCCCGAAAAATCTTTGACCAAGGAACTGGCTGCGATCACGAATTCGACAACTCAGTTACCCCATGAATACCAGGATTTTCAGGATGCTTTTCAGGAAGACCAAGCCAACACGTTACCACCCCACAGGTCATATGATTGCCAGATTGACCTCATACCTGGCGCTCAAATTCCATGCAGTAGAATCTACGCCCTCACAGAACCCGAGAATCTTCATTACGACAATACCTAGATCAATACCTGGCTAATGGGTTCATTCGCCCGTCCAAGTCTCCAGCGGCATCGTCTTTATTCTTCGTAAAAAGGAAGGTGACCTCAGGACTTGTATTGACTATCGCATTAAATCAGAAAACGGTAAAAAACCGATACCCATTGCCCCTGATCCCAGAATTACTGGACCAAGTGAAAGATGCTCGTATCTACACCAAGCTGGACCTCCGAGGGGCGTATCATTTGGTACGCGTGAAAAAGGGAGACGAATGGAAGACTGCCTTCCGTACCAAATACGGATTGTTCGAATACCAAGTGATGCCCTTCGGGCTTTGCAACGCACCGGCAGCGTTCCAGTAATTTATGAATGATGTCCTTCGTGAACTCATAGACATCTGCGTCGTAGTATACATAGACGATATCTTGGTATACTCTTCCTCTGAACAAGACCATGTGAAACATGTGCGTGCTGTATTAGAAAAACTATGCCAGCATAAACTATTTGCAAAATTAGAAAAGTGCTTTTTTCATTCTTCAGAAGTCGGGTTTCTTGGGTTTATCCTAACCCCAAATGGAGTTCGAATGGATTCATGAAAGGTGGATGCAATCCTCAAGTGGCCTTCGCCTACCTCGGTAAAAGGGGTACAGAGTATGCTTGGATTTGCGAATTTTTACCACAGATTCATTCCTGATTTTTCACATCTGGTACACCCCATCACAGCTCTTTTGCGGAAGAATAAACGCTTTCAGTGGTCTGAGGAAGCAGAAAGGGCCTTCCAAGAACTAAAACAGAAATTTACTTCAGCTCCTGTTTTAAAGCACCCACGCCCAGAACTTCCGTACGTGGTTGAAACTGACGCATCCAGTTTGGCCATGGGAGCTGTCCTTTCCCAAAAGGATCCTGAAACTGGTCAACTTCACCCGGTGGCATTCTGGTCGCTGACATTTTTGGCACCTGAGTTAAACTATGCTGTTACCGACAAGGAACTACTGGCCATCAAGTCGGCATTCAAAGCCTGGCGGCATTATCTTCTCGGAGCTCAACACACCATAACAGTAATCACGGGTCACAGGAACTTACAATATTTAAAGACAGCCAAGGCTCAATTGTCACGCCAACTTAGATAGGCCTTCTTTTTTGCAGAATATGATTTCGTAATCACTTACCGACCTGGTTCTCGAAATGGCAAAGCAGATGCTTTATCTCGTATCGGATTGGGAGAAGCATATACAAACCCAGAACCTGTACCCATAATTTCAGAGAAAAGAATTCTCGGAATAACTACTCTACAAACTCTGGACGACGTCCATAAGAAGATCCAGCAGCTTTTCGACCCATCGGCCTTACAAGACTGGTCAAACAAGGGCAAAGGTTATTCGGTCATCGATCACTTACCATACTATCAAGGACGCCTTTACCTACCAAGCAAGGAACTACAAGAACATGTTATCTCCAATTATCATGAGTCTTTGGTAGAAGGGCATCCTGGAATCACCAAAACCGAGGCCAAAATCAAAAGACAGTTCTGGTGGCCTACTTGGCAGAAAGACATCAAGTCCTTTGTACTATCTTGCGGTATTTGTGTCCAAAATAAGACCCAGAAAAAGAAACCGGCAGGACTTTTACAGCCTTTGGACATTCCACCTACACCTTGGCATACCTTATCCCTTGACTTCATTAGTGACCTTCCCCCATGTAATGGGTACAACACCATCCTAGTAATAGTGGATCTTTTTTCTAAGATGGCCCATTTCATTCCGTTAAAGGGTCTACCTTCAGCCTCGACCTTGGCCAAAGAATTTCTAGAACATATTGTCCGAATTCACGGATTCCCCTCTGTACTGGTTTCAGACCGGGGAAGTCAGTTCATTTCTCAATTCTGGAGGAAATGCTGTCAATTCGCCCAAATCGATGTAAGACTATCAACCAGTCACCATCCTCAAACCGAGAGAACCAATCAAACACTAGAGCAATATCTACAGGGCATGTTACACCAAACCAAGAGCAATTGGAAGGAAATTTTTTGGATATTCGAATACGCCTACAACAATTCATTGCACTCTGGAACTTGACAAAGCCCATTCTACACTATATATGGACGACATCCTCGAACCACTATAACACAGGCTTTTAAGAGGGCACCTGAACATTTGAAACATGCTAAAGAGAGGTACAAGAAAACCGCTCAGCTGGAAGGCTACAGTTTTAATACCATTATTTAAGAAAGAAAGGGGCAAGACATGACCCATACAACTATAGATTGTTAACCATGATGGATGCCTGTTCGAAAATATTTGCTCAAATCCTACTACGGGAGGTAAATGTTTGGATTAAGATTAAAATATATCTAAACAACAAAGAGGCATGAGCACTTTACATAACGCCTGGACACTATTGTACTTGATAAGGGACAATGTGAAAAAAGGTGGCTCACTGTTCATATCTAAGGATGGCTCACTGTTCATATGTTTTATCGATTCTAAAGGTGCCTTTGACATGGTAGATCGACAATTATCATGGAATAAACTGGGCAAATGCGACTTAAAACCAGTGCTGATATATTTAATACACAAGTTTTACACCGATACACAGGCCCAAATAAGATTACATCAAGATGGGTATTTGAGTGAAAAAATTGCGACTTATGTTGGCTTAAAACAGGCATGCCCACCTGCACTTACTCTGTATAATCTGTGTGTATATCAAACATGGGAGAGACAATAAGTGATTTTAGAAATTTTCCCCCGAAGTTAGGCAATGATCATCTAGCCTCGTCCGCATATGCAGATGATACAATATTGCTGGATAAAACTTAGATAGGATTGCAAAGATCCATCCTCAAATTAGCACAATATTCGAAAGATAATAAACTGGTAATACATTACCAAAAAACTAAGTTTATGATGATAGGGTCTAAGGCGAAAGGAAAGACTAAATATATGTGGCTAGTGGGCAACAGATTTGAGATTGTCCACAACTATGTATATTTAGGTATTTGTATCTCTGAAACTTACAATATATCTTACAATATATCGTTACATGAGTAATGTGTATGTCAGAAAATTGAAAAAAGGTCCCTAGCAGTGCTCAATTTTGTGAGAACTAAAGGTGGCTATTCAATGGAAGGTCTAGTTAAACTATATACAACCTGCCTAATTCCTTGCTTCAGTTATGGGCTGGAGATATTTAAGGTCAGGAAACAATAGGGTTAAAAGAAATGGAAGGCAAGATTTGGAGAAGAGCGCTTGGTTTTCCTAGGAATACCCCTGCGGAAGTTTTGGATTGTGAACTAGGATTGCTCTCATTAAATATGCAAAAGAAGCTGGCCATGGGGATATGTTATATTCGCATGAGAAGCAAAATGGATGACCAGAATTGCATATTTGCCAATTCTAAAAAGGTGTTAACCTAGGATAGTCCCAATTATGCTTTTAGAGAATGGAGTAAGGATGTGTTTTTATTTTTTGATGAAATTGGTTTCCACATTGATAAGGAATCTAATGTGAGAGTGATGGAAAAACAGATGAAAAAGATGGCTAAAGTATGAGATAGGGACAATAATATCAGAGACCTAACTAAATACAAAAATTATGTGAAGCAAGCTTTGCCAGTTGACATGCCTTGTATTTAAGAAAACATCAATGTATGAAGATAACAATATTTGGGCAATAAGGTTGGAGCTCCTGCCTACACGTTCTCTAACTGGTGCTAGGGAAAAAATTCTATATCCTGCACGTCTCTGTAGACTATGCCATCAACAGATCGAAACACCAAGACTCTTATTGGCAAATTGTGTGGAACTGAAGGAAATATATAAAAAGTGTTATTGTTGCGTCTAACTGGGTTCCAGAACACATCTGTATTCTGGAACTGGTGGTTCGTTAGGCAGAGAGCTGGGTTGCTGTTGTTCAAGGAACCTGCTGCTCTCCACGCTCTCTTATAATAAATGACTTGCCAGTTCTCTCCAATGGACCCACAGCATCATTATTGATCTCCACACTGGCGATGATGACTGGAAAGGTGCACAAAAGGACGGAAGTGAGTGTGGAGGCCCCTCTGTGCAGCGACGTTGGTACCCGAAGGCCCCTCTCCACTGAGGCTCCTGACCAGTGGTGAGAAGGGTGTTATCCCCCCTCCTGTATCAGCGCCCAGAGGAGGGATAGGAAGGAGGCCAAAAGCTGGAAGGCAATGCGGCTGGGCCTGGAGCACATTAGAGGAAAGGACCTCTCAACAAACACTTATGTGAACAGAGGGTAGCAGAGGGGCAATGCGCTGGTCTTGGAAGCAACAGAGGTTCGAATCCCAGATCCACGCTTAGAAACCAAACTCAAGTATGGTATTAAGCGTGTTATAACAAACAATTAAATAAACGCTCAACGCAACGTTGAAGAGTGCCTCCCTCTTCACGACATTCATTGATGGAGTGTTGCCACAACAACCCCAACACGCTGAAAAACCATTGCAGTTTAAGGGAAACGAGATCTGCAGGTGACAGCAGTGTTTGTTGTCTTCACGTTCAAGGGTCTAAGGCCTTCTTTTAAGTAAAAAAGAAAAAAAAAGAAATAAAGGAAAAGTGTCACACCAAGAATTAACCATGGCCACAGCAGCAATACCTCCTCCACCCCCGTTTGTAGCTGAACCTGGGACATCTCTGATAACGTGGGAGAGGTGGAATAAGATGTTTGAGACATACATCGTGGCCATGGGTGGGGACAAGTTTAATCCTTCCAGGAAACAAGATTTATTGTTACATAATCTGGGCCCAGAGGGCCGCAGAGTGTTTGATGGCTTACCAGAACCGCAAGGTGAAGGGGCAGGGGACCTGGAAGACTTCACTCTGGCAATAAGGAAGATTAAAGAACATTTTGAACCCAAAAAAAATGTGACTTTTGAGAGACACAATTTCCTTCAGAGATTACAAGAACCAATGGAGCCAGTGGAAGGGTACGTGGCGATGTAGAGGACTCTGAGTCACATCTGTGAGTTTAGAACACGTGTGTTCTGGATCTGGAACGGGTGGTTCGGTAGGCAGAAAGCTGGGTTGCTGTTGTTCAAGGTACCCACTGCTCTCTGCGCTCTCTTATAATACATTATTTACCAGTTCTCTCCACTGGACCCACAGCATCATTATTGATCTCCACAGTTCTCTGAGATTAAGATATGAGCTGACAAATTTTAATAGTGATCACATTTGAAGCTTGCTATATGCTGGCAAGTGCATGAAATTGAATTGCATAATGTATTACATATGAAGTAGGGATATGTAATTAGCTGGGCAACTAATGGGAAGCCTATAACTATGATGATATATCCTGTGACTTTTAAATAGCTACCCCTGATGATAATATGTAGTATAAAGTGCCTGTAATAGGAAGTTAAAAAAGCAATGTTTTATTATGCTGTTATTATTATAGGTAATCTGATGTCCTGGAATCAATTTTTGTATGTATAATTGTATTGTCTGTTTTTTTGTGTTAAAAGGTTTATGTAACCATAAAAATACAAAATAGAATGAAATAATAATAGCTGAGGCTATGAAGTGGTAGGAGACACCATTATGGCAAAAGAAACCCTTATAGAAAAAACATCCGCAACACACCTTTAACCAAATGTTCCTTTTACCCAAACAAACCGTCCAGTGTACAAATAGACGTACAGCTGAATATGTAACGTACGCCAACAATCCTTCAAATCTTTAAGACAATTACTCAATCACTATGGCAAACTAAAAACAAAAGTAGAATCAAAACTCTACAAACCATGGTCTCCTGCCCAGTACGCATCGACACTGGACTGTGAGGACATTCATTAGCCTTAGTTTCAGGAACTGCTTGAAAACGCACCTTCCACCACGTCAAAATGTTAGCAAAACACAATTCCGATATACGATATCTTGTGCATAGACTGCACTATGCAAAATTTCCTGCTCTAGAACTTCAAATAGTGAAACATTCTCCTACATGGAACAGCCAAACAAATCCTTCTAGAAATAGAGCACATCCAAATAAAATATTTTGGAACTGAAGTTCGCTTAGAACATTCTATAACTTTAGAAAACATTGGCGAAAACCTCTTAACCTCAAACATATACAAAAAAGAAATGGCAGAGTTTCAAAACACATATGCTGAAATACCAGACAAAGTGTGTGTCTCTTGTCGCAGAAAATGTTTATAAAAAGAGCACAAAATCACTAGATATGGCCTACAAAATAGAAGACCATGAGGAATCCCAATGGTTCCAATTAGCTTTATATCTAACAGCAGAAAATGAATACAAAATAACTGACCCCTCAGTAGTTGCACGTACTGCAATACAAAGCTTGACAATAACCAAATGCATTCACATGCTATCACTAATAACTTAGAAATCTTGTATGAGAGCATTATAATCCAAACCATACACCCATTTCAAGCTATACTACGCCTTCAACTGAAAACTGCCAAATTGCCTCCATGCGAGTTACTAAAAGGCATTCGCGGCAAAGTAGTATATTTGCCGTTAGATCTTAAAGAAAATGTAGAAAGTCTAGGAGTATGACGGCCAAAAGATCAATCTTTGATTGTACTAGTTAATGGTGTGCCAACAAAAGACAAAAAACAAGGCAAAATCTAGTCGACTTAAAGAAAGTTAAACGAGCCCTAAAATATCTCAAAGAAAACAATGAACACTACAGAGATATATACATAGAGGAAAACATAAAAGAAGACACCCAAATAATTGAATCAACACAAACTTGCCAATTTGAATGTGTAGATCCTGTTACTGCAACCATTATTTTAGACCAGTATACAATTCTATGTCAAGACCGGAGGCTCGGATTATGCTTCTCTTTCCATTTTACTGTTCAGCCGCAAAGTACAAACCAATCAAACATGAAAAGCGAAACTCAATAAATTACAATAACCATCGTTTTTGAGTCTTTGGTAGTTCTGTTCTTATTGGTCCTCAAACTGACCATGTGATAACTTCAACCAATCATAATAGTCCTTGTCCATAAATCACCCTGTCCTTCTACCTTCCTTCCACTTTCTTTGCTGCTATGCAGCGAGTTAAGTGCTCTTTTTATTATTCTTATGAATGTGTGTTAATGGTACAGTGTTTGTTGACTTAGGCAAACTTGCACGCACACGCGCACACAATCGAGATTACTGGCGGAGCATATCCGCATCGAGTGTTGAAGAATGGGAAGTTGCGGTCGGGACGGGCTAGTGCTCCGACGACCGCAACCTCTGAGGAAAGCCAGAGAGGGCACTACAGTCATGGAAGGGGGAGCGCGACAGGAACATGTAGTTCTGGTGCTCCTACCATTCCGTGGACCGATGGAGAGTGATATAACGTATTAAGAGCGCTCCAAGAGCATATTTACACAATCTTTGAACTCCTGTAATCAGGAGATATAATACACACGTTCGCTTCGGAAAGCAACGTTATACTTGATCGCGCTACACAAATACTGATCACAGCGCCCCTGTAGGCCAGAGAGAGATACCGCAAAATAGTGACAGGCACAGTCAGAGGTAAAACCTGATATATCATATATATAAATATAAATATATATATATTCAAAACTGGCCAGGCAAGAAATATATTATAAAATATAAATTTGCAATCTCCAAGTGATTATATAACTCCTGGCTTATAGTAAAAAATCCCAGTGTTCTGTGCAGACATGAGCTCCTCTACTGATGAGGGAAAGGCTAACATTAGCCAGAAGAGGAGCCATGCGTAGATGACTCAGGTTCTCCAAAAAGCCCTGGGGGCCTCGTTGGGACAAGGGCCACAGCAGATAGCTCTGATGGAGGACTAGCTCAAGTTCTCACGGGGCCTGGAGGAGATCAAAGGGCTAAAAGCACAGGGGAAAACAAAAGGGGGCAGAAAAGCAGCCCGCAGGGTAGAAGAAGCCCACACCCCCCTGGGCACACTACCAAAGAATAAGGGTGGTAAGAGAAGGAGAGTAAGAGTAAAGGTGGGGCCTAGCAGGGGGCAGGATGAATTCTCAGACACCTCTGATGATAAAGAGGAGGACTCGGAGGAAGAATATTCAGAGGAAGAAGAAGTATATTCCATATCTTCCTCAGAAGACGAAGGCCACAAAGGAGATGCATCCTGAGGCACTAATCCACCCAAGGTCTTCCGAATGGGAGCCGCCAAAGAAAATAGCGGCCTACTTAAGAAAGCACCTGAAGGCGCCCCTAGCTAAAGAGGCTAGGAGTAAAATGAGGGCGGAATGGCTTAGACCTCACCTGCCAGAGGGTGCAGCAGATACACCCGAGATCGATGACAAAATGATCCCGTTCATGAGTAAGTACACAAAGGACGTGAGAAAAGGTCTAGATAGGTCCTGGCGTTCATGCCAGGACAGAATGCTGGACATAACAGGGCCCCTCACTAAGATTCTACAGATTGGCGAAGAGGCCAGAGAAAAGGGGGAGCCAGTGGACCCAATTATTGCTAGACGAAGAGCTGAGAGGGCTAGAAAGTAAAAAGGCCATAAAACGTGTAACAGATTACTCAAGGGGTTATATAAGCAACATGTTTCTTGTGAAAGGGAAACACAAGGTACGACCAATTATAAACTTGAAGGGTCTAAACGAATATGTGGTGTACAGGCCCCTCAAGATGGAAGGGATAGACCTGTTAAGAGATACCTTAATTCAATGGGATTGGCTAGCCAGGATAGATTTAAAGGATGCATATCTAACTATACCAATAGCAAAGAAACATTGCAGATTTCTAAGGTTCATCTGGGGAGAGTAGACATGGGAGTTTCGATGCCTGTCCTTCGGCCTGGCATCCACACCATGGTGCTTCACCAAGATGATGAAACCAGTGGAGACACACCTCAGGAGTTATACTTAGACAACATATGTCTGATGTGTCAGGAGAAAAAAACACTACTAGTACAGATGCAGACGACAATAAAATTGTTAGAGGACCTGGGGTTCCTAATAAATTGGGAAAAATCCAAAATAGTACCAGAACAGTCAATTGAATTTCTGGGGTTCATAGTGAACTCTATTCAGGTATCTCTCAGCCTACCCATTTCCAAGGTGAACGATATCAAAAAGCAGCTAAGAGACATTCTAGTGAGGGGAAAAATGTCACTGAGGGAGATCACAAGGTTAGTGGGCCGACTAGCGTCATCAATCCAAGCAATATTTCCAGGCCCGCTACATTACAGGGCACTCCAGAGGTTAAAGATCAGACACCACAGGAGAAGCGCTTCATACGAAACAAATGTTACCATCTCCCAAGAAGTGGGGGAAGAGTGGTGGCTACACCACATGAATGCATGGAACAGGAGGGCCATATTTGGCTCATACCCAGACCTGGTCATCGAATCCGACGCCAGCAGATGGGGCTGGGGAGCCCGATGCAGGAACCTGTCGACAGGGGGCAGGTGGTCGGATCAGGAGACGACTCTCCATATCAACTGCCTGGAGTTGCTAGCAGCGTCCTTTGCAGTAAAATGCAGTGAAATGCTGGACTCGAGAGGGGGCACAATGTTGTGTCCCGCTAAAGATGGACAATGTCTCGGCAGTCAGGTACATAAACAGACTGGGCGGGACAAGATCCAGACTACTGGCAGAATTGGCAAAAGATTTCTGGGAGCTCTGTCTTCAGAGGAAAGTGTCAGTGACGGCGGAGTACCTGCCGGGCCAACAGAACAAGGTGGCCGATTGGAACTCCAGATACCTCAGGGATGCCAGCGATTGGAAGCTGGACGAGGAAGTGTTTCAAGAACTAATGACTCGATGGGGACCAGGCCGGGTCAACGTATTTGCATCGAGACTGAACAAACAGTTAACCTGGTTATTCAGCTGGAGACCGGACTCAGAGGCAGAGGCGACCGACGCCTTCCTGCAAACATGGGGCCACCAGACAAA
The DNA here is from genome assembly GCF_040938575.1 of Ambystoma mexicanum. Lineage (NCBI taxonomy): Eukaryota > Metazoa > Chordata > Amphibia > Caudata > Ambystomatidae > Ambystoma > Ambystoma mexicanum. The sequence goes on from NC_090927.1 coordinate 151,952,467, forward strand.
CTACGCGTTCCCTCCTTTCTCTATGATAGCTAGGTCGCTAGCCCAGGTGAGGCACCAGAAAGCATCCCTAGTACCAGTTACGTCGGATTGGAGGGGTCAGGTGTGGTTCCCCAGTCTACTGGAATTATCACACCACAACCCAGTGGCGCTACCCAGCTACGAATTCATTGTTCGAAACCCCAGGGATCTCAGCCATCCACTAGTGAGGTCAAGCAGACTCAATCTAATCACATGGGCGATTTCAGGAGATCTTGGGTCAGGCCTGGACTATCAAATGAGGCTTAAAACATCATTAGCGAATCCTGCGCCCCAGGAACACACAGGGATTATAAGTCTGCATGGGCTAGATGGAGTAGCTGGTGTTTGGAGAGGAGTATTCATCCCGATGAAACGGATGTAGTACACGTAGCCAATTTCTTAGCACAGTTGGCAGCCCAAGGGAAGGCATACAGAACAATCAATACAGCCAGGTCCGCGATATCGGCAAAACACCATAGGATCGAAGGCATAGCGATAGGTGAACACCACTTGATTTGTAGACTAGTAAAGGGAGTAAAAATGACTAGACCCCCTAGTGAAAAATATACTCAACTGTGGGATGTCGACACAGTTTTGAGATTATTTCTATCGTGGCCAGATAATCAGGACCTATCCAGGAAGGCTATTTCAGGCAAACTAGCCATGCTACTATGTCTATTGGCTTGTAAGAGGTTATCAGACGTTAGAGCACTAGCAATCAACAGGAAGAGTGTATCACCAAACAGAGTGACCTTTCTCATAACGAGAAGGACTAAGACAGGTTTGAGATCCATATCTTACTAATCTTTTCCGGGACAACCAAAATTATGCCCTGTCAGATGCTTAGCAGCATATGAGGATATGACAAGGGAAGTGAGACCTCCAGGAGTATCTCAATTACTGATAGCAATTTGTAAACCCTTTAAGGCCATAACACCAGCTACCATAGTCAGATGGCTTAGATGGGTAATGGAACAGGCAGTCTTTCTTTGACAAGACTGGAGGCGAGCATTATGCTTTCACTTCTTTTATTACTCTTCAGCAGTTTCAACTATAACATGAGGAAAAACAGAAAAAGATATCTTTATGTTCAGCACTTTCCTTTTTTCCCCATAACAAAACTGCAAGTCCCAAGTTATCCCAAGTTATCTGTAGTCCATCTAGCACTGTCCCTTGCTATGACCCCATCCTCTTCCTTAGGAAGACGCGTGACGCACTTCCCTTGCGCGTGTGTTTTAAAGCCCGGCACCGTTATTAATCAGTTACGCGAGCTGTCAAGCGAGTTTTACAACACGATTGAAGTGTCATCCCTAACTTTCTAAATATAGAAAGAGAAACTGCTTTTACTCGATCCTCGCAGATCGACAAGCGGAGGAAAGCCCGACCAACAGGGCTGCACTGCAGTTGAGATTGTGGAGACAGAAAGCCCACAAGCTGATGAAAGCAGAGAAAGGGCTCTGCAGGGAGAAAGCAGCATAAGCTGTGATCATGGAAGCCACTAATACTCACCAGAGTACACAGACAGTCAGCAGAACACAGGTGCCAGCCACTAAAAAAAAAAACATTTATATATTTATAATGACTTTATAATAAACAACCCTACCGATTTGGGGGGGATTGTGGATTTCGAGGCATAGAGGGACATTAAAGGATAATCCTCTTCGCCCGTGCTGAACCAACGCAGCTGTGGTGTGCAATAGACACCGCAGAGGTATTAGGCACACAGCACTATTAAAATGTCTGAGTTTGAATGGAGCGAGGAGGAGCAGTCCCTGGACCTCGCTGACAGTTTTAAACAAGTGCTGGGGAGCTCGTTGGCAGACGCAATGGCACAGGGGGTGAAACCCCTCCAAGAGAGGCTGGAGACCTTAGAGTCTATGCTGACCCAGCCCAGGGAGAGTACCTTGAAAAAGAGCAGCACGCCTACAGAAACTAAGGGTAGTACGCAGACCCGTAAGAGAAAGGCCTCTTATGACCCCCCTGGGTCGTTCATACAGGGTACGTGATAAGGCCCCAGAGGCTGCCGACCCCTTCTCCAAGCTTAAGGAAGCTTTTATACGGCGATCGGCTGTGCCCTGCCCAGGGGAAGAGAATATGGGAACCGAAGACCTAGGCTCGGAAGAAGAGCCAGCGGAGGACGAGCGATCCTCGCTAGAAGGAGATGAGAAGGAGGAGGAATGGGTGAAACCCAGCGGCAAGAGAACCCGCAAAGAAAAACATCTGGACGAAGATTAAGAGGAAGATTCCGATATGTTCGATCCCGATAACATTAGGAACCCGAAAGCCTCCGATTGGCAACCATCTCCAAGAATGACTAAATATATGACTGCCAGGCTAAGAAAAGCCTTAGACAAAGAAGTGAGGCCGCGCTTACGAGCTGAATGCCCTCGCCCAGACTTACCAGGCAAAGTAGCGGAGACGCCGGATCTAGATCCAAAGATGCTGGCCTTTGTCGCTAAAACAAGCCAGGACCCGAGGAAGGGTATTGATAGATCCTGGTGGAGTTGTCAGGAGAAGGTCCTGGACATCGCAGGACCCCTGGCTAAGATGATGGACCTGGCCGAGAGAGCCAGAGCCACGGGAGAGGAAATTAACCCTGAAATCCTAGCGAACTGGTCACATGGCCAATTGCACCATTTCGTCCGAGAGGCCTTCTACTCAAAATTGATCCCAAGTTAAGTGATCTGGCGAAATACGAAGCGGGAGAGGCAGCCCAAGGACTCCTATTAGGAGATACTTTCGGCAAGGAGATGGGCAAATTTGTTACCACTTACACCTCTCTAGAGAAGGCTCAGGCATCCATCCGCAGGATATTTCCTGGCATAGTTTATGCCGGGACCGGCCGCCATCGGGGTCGATCAGCCGGTCGTCACCAAGGAGGAAAGAAGACCCCAGAATGCAAGAGCGCAGTATTGGGAGTCGAAACAGCAAGACTCTTTCTTCCCATCAAGAGGTCGCAGAGGAAGAGGAGCCGGCCGTGGCCAGAACTTTACACCAGGTGAGAGAGGGGTACTATCCTCCAGTGGGGGGGAGAACTCGGCTCCGCTGGGAGAGCTGGCGCAAGCTATCCTACGATAATAATAATAATAATAATAATAATAATACGATGCATGGGTTCTGCAGACAGTAAGAGGGTTACACATAGACTTCATTCAAGCGCCAGCACAAGCATACCGCCCGGCAGAGATCCACTTGAAACAAGCAGACCGGGCCAAGCTGCACCACGAGCTTCAGCAACTCCAGCTGAAAGGTGCCAGAGAGATCTGCGAGGCGAACCCTCGCTTTGTCATTCCTATGTTCCTGTTTCACAGGAAAGAAAGAGTGTGACCCATCATAAATCTAAAGGAACTGAACAGCATTTCAAAATGGAAGGTATTCATCAGCTTCGGGATACCCTGAGAGAGGGAGACTGGCTAACCAGGATAGACCTGAAAGATGCCTACCTCACTGTGCCAGTGCAGGCGGAGTTCAGAGACTACCTAGCATTCCGGTGGAAGGGGCAGCTGTGGTGTTTTAGTACAATGCCCTTCGGGCTAGCCTCAGCGCCCTGGGTCTTCACCAAGTTGATGAAGCCAGTAGCAGCAGCGATCCGGGAGAAGGGTATTCGAATGATTATATATCTGGACAATCTTCTCCTTCTAGCCCAGGATCGGAATACTCTGATGTATCAGACCTCCTGGGTGCAGGAGCTCTTACAATCGCTGGGCTTCCTAGTGAACAGAGAGAAGTCGCAGACCAAGCCAGCGCAAAGGTTAGACTTCCTGGGGTTCGTCCTGGACACCAGGAAAGCAACCTTGGAATTACCGAACAAAAAGATCAAAGACATCAAAAAGGAGATCAGAGACTGCCTGAAAGAGCAAGAGATCTCTCTCAGGAAACTAGCGAGGATAGTGGGGATGCTAGCGGCATCGATCCAAGCTATTTTCCCTGGGCCCTTACACTATCGAGCCCTACAGAGACTGAAGATCAGACACCTCCAACAGGGTCTGAGATACCACCAGAGAGTGTCCCTAGACCAGGACTCTATCACAGACCTGGAGTGGTGGTTGAAGAATATGGACGCATGGAATGGGCGTGCCATCTTTGGAGACCAACCAGATCTAGTGATAGAATCGGACGCAAGTCGTCAAGGTAGGGGAGCGAGATGCGGGTCCCTGGAAACTGGAGGGAAATGGAGCGAAGAAGAACTTCAGCTCCACATAAACTGCCTGGAGCTCCTGGCAGGGTCATTCGCCATCAAGGCATTCACCAAGGAGAGAGTGATCTCCTGCGTGCTCCTCAAAATGGACAACATATCAGCCGGGAGATATATAAATAACTTGGGCGGTACGAGGTCCAAACTGTTAGCAGAACTGGCAAAGGACTTCTGGCACTCATGCCTCCAGCCAAGAACGTCGGTCACAGCAGAGTACCTATCCGGAGAGCTCAACGTGAGAGCCGATTGGAACTTGCATTATCTGACAGACTCCAGCGATTGGAAGCTGGAGCCAGAGACGTTTCGCCACCTGAACCAGAGATGGGGTCCGGTGCACTACGACCTATTCGCGCCAACACGCAGACTAACAGCTTTTTCAGCTGGAGGCTGGACCCAGCCGCACAGGGCACAGACACTTTTCTCCAGACGTGGTCAGGGCAGATACATTACGCGTTTCTTCCCTTCGCGATGTTGAGCAGAGTACTGGCGAAGTGTCGCCGGGAGAGAGCGGAGCTGATCCTTAGAGCCCCGATGTGGAAGTCACAAGTGTGGTTTCCGACATTGATGGAGATGACCACGGACACGCCTCTGTTGCTTCCGGAAGGGCAGCACCTGCTCACGGACCCAGCTGGATCGTTTCACCCTCTGAGAGTGAGGGGGGCGCTCCCGCTAATAGCGTGCAGAGTATCAGGAGACGCTGGGATCTGCCAGGCATTTCAACTCAAGCTGCAGAGCTTATCGCTGAATCCTGGCCCCCCTCAAACTGGAGGAACTACGACGCGGCTTGGGCCAAGTGGACAAAATGGTGCAGAGGGAGAAATTTGCATCCCGTTTCAGCACTTATGAGTTGCAATTTTGAATTTTTTGGCACACCTGTTACACAACGGGAAGGCCTTTAGGACGATTTGGGTCTACAGGTCAGCCCTCTCAGCAGGCCACTTGCCAGTAGAGGGCATGCCGGCAGGAGAACACCCGGCAGTAGCCAGGCCCATAAAAGGAGCTTGATACAAAGTTCCTCCCGAGCCAAGGTATAGGCAACTGTGGGACGTCACAGTTGTGCTCAGGCTGATAGACAGCTGGCCATCAGACAGATTTTTATTGTTAAAACAATTATCAGGCAAACTAGCGATGCTGTTGTGCCTGATATCATGTAAGAGTAGCGGACGTGAAGGCCTTGGAGATTCATAGGAAGGTTTTTGGCCCCGAGGGGGTTACATTCTCAATGGCGATGAGGACAAAGACGGGATCCACCTCAGTGCACTATCCGTATTTTCCGGATAATTCCAAGTGCAACTCAATTATTAATAGCGCGCAGGAAACCTTTCCAGGCGGTTGCTACGGCTACCATAGCTAGATGGGTGCGCAAAGTAATGCAATTGGCAGGCATAGACCTCAGGGAATATGGAGCACACTCAGCGAGAGGGGCCATGGCGTCCAAAGCGTTGACAGCGGGGGTAACCCTACAGGAGATTATGCAAGCAGCAGACTGGGCGAGTGATTGTACATTTAAACAGTTTTATTTTAAACCTATTAGAGGGATAGCAACAACTGTATTAGGGAAGCTTTAAACAAGCATAATTTTCGCCTCCAGTCTTGTCATAGAATGTAGATTACCCCTGCTAACTGCGCAGGGAGTATTAATTCTATTAAAGACTAGGAGGCGAGCCATTACTTTCCCTCCCACATGCATACTGCACAGTAAAGCAAAATGTTGGCATTGTTTGTGACTTTGTACTGCAATACCGTAACACCACCCTGATATTGCTGTTTGTATGCTCCTCAGGGGAAGACCAAAAGAGCAACTAAGATCGGAAGATTCAGATGTTCATTGATTGTAAGAAGGTTTGACTCGCAGCGGATTCCGCAGCACGGACAGGCACCAGTTCAAAGAGTTCATCACGTTGTTGGACCATTTGTTGTTTCAAGTTGGAAGGATGCAGTTCAGAGCATTAAAAGAAGGGGAGGAGCCTAAGGAAGAGGATGTGGTCATAGCAAGTGACCGTGCTAGATGGACTACAGATATCTTGGGACTTTTAGTTTTGTTATGGGAAAAAAGAAAAGTGCTGAACATAAATACATCTTTTTCTGTTTTTCGTCATGTTATAGTTGAAACTGCTGAAGAGTAATAAAAGAAGTGAACGCATAATGCTCGCCTCCTAGTCTTTAATAGAATTAATACTCCCTGCGCAGTTAGCAGGGGTAATCTACATTTACATTGTAAAATATGGCGCTCACTCAGCTAGAGGAGCGATGGCTACCAAGGCATTCCACATAGGAGCCAGAGTAGAGGACATTATGAGGTCGGCAGATTGGTCGAATGAATCAACTTTTAAAATATTCTATTTTAAACCGACGGAAAGTGAGGCATCGTTAGTGGTGAGTAATCTTTGAACAAGCATAATACGAGCCTCCGGTCTTGACATAGAATTCAGATTTTCAACACATTAGTTCCAGAAAGTCATAATTCTGTAAAAGACACGGAGGCGAAGGATTATCCCAACCTATCAATCGTAATAAATGTAATGGAATGTAAAAGTACTGGAATGTTTTACATGGTTTTACTGCAATTACTGAAATGGTTTATGATGAATACATTAAAGTGTTACAGTTTTGTTAAATGCACAAAGGATTATGTATAGAATGTGTGGTTGATTTTACGATTGTCTCACCCTCTTTCGATTTATAGTCAGCAGTTACTTTATGTTTATATAGGTACGGAGGCGGACAACAAACAATCCGGAAATTGAATTCATATCGGCATGGAACGGACAGGATTGCAGAGTTCACTGGACGCATTCTCGACTGGGCAAAGAAAGAGGAAGTAAAGTAGAAGGTCAGGGTCATTTATGGACAAGGACTATTATGATTGGTTGAAGTTATCACATGGTCAGTTTGAGGACCAATAAGAACAGAACTACCAAATACTCTAAAACAACAGTTATTGTAGTTTATTGAGTTTTGCTTTTCATCTTTTATTGGTTTGTACTTTGCTGCTGAACAGTAAAATGGAAAGAGAAGCATAATCCTTTGCCTCTGTGTCTTTAATAGAATTATGACTTTCTGGAACGAATGTGTTGAAAATCTGAATTCATGCACTACATTGCAACGACACTACAGCAGATGCATTAGAAACATATCAAATGCGTCAAGCCAAAGGATCCCCAATGAGCATATGGGAGAAAAGTGTAGAAGCATGTTCTTTTCCTCTACTCTTTCCTACTGGGAAAGGAGGAAGAGCGACACAAATTAGTGCATAAGAATATTGCTCTTTACGAATGTATTCTGAAGACCCAAAATTCAGTCAAAATATAGAATATATTTTCCACCTCCTCTTCAAAACCGAACTATGTTATGGAGTTACACACATATTAAAAACACTCTAATTTCTTAAACATGATCGCTACCCAACTGCCTCAGAAGATAAAAGACAAAGATGAAGTTTTGCAGTCAATCTCTTAGCAAACATGCGTGGTACAAAAGAATACTGGTTCCGACATCACGCTGATGTATGCTGTATGCTAAGGAACCAAGGCAAATCCACATGGTTTATAACTTTAAGGTGTGCAGAATATGCATAACTTCTTACATACTACAAACCAAAATAAAGAGGGAAGAGATATAAAAACAGCAGGAGAACTCTGTTTTCGTGACTGTGTCAATGTATCAAGGTACTTATCATTTAAATTTCTGCAAAATAGAGAACTTTATAACATGGCCCTTCTACAACTTTTCAAACCTTGGAGAAAAGAAATAGAATTATTAGGTGACCATGACTCATTTGACGCTGCATTCAATGCACATGAAAGCAGTATAACAAATGTCAATCCTCAAGGCGCATCCTCAAGTGTGTCAAGTGTGCTGTTGGGCTAGCAAGCTGATCGTCCTCATCCCAGCGCTGTAAGGAGAATAGGAAGTTTACCACCCACATCACAAGCGAAACGCTTGTTTGGATTGTTTTTGGATGTATTGGACTGCATTTCCCAAACTAATTTGACATCTTCATTAATATGTGCATTATTATGCTCACGCATACAGATTAACTGTTTGGGGCGATACGAGCATAGTGTGGGCTGGGCTTGATTCTAATGGCAACCTCCGGTGTTTCCTGTGCCTAACCCCGCCCACCTGCCTCATACGTCGTTTCTGTTTTTTTTCCATTGAAGAGGCTGTGTGCTCCTGACTCCGCCCACGCCTCCCAGCAGCCCCTCTTTGACTGAGGTGTACGTGCATCCCGCGCGCGCATCCTCAAGTGTGTCAAGTGTGCTGTTGGACTGTTTGGCTGGGGAGGCGTGGGTGAGTGGGCCCTTTTTGATAACTCGTGCATTATCTAAAACAGTATATAACTTCCCTTTTTACTGCTGGTTTGTGAGTGGTTGGCACTGGCAGCGTAAACTGTAAAGGTCGTTCATATTCACTATTTTAGTGTAAACCATTTCCTGCAGTAGCATCACATTCGTTACCCCAGATTGGTGCAGACTCTGGTGGCATAAAAGAAGCTATACTTGTGCAAGGCTGTTTCTATAATCACCGCCCGATACAATGGTTAACGGTTTGCATAGTGGAAGAAAGCTGACAGGAATAATGACATTTCCTGTCAATGAATGCTTGGTGCCCACTCCCCTAGTAAATGGAATGGACGTTTCCTCCTCCAATTTAATGGAAAATTAAATTAATATCTCTCCATTTGCAAATTCAATCGCTTCCTTGACAGAAAAGGAGCCTAATGCTTTAGCCCCTCCCGTGTCTTTGGCTATTTTGTCTCCCTCACACTCCTTATATAAGCAAGAAGAGGGCCTGATTCTGTTTGATGCAGAGAACTTTTCCCCCCTAATTAACAACCATGCTGTCTCAACTTCAAATATAAAGTCTCCTGCGGCGGTGGAAATAACACCACCCCAAGAGATAAGAGAAACCAAGGTGCCCATAAATAGTTCACTAACTCTCCCACAAAAAAAGCGTTCTCTTTCCATCAAAGATGCAAATAAACTATGTCCAAAAGGGTGGGAATTCGCCTATGAACAGTTGGATTTAAGTCTAGATAGAGACACGATAATGAAAAAAATGGGTGTTGAAAGTTTTAAAGCCCAAATTGCTGATTTTTCAATGCTAGCCCCTGCAGTTGAAACTGAGTAAGGGAAGCACATCAGGCTATCTCATGATCCCTCTACTCCTGTTACACACAGGAAATATGGTGTTGACAATGTTTTTCTGTTTAACAATCAGCATAATTACTCATATTCTGTGCCCCCTCTCTACCCTGCACTTAAAGAAAACAGAGAGATTGGGAGTATATTCACACCGAGAATTGCACCTATCGCTGCCACTCACATGCAAAATTGCAGCTCTCCTATTTCAGAGAACTCTGTTATTGAGTCTAACCAACGCCCTAACAGATCTGACTGCATGCTCCACCCTGAATCTGCCTCACAAATTCCAGAGAAATTAGATTTAGGACCATCCTTAGATCCTAATCCTGCGAATGAATATAGCCCTGAGGCTTATCCTGTAATCAAAAGGATCCTTAATTTGCTTGACAAAGCTCATGAACAGACACACGAGGATGTGAGATTTCTCCATCTCCAAATGGCTGAAATGATTACCAAATTATGCAGAATTGAGGGTCTACTGTTTGCTTGTGATAATATTTCCACTCTGTCAAAACAGCAGGCCCATAGGGCAGATACCATATCCACGGCCACCCAAACCAAATCTTTTGCGGAGGTGGTGAGTGTAGGCTCAACCCAAAACCTCCTTCCAGTCTCGAGCGATGAGGCCTCATTGTCGCGTTAGGTGGCCATCAATGTGACAAAGATTGAGGGATGGATCTCAACATTAAATGAAATGGTGACCAATCAGGCAATTCAATCAAAAGATAAAGTCGCGGATCTTTCAGCACTGCAGATTCCTTCGGAGCTGTTAACTTCCGATAGTCCTTCTGCGCTCACTGATCTTTTTAACCTGATTGGCGAAACAAATGAGTTGAGACAACCTGTCAACACCACCGAAGAGGCCATCTGCCCTGTAGATGTCCCTACTATAAACCTTACTGGAAAACAAAAACAAACTTTAGCCAGAACAGAAAAGCGAAAGGCCTTTATTAAAAAAATGAAGGGAAAGGCAGAAAAAAAACTAAAAAATCAGCCTTCTGCTAACTTGGACAAACACAATGCACATATAAAAGATATATGTAATCTATCAGGTGGGGACAACATGATTGATTTAAATCAACTAAATGAGATATCAAAAGCAATGTTAAATCTTTCAGAGCCTAATCAGCAGGCCCAAAAAGAGAAAGTGCCAATAAAGGCGGCAAATGTTTCATTAGGCAAAAAAGAGATGGCTGTTAACTCGAATCTCAAGAACAAAGCAGACAAAAACATAAGCACCAAATCCACACTGCCCATGGGAGAAAAATATTCAGTTATACCTCTTCCAGTCCCGGTGTCTGCTTACATTGTGCATAAACAATCAGCTCTGTCAAACTTCTATCCCCTGCTAGGAGTAAAGAAAACTGAGAAAGTGATTATAGGGTAAAATAACGGAAAGCCTATTAAGACTCCAGTTAGTTCTGGAAACTTGAAGGAAACCAAACTCCCCTCTTTGTCTGTAGATCCATCTAACAAACCGAAAGAAGGAGTTGGCCAACAAGCTGAGCAAAAGCATGAAGGGAGGGCTCCACAGATAGCTACAAACTCAAATGCTTTTGTACCAGGCCGGGCAGTGAGCAGCAAAGCCTATGATCAAGATTCTTCACCCCAAACCTCTTCCTTCACACAAAATTTGTTCAAATTAGCCACCTTGATGGGATGGGATAGTGACTCAACACGACACGGGCATGCTCGGCTCAACCGATCCTTCTTCTTAACCATCTTACAGGACATCCCTGCCTTACGCATTATAAGATCTAACGACATTGAATGGGTAAAACTATCTTCTGTCAATAACCATAGAATGATCTGTAAACTAATTTCTCCCATGATTACGAAATTAATCTGGGAGCACCCGCGAGGATATAAGGTCTATTGGTCTCAATCCCTCGTGATTTGTTTCCATTGAGGAAGCTACGAGTTATGTTGAAACCCCTCTTCCTTCTGTAGGGATTTGTCCTTCTACCACTTCACAAAATGTTGTACACAATCTAGACGTCAATTCTTTGAAACAGCTAATGGCCTTTGTGTCTGCTCTCAAAGGGCTAACATGGACGGAGTCCAGTACAGAATCCCCAGACTCGTTGACGAGCGTGACAAGAGAATCTTAGCTACGCTGATTTTAAGATTATCCCCTGGAAATCCTGGAATTCCTGTGGTCTAAGTAATTTTAAATCTTGGTAAAACAAGCCAGATATAGTATTACTACAAGAAACAATGTCCCAATTGCCTTTTACTGCTGAGGGTTATATGTCATTTACGCAAGAGGCAATCCGGGGTTCTGCAGGAAGACTGTCAGGTGGTTTAGCCATTCTAGTAAATACTGCATGTAATTGCTCTACAAAACTTGTTAAAAGCTCAGCAGCTTTTTTGGCTATTCAATCAAAAAGTAATGCTAATCCCTACAATGTTATATTATTGATTTGCTTATACTGGAACAAATGTACCACTGTGTTATCTGCTATGTTGGAGGAACTGACCCTCTTGTTAGAGTCTGCTCTGATTGCCAATCTTGGAGAAAGAATAATTATTGGTGGTGATTTCAATGCGTTCTGTGACACTGTTGCACCTCGCACAGAAGAGTTGAGGTCCCTACAATCAGTAATGTCTAGGAAAAACAGGCAAATATGAACACTTTTTTTTGGAATGGGACATCCAACTACTCCCCATTATGACAGAGCCATATGATTATATGTGGCACAGGTGTGACAAGAGATCTATGATAGATTTCTTCGTTATTTCATCGGGCCTCTATCGGTACATCTCCCCCGTTAAAATTATCAATCCAATGTTTGGGGATCATATGATGATTATTCTAATGTTATCTTTTTCTAAAGACACCTTATTGACAGTGCTTGAACCCGATCGTCATGCTCTGACAGTGCGTTGGAATCCTTTCTGTCGCAAGCTTATTCATTTGATTACAACAGACTGTGAAATCATTACTAATTTTGTTCCAGGTGGCCCCTCATTGCTCCAAATCGTAGCCAAAATGTTACTCGCACACATCTCCATCTACATAGGCTCTCGCTTTCAAGCAAGCGGGATCTTCCCTCAAAATCCTCACACGTCCACTCCTACAACTTGAAACTTGCCAACTTAAAAAAAGCAAAAACCTCAAACATAAAAAGTCTATTGAAAAATAATGTCTTCTCGTACGATCTAAAAGAACATATATGGCAGATTAAACAATCTTACAAAAATAAAATTGTATGGCTGAGAAGAGAACTATACCGTGTGGACAACCAAAATATGATCTATCTACTACTAAGACACAATACTAGACAAGTATGGTCCACTTTGCTCTCCCTGTCCAATGCCTCCTCAGGTGACTCATGCTCTGTTATTACTGCGGAGGTTTGGGGGAAATACATTAAGAAAAAATATGAATTGTCTCTTCGATTTGCTTCATTTAGAGGGAGAGTGCCTAAACTTGGACTTGGTATGCAATCAACATGGTCTATTGATGACATCTTGGACGGCATACAAAAACTAAAAAACTCCAAGGCCTCTGGGCCTGATGGCTTGCCTGCATGTGTATACAAGGCGGATCCTCAGTATTGGGCCAATTTCCTAAAACTACGCTTTGATGCGATCGTACAAACAGGTATTGTTCCTAGTTCTTGCAAGCCGCCCACATTATTCCCATCTATAAAAAGGGACCACCTGATCTTCCTGGTAACTACCGCCCTATTGCCCTCACTGACGCCTCATCAAAGATCATTTCCCTATTAATACTCCATTGTTTACAATTGTATATTGACCACCATGCCTTAATATCGCCTAATCAGGTGGGTTTTCGCAAATTAATTGGATGCCCACTGAACGCCACCATTTGGGCTCACTTACAGGCTCAAACAGTCTATGCCAAAATGGGCCCAGTATACATCGCTAGTTTAGATCTAACTGCGGCGTTCGACCGTGTCATTCGTGAAATACTCTGGAGTAAAATGCTAAACCTAGGAATACCCTCGTATTTGGTCGCCCTTATTGCCTTAATACACCAAAATACTAACTATCGAATTCGGCTAAATAACAAGGGGGTGCTCAGTAACTCCATCTCCACTGAAATAGGCATAAAAAAGGGCTGTAATATGGCAGCAGTCCTCTTTAATTTGTATTTGCTAGGAATTGATCATCTTTTGAAAAATAGAGTGATCTTTCCTGCTAAATTAGGATCCATTAAACTAGGCTACCTCGGCTTTGCAGATGACCTCTTGTTTCATGATAGAACCCAATTTTGCTTTACAAGAATAATTTAATTTGTTCTCACAATTTGCATCAGCACATAATCTAACAGTGAACCCGGCAAAATCGTACATTTTGGTTATTGCTCATGGTAAGCCTAAATCATTTTGTTATGTTTGGTCACTTAATGGGATCACTATTAACTACACTCCCATGATACGTTACCTAGGATATCCACTCACTGATACCTACTCCTTAACTATGTGGAAAAAGTATTTGGAAAATAAACTAAAAAGCCTGACATCACAGATGAAAATAATTCACCTTAAATATTGTATGTACTCATTACTTCCTCTTATCCAGTTCTACCTGCTTAAGGTGGAACCTATATTGTTATATTGCTTAGACATATGTACATTTGAAATTGATGCTATCCTGCTTGACCCCCCTAAGGATACTATGTATGTCAAGCTTAATCAAATCCTCGGTGATCCCAATATTGTTTCCCTTAACATACTCATTAACAAACTAAAGTTGATTTTGAATCAGATCAATGAAACACCTGAATCGATGTGCATGCCAAACCAAAAGAAAACATTTGAAAGGTATTATTGGTGTCTTTTGTCAGACAAGGTTGAAACTTATCCTTCATTTTATGAATATAGCTTCTTTCGCCGTAAATGGGGCGACCGCCCAAAATACTTGGTCCAATTTCCATCTGCTAGTGCAAGAAAAATATATCGCGCGCGCATTTGGAGGAAGTGCTTTGGAAAGTGCTGTCGACTGTGGAGGACCCCGTATGCCCGTTTCTTTGTGGACCTTTTGAAAATCTACTAACACACGTGAATTTCGAGCGTAAGCTCCGCCCCTTTTCCCCACAATCCTCATAATCAGGAAGCCGCGTGCGCATTTGGAGGAAGTGCTTTGGAAAGTGCTGTCGGCTGTGGAGGACCCCGTATGCCCGTTTCTTTGTGGACCCTTTGAAAATCTACTAACACACGTGAATTTCGAGCGTAAGGTCCGCCCCTTTTCCCCACAATCCTCATAATCAGGAAGCCGCGCGCATTTGGCGCGCGTGCATTTGGAGGAAGTGCTTTGGAAAGTGCTGTCGGCTGTGGAGGACCCCGTATGCCCGTTTCTTTGTGGACCTTTTGAAAATCTACTTACACACGTGGTAAAGACTCTATGATTGAAGAGACAATAATACAAGACACTAAGCTCACTAGCATAAGTGTTATTTATTTAATATTTATTTATATTTTATTATTTGCAGAATTTCGAGCGTAAGCTCCGCCCCTTTTTCCCACAATCCTCATAATCAGGAAGCCGCGCGCATTTGGAGGAAGTGCTTTGGAAAGTGCTGTCGGCTGTCTGCTGGCTGAGGGTCTGAGGGCTGTGGGTAAAACAAACGTTTTTTTTTTCTCTTCTTTTTATTTTAATTTTATTTTTAATTTAGTTTTGTGCCTGCTTGCATTGATTTCTGAATACTGTCGGGACAATAGTGGTGAAGTTATTGGGTTCTGCTCCAGCTAGAGCACCTCGATGTCTGTGTCCGTTTGTTACTAAATGTGCCCCTGATTGCTCTATTTGCTGGAACTGCCTGATTTGCCTGAATTTGCGATTTGTGGGCGTTGAGTGAAGTAACCCTCACATTTTGACTAATATACTCGCATTTAGGAGATAACTTAACGTCACTGTCCTTCAAAAAAAACCAAAATTGTAATGACTTTGCGTACAGGAATGCCTTCGAAGGAAGTCATTAACGAGTGTACTCGTGAGGCTATTTCGACACCTAAAACGTCCTCTAGGACAATTAATCTTAAAAGAATTAGTAAATCAGCCTCTAGTATAAGAGTCTGCTCTACTTTGGTGGATATCAGAACATTTTGCGCCCCAAGGGACAAATGTGGGAATGTTGTGGAAAATAATGATGGAAACAGCAGAAACGCATGTGTAAATGCTTTATTTAATCAGGACTTACCATGTGGTGAGAGACAGGATAGTAGCCTGTGCTCTTATTCCACTCCCCCAGATTCCTTGGTTGCTGCTGGTGCTCTCAATGTTATAGTTCAACTAGGCACAGGAGCGATTGATCTCACAAATGAAGAGAGTACAGTTGGCCTTGGTGCGCAACCCAACAGTGTGTCTGGCGAGGGGGAGGTTATGTTGAATGCTCCTGATATTATGAGACAAGATGACATTATTGATGAGATGGAAACAGAAGCTGTGTTCGGCACTATGGTCAGCCCCCAAGATGTTGAAAAGAGCAGCTGCCCTAAGGAAGCTCCTGATACTAGTGATGTGCAACAGGACTTATATGATTCACCAATGATGTTCTCCCCAACAGCGGATGCATCCTCCACGTCTTCCTGTTCCTTTGCCCACCCGACCCCTCGTAGGAATCACGCTGCCTTAAATGAGGATTTATCAGCTCCTCCGGGTAAATTTGTAATAGGTATTGAAACATCATTACAAACAATGAATGCTGCACTGTTTTCCCTTACACGATTATATGATACATTAGACACTAAACTGAATGACCAGCACTCTGTGCTAATCAAGCTGCTATGCAAAAATAAAGTGGCTGACGATCATTGTGTATGTTGTAAGAAAAACACAGAGAGTATTGATAGCACAGACGGCATTCCACAACCAAGAACTGATGAAATAAAATCTAAAGAAGATGAGATCCTGTTAATTGACTGTACACAACATCAACAGTCTGCCTTGCAATTAGGGGTTAAGAACAAAAAAAACAAAGAAAAGAGAGATGAACTTATGAATCTAGCTAAAATAGAGACAAATATTGTCCCGCAAATGGATAAATCCTCGGACATCACTCTTATAAGTAGATTACAAGTCGAAAAAGAAAAGTGTGAAGTAGGGCAACCATGTATTAAAAAGAAGAAAGACAAAGCAAAGAACATAGAACTCTCCTGTAAAAAAGCAATGAATCAACTTAAAAGTAATGCGGGCCAGACTACTCAGGGGGCTGAAAATGATACTGCTGTGTCGTATAACATCTTTGACACAAAAAAAGGGAATAAATATTGTGAAGAAAATCACAAAAAAATCTAAAAATGTGCCAAATGTTGCGAATTCTAAAATCACAGGCACTAAACAGTTTATCAACACTCTAACATTACCCAAATCAGCTGCTGCGGTAGCGCGCACGGCTATTGCTAACAAATATCGAGATATGAGTTTACAAAAAGGACGATTGTGTCAAAAAGAGCCAGAAGAATATGAGCCTCTACACACTTTGATCCTGTTGTCAAATCAGCAAAGAGAAGGCAGGAATACGGGTCCGGACAAGGCACAAAACGGAGGGGATGTTGCCGGCAAATTGTGTGGCATAATAGGAACAGCACCAGGCAAGTTAAGTACTAATCCAAGCCATACTGATAAATTGACTATGGGGAATAGTCCCGATATAACTGTTGAAAGTACAGAATGTCATGATGTACAGAAACTGAGCCAAGAACAACTCATATCAATGAGAGAATGGAAAATGGAATTAGAACATTCTTTAAAAAGAATAATTACCCAGACTAACAAGCATGATGTGCATATGCCCAAGGCTAGTGATGGTAGCAGTAAACCAGGTGGTGTATCAAGTATAGCGATAGACCACTTGAGCAACGAGACAAACAATACTGAGAAATTGAAAATGGGAAAGAGTCTCGAACTACTTGATGGGACGACAGAAAGACACACGGTAGATAAAGTAAAAATTCATCTCAATGAGTGATTGGAAAACAGAACTAGAACACTCATTAAAAAAGGATAATTGTCCAGGCTAATACACATGACACTCCTATGATAAATGTCAGGAATGGTGGAGTGCATACTCCCCTGGCTAATACCGCAAGACAACCCAATTATACACCAAATGTTAAAGCAACTTATGCCTTAAAAGCGGGGGTGCATGCGCCTGTGAGTGATCCAAATACAAACTGTCTATTGATGCAATGTCGTCCTCTTCCTTTTCACTCTTTTGACTTGAATAGACAATCAGTCCTGAATATTTTCTCAGAAATTGTTGCGCTTGATGGGATATGTTCTAATGACATAGAGCAAGTAGAATTTCTTCAAAGAAATGACTTATCTAAGATTAAGTTATGGATGAAGTCATGCTTTGTTAAAAATGCAGTGTGGGAAGCAAGAGATGATCTATATGAAATGGGCTTCCTACTAGAAAATCCAGCTCTTTCTGCTCAACAACAACCGCTCAGTCTAAGAAACCAATATATTCCCAAACCAAACGTCTATCAGAAGGGACAAAACAGCAACTCATATATAAACATGACCCGAGCGGATGACCGGATGACAGAGGCTAGAGAAACAAGACTGAACAACAACTAGCCAGCACAGAAGGATAAGACCTTTTCTCTAGCCTCATGGAACACCAGAGGTTTCAAACATCTTATGAAATCCAGAGAAAGCTTGTTAATGGGTTATGATATAGTAGCTTTTCAGGAAATATGGTTGTCTGTTGCCCCGGTATGGGATAAACATATTGTGGTATTGACACCAGCTATCGTTCCAGTCAGAGGTAGACCCATGGCAGGCTTAATGGTAGCCGTTAAAGCATCTCCCAACATGCAAATTGAGCCATGGTTCTCCCCGAATAGCTTTATACAACTAACAAAGATAAAGTTCAATTTAACAACAATTGGTTTGATAAACATATATTGGAACCATGCTGCAATAACCGACTCTGATTTTTACGAGGCTATGGATGAAGCACTGAATCTGACGATATTAGATCCACTTTGTGGTCATGTAATAGTTACGGGAGATCTGAACCTGTCATGCTTACCCCAAGTGGGGAAACCTCTGACCCCGATAGCAAAAACTTGGAATGCTTATATGGCCGAACATCAGCTCCTAATGCTAAATGGTACAAAAAAAGGTGATATACCGTCCAAGAATACATGGCATAGAGGGTTACAAACAGCTACAATAGATTATACATTCGTGGACCGAGACCTCTTTAGTCATATAACGGATTTTTATATAATGCCCCAAAAAATAAGTGATCATGATATTCAATCTCTGAATTGGTCCTGGCTGACAGAATCTAAAACATATGAATCATCTTTAGCTAGAAACCTCACATTAAACACTGCTAAAAATAGGTTTCAATGGAATCCTTCAACCTTGCAAAGTCTAAGTCAAAAGCTAACTCAAGTGCTGAATGAAAGGAGATGTGTTGACTCTAATAGTCCCCCTTCTTATGTTGATGAAATGCAAATCTTTAAGATCAAGAATAAGGATCCTAAGAGTCAGAATACAAAATCGCTGCACGTATTTGACCATGAAGTAGCCATGCATAAAACTCAGTATAGAGCTGATAGAACGAAAATCATTAGGAATAATGCTCATGATTGCTCACGCCAATTGAATACTCTAAAATGTAAATTTAAAAACTGGATTAGAGCAAGAAAGGCTAAAATATATCAACATGATGCAGAGGCTATGCTGAAGAGTCTGCAATCTAAGAACTCAGCTGAAATATGGTCACACTTAAAATATACCCAAAGTAAGATCCAAATAGTGTACCAAATGAATCCAATTCCTCAAGAAATATGGGCTGAGTTTTATAAATCATTATATGCGGACACTTTAACAATCAGATGTCAGGATACTAAGGACAGGAATGATATGGAGAACCTTGTCTTTGATATTGATGACATTCTACTGTTCATTGCAAAGTTGTCTGCATCTCGTGCTCCTGGCCCAGACGGACTTTCCAATTTTATGCTAAAAAAAAAAATCCCATTGCATGGGCCCAAATTCTAGCTACCATTTTCAACCAAATTATGCTATCTAGGTGTATTCCTGATTCTTGGAGGAAATCTATCACCATCCCGATCTACAAAAAGGGTGACAATCAAAATCATAGCAACTATAGGCCTATATCTCTTCTAGATTTACCGAGTAAAATTTTTGCTCGGTTACTATTAAGAGATATTAACAAATGGTTGAATGAAGCAGGAATTAGAGATCCTAATCAAACTGGCTTTATGCCGGGGATGGGCACTGCAGTTAACCTCCATATATTGGAAGTCATAAAAAAACTAGAATATGAAAAGGGACAGACAGTATACATGGCTTTCATTGACTTTCAAGCCGCGTTTGATTCTGTGTGTAGAAAACTCCTAATGAACAAACTTTTGGATGCGAAGTGTCCTAATTATCTCGTATTTTGGATTAATGAACTACACTCTCATACTACAGTGCAAATAAGACTGGCCCTTGATGGCTCTCTTTCTGATCCAATTGAAACCTTTCGAGGTTTGAAACAAGGATGCATTCTGGCAAGTACTTTGTTTAACTTCTTCATGTCAGCTATACAACACGAGTTCAGGAGCATTAAATCTGATCCTCCCCGTTTGGGAGTCCATATTGTCCCCTGGTTATTCTATGCTGATGACCTTGTGCTTTTAGCTAAGACGCCAGGGGGCCTGAAAGCTCTTTTAACGTGCTTGAGTAATTATGCTGATGCAAACTTGTTAAAAATCAACCAAGACAAGTGCAAAATTATGATATTGGAGCCTAAAAAGAAGAAAGCACCGAAAGTTGGAAGGTGGCAAATACAAAGTGTTGATGTAGAAATTGTTAACGAGTATAAGTATTTGGGAGTACTAATTGGCAATGATCTGCAGGAGAAATCATACCATCGAGAACTGGAAAAGAAAGTTAATACCGGGATAGCCCAGACCAAGTTGATACAAGGTAAATTTGGAAAATTTTCTTTATCACCTGCCATTATATTCTACAAGCAAAAGGTCACTCCTATAATAATCTATGGGGCAGAAACCAGGGAAATTATGCTGGAGAATGTATGGCTAAGACTAGAGGGCAGATTCTGGAAAAAAGTGTGTGGTCTCCCAATGTCGGTTCCGATGTGTTTATTGAGGCATGAAATGGGTTTGGTGTCCTTGCACACAATATATTGCTGGAAAGTGATCTCATTGTATCGAAAATATTTACTAGCGGTCAAAGCAAATGGAATCATGTATACAATGGGCAGATATATGGTGGAATCAGCCAACCCCATGATTCTGAAATGGAGGAAATGGTTAAAAGTATTGATGGAGCTAGCTGGTATTGATGATGACCTACTTATGAACAATCCCGAGAGAGCGAAAACCAAGTTCTGGCTATATGATTGGATTAAAACTAGAGAGGCATGTATGAAATTGAAAGTGTCCAAACGACAAGCCTTTGCAAATAAAAAACTTCATGTTGTTGAAATGTACCTAATGAAGTCTCCAGACCCCAAATTCAGATATTCATATATGAGATTCAGAATGAATATCTGTTTGACAAATGAAGTACGTTTTATGAGGCATATGTCGGCCAACCCTAATTGTAGATTCTGTCTGAGTCCATCAGCAAAAGAGGATTTGAAGCATTTGTTTTGTGAATGCCCGGCTTTAGTGCGACAAAGATGTCTGATGTTTAAACACCTCTTTGAGAATCATATACTGTTGACTGAAGAAAGTTTTTGGAATATTGTGTATAACAGTCAGTCCTGGAAATTGAACATTGCGAGTCTTTTGTTTGTGGAATCGTTAAATTTACCAAATTGCATAGATATCACAAAAGAGTAGGTCACCGGACAGATTAATAAAATGTCCAATGATTGTTTCATTTGATGACAAGGTTTTAAATTTTAAAATGTATTTAATAGAAATTGTATCAGTTAATTGCCTTGTAATACTGACAGCTACCATTGCATTTTATTGTTATTGTTTGAATGTTTTTGAAAGGCTGTATTTTACAGCTATGTCAAAATAAAAAAAATAAAAATAAAATATATCTCCGTTTTAGGTTAAACCAATTTCAAACCTATGAAAGAACCAAATTGTGGATTGGGTTCTGGTTTATGTCGCTGTTGTAATTGTAATCAAGCCATAGAAACCCTGAAACGTCTAGTGATCTATTATAATTCATTTAATGTACCACGCAAACAAATCTTTGGGTTGAATCCATGCATTCAAACTTTTAGTGTCACAGAGTCACTATGGAAACGTTGCATGGGGGGTTACAGTCTCCAGATGTCCTTGAAAGTAATTGAATAACTAATAATTATTGAAGCAAAACTAGCTGATCTGATGGTATTGTTATAAAGGTAATGAATTCTTAGATCTATGTATTCACATGGTTCTGGTTGTCAAAGATGTGATATTATTTTATAACGATAACGAATTCTTAGATTTGTGTATTAATATGGTTTTGTTAATCATTTTATATTTTCTTACTATCTGCAGTTCAAAAAAACAAAATGTTTACATCTGTGTTATATTACTTTGTATAGGTTTTATCAATGTAATAATGTACTATTATATTTTGTTCATTTATGTTTATTATTGTAATTTGTCATTTGTAAAGATTTGATTTTTAAACCATAAACAGTAAAAAAAATGTCAATTTCAAACATGTGGGATGTATTGACCCACTCCGCTGTGCTATGCGGCTTCACCCTGCCAGTTATGGGGAAAGAAACAGCAACAATGGCGGCAAAACCCTTGTGCGTGCCAAAAACCTACAAAAACCTCCCAAAACCATACCATGTGCTTCAGCACATAAAAAGAGGGATGCACAACCTGCCACCCATGGTGCATGTGCAGGGGAAACAGAGCACACCCTGCAGAAATGTGCCAGTGGGTTCCATGACCAGCAAACAGAGTGCAGAGAGAAAAGCAGCACTTTGCAAATAAAACCCAACATTGTTCCTACAAATGACATTTGCTTTGTTGCCAAAAACTCCAAAATGCCTATAACACAACACTTTTCAACAGTCACAATCTTGCCTGGTGCTAAAATCCATGTATCAAATGAAACGTGAAACATACAAAGTCTGAAAACTGACAGCCTCTAGGCCAAAATCTGGGTGCAGTACCCGGGGCTGCCTGACTGACAGCTATCAGAGGAGGACTGAGAAAGCTCTAAAATGACCTAAAACTCAAAAGTCTGCTGAATTAACAAACATAAATAGGATTGTTGCCAAAAAGGAATACAGATTTTAGTTGTGTTTTTGATTCCACAGATTTTAAGGGCAAGAAAGAAACGTATTTGTATGTGATGCAACAGATGTGGTTTTTGCTAAATTTAAAAGTTAATTAGCTTGGCTGAAGCTGCAAAGAACTGGAAAAGCAGGTTTTCCCAGAAGGAGTGCCTTCCTCATAGCAGAAACTCATAGGGAGGTGTTAATTGCTGGGTAGCCCAGACTTTTGTCTACAGAGAGCAAAGGAACAATGACAAAGTTGCAGCCCAGGAAATTGGAAGTGTGAAAAAGGGTTGTAAATGGCCTCTGGAAGGAGCAAGCAAGAAGGGGGATTGCCTTGGACTGCAGGGAGACAAAAAGAGGCAGAGCCAAGCAAAAATCTTTTGCTAAACATGAACAAAGAACACTTTTTAAAAGACTTATAACTTGTTATTCAAAATGACAGAGCTAAATTCTGGCTGCACGTGTGAAGAGGCGGCAGAACTGTGTGACATGTTCTGGGCAGGAATGGCAAGATATGTGGTTTTATGCTAAATGTATTACTGTTAGAATTGTGAAAATGTACACACATGTCCCCATGTTAAACACACATATTTGTGGAAATGTGCAGAAAAATTGGAAAGTGTGTTCACAGCGAAAAGGGCAAAATTCTGTAGAAAGGGGAGACAAGATCCCACCACTGCAGGGTTTTGAGAAATAGCTGCTATGTAAAATATGGCATCTTTATGTGTGATTTGTATAAAGGTGACCAATGTAGAAATGTACATTTAATATAATATCCGATTTTGAGACCAATATCTAAAGGGAGGTCTCTAAGGACTGTAAAGCAAATCAGAAAATGTGACATCAGCCGGCCTTGATCCAAACACTCCAAAAGCAAGGCGGAGATGAAGTGTTGATCCTATCCCAGCTCAAAGGGGCAAGCTTAGCTAAGCCGGCCCACACACACCCTTTATGATGTCATTTTATAGCATAAATAGAGACGACTGACAGCACATAGACACAGATCCACTCACTCTCCTGATGCTGGCGGAGCGCCCTGCTGCTGAAATCTACATCTTCCTTGTTCCAGACTCCAGGAACTTGGCAAAGCAAAGGCCTATTGCATTGCTGAACCATTCTCAGCTAGGCCTCAAATTCTAGAACAGAACCCCAAAAGCCTAGGGGAAGCATCATAATACAGAGGGGCGTGCTGTTAATGCTTACCTGCTGAATTGAAATATCCTCAGGACCAAGAAGGGCAGATCCCATCCAGTCCTGTGCCGTGACCAGAGCACCTTGCTGACCCTGTCCAGTCCGATAGGCCCAGCTGTCAGTCCCTCATAGATCCGATTCAATGGTCCAGAATCCTGACGGTCCAGAATCTTAAATCCATTTTGTTTTGTGAGTATTAACAGGAAGCTAGAAACTGTTGATTCCTGTGCATTATCTTGCCCCTCCTAACCTCTGAACTATGCTTACTTCCATAATCAGTAATATTGTTTAAATCCGTAGTGAAATCTCATTCTGTCTATCTGTAAAAGCATTCTTTTCCTAGTCATTTTGTCAACTTTGATCTATTAATTTCATTAGAGTGACCAGCCTAGCGCTCCAAGGTGGACAGCGAGGAACCAGGACTGAGTCGCAAATCACTCCTGACTCTTACCTGTGCCGTCCTGGTGGCTTAGCATCGATGCTCTAGTCCATAGTCAATATTTTTCTGATTTTAAAACTGAAACCTCTTTCCATTCTCGCGCCTATCTCGCCAAAACAACCTCTATTAAAACCACTATAACTCCCTCAGTTTTTGTGATAGAAACGAAATCTCAACTTCTACTTGTACCTAACATCCATAGCTATCCTTAGAACCCAAAACAGTGCGGTTCTCCCGTTATCGCGAATATCGCGCACAGAAAAGGTTGCCGCGATTTTAATTCCTGAGAAATTTTACACGTGTAAAATAGATTTAAACTGCTTCTGACTTGGATTTTAAGATTGCAAATGTTTTCTGCTGACTAAATCATTGCTTATGCTTGTGTGCAACTGTTCAAAGCGGCTCCCATAGAAATTTACAACAATTTAAGCACTTTTCCACACATTTAGAGTTCTTGCTCAGCCACTTTAAAGTCATTCCGACAGTTGAAAAGCCCACTTAGTTTTTCTCTTTCGGTGTAAGGGGGGGAAGAGGGAAGTGAGACACTGTGATCTGTACTATTTCTGAATACCTGCTATCTCCTCACATTTATTTAAATTTGCTTATTGGTGGGTTGAGCGGTGTTGCAGGGGGAATTTCTAACCATTTTGCTATCTGATCTGAAACCAACACAAAAGTATTCATTACTACTTGAACCAACTGTTCCAAATCTGCAAACAAAGTAGGTGCACTCACGTAGCCCAAATGGAAAGCACCATAGTGCAAAACTACCAGATGGGCAATGTTCAACCTACGCATATCTTCACAAACCTGTAGAATTCCTTCTACATTGGAATCAGGCACAGCGCTCCACACCACCTCCACTCCTTTAACATCGAAATTGTTTGCCACATGCCTGCATTGAGCATACTGCTGTAAACCATGGACAAACATATCTCCGAGCACCAACACCCTGACTTTCTCCACCTCTGCCATCTTCACTACACTCAGTCTCTTTCTACACAAATCCACAACGTCAACATCTGATTGGCTGATTCCTACAGTCCCCTTTCCATACTGGATTTGCTGAAAACCCCAGATGTGGCACGCCCTACCCGCGGTGTCCGCGCGGCACGTAACTCCTAGCCAGCCCTTCTACCCTTTCCACATCACTCTCGGTGCCATTCCCTCATTGGATACCGCTAAGCAGTCACACAACCATCCACCAATCACATCCAAGACCTCTACATCTAACTCCATCATCAGAGTTCCGCACTTCATATGTACTGTTGATCACTCTGAGTACAAGTCTCATATCACTGGAAAGCACCTGCTACAAAAACTACTCTACAAGTCCCCAAGATTTCTACTTACAGCTGCATTCATATCCACATACATGAATACAAACTACAGGTATGCATATTTTATTCATAGTACATGTACACGTTTTATGAATCCATATAAACAGAGCAATGCCACTAAACCTGCATAACATATACATACATGCCAACCCTCCCGATTTAGGCGCGAGACTCCTGATTTTGCATTGAAAAATCACACTATTTTTTACTGTCTCTCGCCTAAATTAATGCTAATCCCAATGCAATCCTATGAGAAAAATAAATGTTACTGATTGCTGTGGTGACATCTCCCTCTCAGGTGTTCCCGATTGTTGGCATGTCCACCTATAAATTGAACTTATTGAAATTTTTCCCATCTACTATAATCAACTGTCACTTCCAAACCTGTCTGCTATCTACAACACACCTCTAAAAAACCAAGTGATTTTCATGAACTTAAAATTCTACTCATTTGCAAAGCATGTTGCACTAACATATTGTAAATAAAATATAAACGCTGCACATAGTCAAATGTAATGCATGCATACACTATGTTCAGATATCAAACAAGAATACTACCACAAAAACATAAACATGAACGTCTACATTAACATCAGTGCTATAAACACACAAAATTACTAACTTCTTTTTTTTACAATTGCAGTGACCACCACACTCCTGAAAATCAGCAGCATCTGAACTACACACAACATATCCGAAGAGACCTCCTCATTGCACAAAAAAAGAGTAAGTACAATATTCTTACTGTTCCTCTAACACACTGTGTGGTTCATTCATGTAATGTGCGCACCAAAAAAAACAGCGATTTCTGAACCATTCTGCCCACAAATCCCCATTTATTAAACAAAGATCACCATGTAGAATGGCACACAAATCCCCGTTTTTTGGGAACACAAATAACATACTCAACCGTTAGAATGTTAGTACTACAAAACAAAGAACAGTTTTAATTTTATACCATTAGATTTACTATTAATGCTTCTCCTCACCACTCGCTCACTTTCTACTCTCATCTGAACCGCAGTTTAGTAACACACAAATAGAAGAATAGCCTTCCCAACTAATTGTAACTGCCCAATGCACAATCACATACCACCACATGATACTCAAACACTCATGCACACAGCACACATACATTGCAGAACGGCCCAACCCATACCTTCTTTTTTTTTCTTCAACAGACCCCAAAGAATGCCTACCAAAAAGCAACTCTGTATAAAGCAACGCAGGAATAGAGCAAATGAAAATAAAAGTGTCCAAAATAAGCATCCATCTCTACCAGAGTTTGTACAAAACGTTCAAACAAAACAGCTAATACAGTCATTTAGCGAAACAAAACAAGCTTTCAGTACAGAAACTTTTCCTCCTCTATCAAAATGTAAAATGAAACAAAAAATGCTTAACAAGAATTCGGCTCCCACAACTGCTAAAACTGCTCCTATAAATCTTGATATACTAGCAAGTAACCATACCAAAAAAGTATTTTAGCAAAAATGTTCCGCCACAGAGTCCTTCAGAATCTTATAAAAACAGGAGACAAATCATGCACAACCCTTCAAACCTACCGTAGAAAATAATCCTTAGAAGCATTAATAGACAGTGCAAACCTTCTCAAAAGAAAGTTATTCATTTTAGTGTTAAACAGAATGAAAGCACTAACAAAACTATCTACAAATTACAAAAAAAAAATCTCAATAAACGAAATGTCAACAAAAATAACTTCTTAAATATCTGTGGAGGTGAATGGAGTCACACCACGAGCACAGAACCATATTTTAATGAAGAAGCATACACACAAACACAATTGCCATCCATAGCAGTGGAGGAGGTTATGAACAAATTAATAATACCATAATGGAACAACTACTACTTACAAAAATATCCCCAGAAAACCCAGAATTACCTCTCCATTCGACTGAACCAGAACGTCTAGTATACAAATGGCCATGCACGTCAATGTGTAACATTCCCAAAAAATCTTTCAAATCTTTAAGCCAGTTCCTCAATCCGTATGTGGAAGGCAAAGACAAAATCAAAATGAAAGTGCTGCAAAATATGGATACGTGTCCAGTGCGCAAATACACAGGACTACAAGGACATTCATTTGTCATGAACCGTCGCCTACGTCCCTTTTGGACCTCGTGGTCCCTGACCCATAGAGCACTAAATGCAGTAACCCTCCCAACATGGCCGTCGCATTCGAAACGCAGCTTGCCAGCCTTTATGTTCCATGCTCGGAGCACTACTAAACAGACACACCCCGCGGCTCTGCGCGTCTCAATGCTACTGTTCGCCGTAGCTTGACGTGCGCTGTCGGAGTTCGCTCAGAGCTATTTTCCTGATCTCTCTATTCCCAGTTCCTTGATTCCTCCTCTTTTCCTTTCATCCCTCAAACTTACAGAACTTTCCTGGATTTTCGCCCACGCTCGAGCCGCGGTTTCCGTGCCTCCGCGCGCGGACTCTGTTCCTTCCTGGTTCCGTCCTGGACAATCTGAACGAAGCACGCTGGATTCCGAAGACCCACGCGCAGGCTTATATAAATGCTGGACCGTGCGGAAGAAGTCACAAAAGAAGGTTGCAAGCAAACAGGAAAGACAGGTGAGAAGGGGAGAGACTTGTGACATCATTAGCCTGCATTTCAGGACCTATTTGCAAAAGCACCTTCCATCATATCAAAATGATATCAACACATCATTCAACTATAAGAAATCTAGTCTATAAACTGTACTATGCTAAAAGTCCTGCTTTAGCACTAGCCAATTTAAATAACACTCTTCTATATTGTACACCCAAAGACCTACTCGAAGAAATCAACCATATCCAGAGAAAATATTTTGGAAGTGAAACCCACTTACAAAATGCAATAGCTTTACAACAGACTAGCAACAATTCTGCACATAGCAACCTTCTACTACACACATGCAAAAAAGAAATACTAAAATTTAAAAGTACATCCGCTGAAGTACCAAACCATGTGTGTGTGTGTTGCCGCAGAACCTTTTATAAAAGTAACACAAAAACTATAGACGTAACATACAAAATAGAAGACAATGAAGATTCCAAATCGTTTGTATTAGCTCTCTACCTTATATCAGAAAACAAATAGCAAATAACTGACCCCTTAATACTTTGCCCTACAAAACTTGACAACAACCAAACTCCTTCACGTGCTATCACAAATAACTTGCAATTATTCACACTACCAAAACCCCTGCAACAAATCAATTTATATGAGAGCATCATAATTCAAACAGTGCACCCATTTCAAGCAATAATACGCCTTCAACCAAAAACAGCTAAATTACCTCCCTCTGAATTGGTTAAAGGCCTTCGTGGCAAGAGCAATCTTTAATTGTCTTAGTAAATGGTGTACCAACAAAAGACAAAAAAATTTGGCAACAACTCGTAGACTTACATAAAGTTAGACACGCCTTGCAATATCTAAAAGACAATAATGAATACTGCAAAGAAATAAATATTGAAGAAAACTTAAGGGAAACAACTGAAATAATTCAAGAGTCACCAGAAACTGGTCAATTTGAACTTCTAGATCCTGCTACAGTATCCAATATTTTAGACCATTATACAATTCATCCATTACACTCTAATGACACCATAGATGATGCACTAGAAACGTACCAAATGCGACAAACCAAAGGATCACCAATCAGCATGTGGGAAAAAAGTATAGAAGCACGTGCTTTTCCTCTACTCTTTCCTACTGGCAAAGGAGAAAGGTACGATGATAGACCCACTCAGATAACAGCATCTGAATACCGCTCGTTACAAATGTATTCAGAAGATCACAGATTTAGACAAAATGTGGAATACATATTCCACCTACTCTTTGAAAGTGAACTAGCAACTCTGTTATGGAGTTGCACACATATTGAAATCAGGAACCCACTTTCAAAATATGTCAGCTACACAATTAATACAAAAAGTGCAAGAAAAAGATGAGGTTTTACAATCAAGCATTACAAATCTGTTAGCAAACATGTGTGGTACAAAAGAGTACTGGTTCAGACGTCACAGAGATGTACGTTGTATGATAAGAAACCTTGGCCCACCCACTTGTTTTCTTACATTAAGTTGTGCAGAATATGCATGGGAAGATTTACATGATTTCCTACGCATATCAAACAAAAACAAAACAAACATAGATATACTAACACCTGGAGAACTTTGCTCTCTAGATCCTGTTAATGTTTCAAGATATTTCCATCATCGTTTCATTGCTATGCTACACCTTATTTGTAATAAAACTGTTCCTCCCCTCGGAGAAGTGCAACACTTCTTTTGGAGAAAAGAATACCAAGCCAGAGGAGCACCACATATCCACATGCTTTTATGGATTAAAGATGCTCCTAAATTTGGTCAAGACAGTGATTCCAGTGTTTTACAGTATATCGAAAAATATGTCACTTGTGAAATTCCATCAAAAGCAACAAATAGTGATCTTCATGCACAAATTGTACAATTTCAAAGACACAAATGTGGCAAATATTGTCGTCGCAAATGCAAAAACAAAGGGAAATACTATACCAAATGCCGCTTTGGTTTCCCTAGACCAGTTACAGAAACAGGTGAAGTGAACAACTTCATGTCTTCAGTTAGACATAGTGTTAAAGGTAAATCACCTAAGAACACGTACTACATAAAAAGAACAGAAGAATCAAAATATATCAATGATTACAATGCAATCATTGCCCTCTTATGGAATGCAAACATAGATGTGCAGTACATTGCAGACAATTCCACTGCAGTTGCACGATATGTTACAGCCTACTTAACAAAAGCAGAAAAAACAGAACTTCAAGACTTCTGCAATGACCTATTATCAGACAAAACACTATCATAGAAATTGTACAGTTTAGGCATAAAAATGCTCTCTCAGAGAATGTGGCTCCTATGAAGCTGCAGATCGTTTAACTGGTATTGCTTTGTATGGAAAATCTGAAAATATAGTATGGCTAAGTCTTGGTCCTGCTAAATCTAGAAAAAGTTCTCAAATCATATGAGGACATAGAAACAATAGCCACAAATTATCCCAACAGCCAAGACATTTTGAAAAACAATTTACTAGACACATACTACCCGAACAGGAGTACCACTATGGAAACCAGTGTCTATGCCACATAGCCCAAAACTTTGCATACAAAAATAATATAAAACCCGATGAAAAAAAAGGTACAGAGTGACAGATTGTGAAGGCAGCTTAGTGAAACTTACCAAACAAAGCTTAATTAATCATATCAAATTGTCATTAAAAACTCCTCACAACTTTTTAAACCATGGAGAAAAGAAGAAGAGATACTAGATAACCTTGACTCCTATGAAGACGCTTTCAAAGCAAATGAAAGCACTATCACCGATGCACAAAACAATGTTGCACAATGAACAGCAACACGAAGAAGAACTCCAGGCCAAACTAGATAAGGACACTCCCGACAGAAGTCAACCTTCTGTAACAGGAAGCCAAGAACCACTGGGACAGCCACTAATAGCAAATGAAGCAGAATTAGATATGACAGAAGTAGAAAACACCATCAGGCCGATTCATGGAAATACAGTCAAAAGTATTGCACGCGGCTGGCGCAGAGTGTTCCCGTGCGAATGTCTGCGCCAGCCGCGTGCCATAAAATCCATTTCAGCGCACATCGTATTCATGGATTAATCCTCCAAAACAAGCCGTGGCGCAGAGTATCGCAGCGACCCTGCAGCAGCGCCAGTTACGCCCCCAAGAACGCCCTCGCGCAAAGAAAAGCCATCAAGATCGCAAAACCATCGCAAAGGGCTGCGCCAACCCTGTACCAGTGCGAGAAGTAACACACGCGACCTGGGGGAGCGTGTGCGTGTAATTCAGGGGTGCGCGAGAAGTTCCACACGCGATTGGCCTGGGCGCGTGTATTTCAGGGGCTCGCGGCTGGTTTCACACGCGATCGGGCCTGGGGGAGCGTGTGCGTGTAATACAGGGGTGCGCGAGAAGTTCCACACGTGATTGGCCTGGGCGCGTGTATTTCAGGGGCTCGCGGGTGCTTCCACACGTGATCGGGCCTGGGGGAGCGTGTGCGCGTAATTCAGGGGTGCACGAGAAATTCCACACACGATTGGCCTGGGCGCGTGTATTTCAGGGGCTCGCGGGTGGTTTCACACGCGATCGGGCCTGGGGGAGCGTGTGCGTGTAATACAGGGGTGCACGAGAAGTTCCACACGCGATTGGCCTGGTGCATGTATTTCAGGGGCTCGCGGGTGGTCTCACACGCGATTTGCCTGGGCGCGTGTATTTCAGGGGTGCGCGAGAAGTTCCACACGCGATTGGCCTGGGCGCGTGTATTTCAGAGGTGCGCGAGAAGTTCCACACGCGATTGGCCTGAGCGCGTGTATTTCAGGGGTGCGCGAGAAGTTCCACACGCGATTGGCCTGGGCGCGTGTATTTCAGGGGCTCGCGGGTGGTCTCACACGCGATTGGCCTGGGCGCGTGTATTTCAGGGGTGCGCGAGAAGTTCCACACGCGATTGGCCTGGGCGCGTGTATTTCAGGGGCTCGCGGGTGGTTTCACACGCGATTGGCCTGGGCCCGTGTATTTCAGGGGTGCGCGAGAAGTTCCACACGCGATTGGGCTGCGTGCGTGTATTTCAGGCGTGCGCGAGAAGTTCCACACACGATTGGGCTGCGTGCGTGTATTTCAGGGGTGCGCGAGAAGTTCCACACGCGATTGGCCTGGGCGCGTGTATTTCAGGGGTGCGCGTGAAGTTCCACACGCGATTGGGCTGTGTGCGTGTATTTCAGGGGTGCGCGAGAAGTTCCACACGCGATTGGCCTGGGCGCGTGTATTTCAGGGGCTCGCGGGTGGTTTCACACGCGATTGGCCTGGGCGCGTGTATTTCAGGGGTGCGCGAGAAGTTCCACACGCGATTGGCCTGGGCGCGTGTATTTCAGGGGCTCGCGGGTGGTTTCACACGCGATCGGGCCTGGGGGAGCGTGTGCGTGTAATTCAGGGGTGCGCGAGAAGTTCCACACGCGATTGGCCTGGGCGCGTGTATTTCAGGGGTGCGCGAGAAGTTCCACACGCAATTGGCCTGGGCGCGTGTATTTCAGGGGCTCGCGGGTGCTTTCACACACGATTGGGCTGCGTGCGTGTATTTCAGGGGTGCGCGAGAAGTTCCACACGCGATTGGCCTGGGCGCGTGTATTTCAGGGGCTCGCGGGTGGTTTTACACGCGATCTGGCCTGGGGGAGCGTGTGCGTGTATACCAGGGGTGCGCAGAAAGTTATACACGCGATTTCAGCAGGGTACTTGTATTGCAGGGGTGCCGAGGAGTCCTACATGTGATTTGCCAGTGTGGGTCCTCCCAGGTGTTCCCTGTACACCCTCCACGGCCCCTGCAGGCAGCCCACACCACAGGGGACTACCCTGCATCCCTTGTCATGTCCCGCAGGCAGCCCACCCAACATGAGCATGCCCCCCAGCAAAGGCACATGTCTCCTTGCACAAATAATCACCAACTCATGTTCCCCACCACCCCCACCCCCCAACAGTGCAGGGGCACCCTCCACCAGGCCCCCACCCATGTCTTCCACCACCCCCACCCCCAGCACTGTGGGGCACCTGCCAGCAGGCCCACACTCATCTCCACCATGGCATATCATGCAATGTGAGAGCAAACAAATTCATACCCCAAACATTACACAAGTGCCACGAAGTACAGTGTCCCGAATGGAAACTGCCCACACACAATATGCCCACATACATGTAGAAATAACAACAAACATGACCAAATACTAAAGGATACGTTGACCTACAACCTGATAATGCCAGCACATCGACCACCTCTTACTGTACAGTGTTGGTGCCAGCCACATCTGTGAGTGCACTGCTTACAACATGAACTCCATCTCCAAAGTAGACGGGCTTGTGAAGACATGAGGACTGACCCTGCAAATTAGGAGGGAGACATGGAAGCACAAGCACACATCAATACACCATGCAGTGTACAATACTACTACAATATGCACTAGGAATGTATACACAGTATTGACTACAGACTGGCCACATAGCTCATGGGAGTCCAACGTCACTGTGTAAGTCACTGTCACTTGGGCACACCCTTTGCAAGCCCATGGAAACGGGAAGCAGGAGGGGTGTGTGTCTCACAAACCCAAGCATCTAACCCAAACTCAGGACAAGCCTGCATGTGCCCAACGGAATACAGTGGATGCCCACGGGAGCCACACAAGGCAACACACTGCACCTCAAAAATCAAAAAGCAAAAATCAAAAATGGCCATGTGGGGGCCAGGGGGGGTGGGGGAGGCCACCCAGGAGGTCCGAGGACAGGATGCTCACCAACAGCCACCTGGGTGAATGTTGCGAAAATAAAACACCTCCATGGGCTCATGGCCTGCACGGCTACTAATTTGTGGGAGAATCACTGCTGGATTCGCTCTCCTCAACCTCTGCTGCTGTCACAGGACGTGGTGGTGCTATGGGAGGCAGCCCACGCAAAGCCCTGGTTTGGTCCTCCATTGCAGCAAGCATGCGGGTGTTGAAGGTCTCGTTCTGGAGGGATATGGTGCGGAGATCCCCATGCAACACCCGACGTGTTGCCCGAACCTCCGCCCGAGTTGCCTGCATCTCTGCTGAGAGCGTACGGGTGACGCGCTCCAGCAGCTGTTCTGTCCTGGTGACAGTGGAAGCCTCAAGGTCCAGTAGAGTCTGCCTGAGGTGCTGGACCTCTCCCCTCAGGGCTTCCCTCTGTCCCTGGGCATCTAGAGAAATTGATTCCCTCAGATTGTCCAGGGCCGCCTGTCTGTCCCTGTTGGACGCCAACATGTCCTCCCTTACTGATTGGCAAATGGAGGCTGTTGCCTGCTCTAGTAGCTCCCTCTGCCTTTCTGGGGGGACAATGGAAGTGGCCACCCTGTCCATGGCTTGAGCAATCATTTCTGATGATGCTGCCTGTTGGTTGGCCATACCATATATGGATTGCTCCCATACGGTATTGCCAGGTGGCGGATGGCCACCGCGTTGGCGGGCACCACACCTGTCTGGGGCAAGGCGAACTGCGCCTCGCTGTGTCGGCAGTGCCTGAGGCTGCAGGACTGCATTTCCCCTCTGATCTGCTGTCCCAGGAACAGGATCAGATGTTGCGGAGTGTGGCCCTGCATCCGTAACCACCACAGGCGCACCTACCAACACTGACAACCCCTCATAGTGGGCTCTACCCCTGGTGCAGGTGGGTCGGACAGAACAGTATCCCTTCCATGAACACATACCTGCGAATCCACATGGGTCTCATCCGAATCAACACTTGAAAAGAGTTCTGGGGAGGTGCACCCATATACAGCCCTGGAGAGAATGCCCTGCAGCAAGAGTGGGTTCTCACCCACCAACACACACACCACGTCCCCCACTCGTGCACGGACGTGTCAGAGATCCCTCCTGGGTGAGCACCATCTCCTCACCCTCAACAGCATCAAGTGCGTCATCCTCTGAAAAAACATGAAAGACAGAAAATGGAAACAAGCATTAGCACCATGGCACACAAATAGGCCAGACAAGCTACAGAAACAGTACTTGATAGACACATGTCCCACATGACTATGACCCTCCCATGCATGCACTGTCACTGAGTTGGAAGGGGAGGAAAATGTCAGACACTGATGACACCAAGATGGAAGGGCAACACATCAGATGCATGCTGGCTAGCAGTGCCATCCCACAGTTGGCATGTACCATAGGCATGTCATATTTGTGAGAATGGGGCAGAGTGATGTGCAATAGAACTGGGGGTATTTCAACAATCAGCCAGAACGTGCACAGCAAAATACGGTACAATGTTGTTGCATGTTGCCACTTCAAGGTCAACTGGCGCAATATAGTGGCAAATGCCTGCTGTGGCCAGAAGGGACACTGCAATACCCAAATCCCGGGGGGCCAAATGCATTGGATGAAGCACATGGGTGACCCAAACCACTCAGGCACACACACCCTGACCTGGCACCCACCCTGGACCCCTCCCACATGCAACGTACACATGGATCACACACACATGCATGTGCACTCACCGGACAATGCCTCGTAATCTGGAAGTTCTCCCACACCTTGGATCTGCTCCTCTGTGACGTAGGTCCCAGCAACATTCTCATGTAGAGTGAGCTCAATGTCCTCTACTGGAGACCCACCTCCAGTCACCAGAGTTGCGGCATGACTTGAGGCCAGCTTACTCTTTGCCCTGCGCTTTAGGTCATTCCATCGCTTGTAGCACTCAGTAGCTGTGCGCCTCATAAACCCAAGGGAACTTATGCTGTCCGCGACGGCCTGCCAGTGTGCCTGACGCTGAGCAGGTGTGATCCTAGACCCTGGAGTGCTCAACATTTCGGCGTCATGATCGGACACATACTGCACAAGTTGATTCAGTTCGGCATCATTGAAGCTAGGCTTCCTCGGCGTGCCGGACTGTGTAGCCGTGTCTGGGGCATCAGCCTGTAGTGCACGAGCACTCTTCCTCTTCCTCTTGTAAGGTGGTGGGGACTGTGAGTGGCATATGCCGCTCTGGCCACTCGGGGCAGGAGCACCGGTGAACTGTGTCGTAGTGTGCAATGGCACACTGACCATCTGACTTCCTGCAGGCATTAGCTCGAGTGTGATAGTGGCAGGGGGAACCTCAGACTGACGGACTGGGACCAACACTGTCCTGGCTGGGAGAGACAGAGCTGGGGTGGACGGAGCTGCAGCTGCCCCTGCAGCCTTCACACCCCGCCTACTTGGGGCAGCTGATGACATGGCTGCCCCTGATACACGTGGCCTGGTGACACTGACTGGCACAGCCACCCATGGCCTAGACTTGGGGACCTGGAAATCAGCCTCGGGGTCAGCCTGTGCCAGGTCAGGTGCCACAATAGACGGGTCCAACAAGGGCTGAGCATCGATGGTGTCAGCCACGTTTTCCTCAACAATGGGGGGGGCATGGGTCTCCCTGACTGGTCCTCCACACGTGGGGTGCTAGGGGTAGCCTGCAAATCCCGGCCACGTCCCCTACCGCGCCCACCACGCCCACCTCTTGAGGGTCGGCCACCTTTGCCACCTCTTGCTCGCCTCCCAGACATGGCACTGATGTAGCTGTGCGTATGGGAGTAGCAGGGAAGTATTGTCCTGGGCAATTGGGGGTCAAAGGGGTAGGGTACTAGATGGTATTCGTAGCCTAGTGCACTTGCAAGGCTGAATGGAACCCCTGGGGAAAGATGACGGGTCACGCAAAGCACAGGCACCCCAATAACAGAAAATGACGTGCAAGCGATCCCTCGTAGACCACGTGCGTGGAAACAAAAACACGCACTACGCTGTGGCACCCAGAAACACAATAATGAACGTATGCGTGTCACACGCAGCCTACAATGACCTCTGAAGGAGTACGCGACACACGGGGCAAGCACTGTTGGAAAATAGGTGCGCAACTCACCGTCTGCCAGGAAAAAGTGCGTGAAGTAGACGCGCGTGCGCGCCCACGCGTTGGCAACACCCCCGTCAAAAGAAGAATTGTACGCTGTCTGAGGAGACAGGACTACAGGAAAAGTGAACGCTGTCTGAGGAAACAGGTACAGAGAAAAAGAGGAAAAGAAAAACTGACAGAGGTAACAGGGAGTACGAACTCGAAACGCTGTGAAGTAATTCGCGTGTGAACAGACAAGAAGTACAGATTTCACCCACTCGCTCTCCACGAAAAGCACGTACAAGGAAATGACGTCCTACACGTACCTTTTAAACCGGACCACACGTCCAACGTTGCTTCCACGTATACGTGCTAAGGACCTATTACAAGAGCTGTGACTAGGACGTGCAGTTCACGTCACAGACGTGCCTGCGCTGTAAGGGCCTTTGGTCCAATGGATTCGCGTACCCAGCCAAAACGCGTGTGAAACTTCTCCCGCACCCCTGAAATACACGCACCCCGCTCCCACAGGCCCCATCGCGTGTGAAACCACCCGCAGGCCCCTGGAATACACGCACCCCGCTCACCCAGGCCCCATCGCGCGTGAGACCACCCGCAGGCCCCTGAAATACACGCACCCGCTCCCCCAGGCCCCATCGCGTGTGAAACCACCCGCAGGCCCCTGGAATACACGCACCCGCTCCCCCAGGCCCCATCGCGTGTGAAACCACCCGCAGGCCCCTGAAATACACGCACCCCGCTCACCCAGGCCCCATCGCGTGTGAGACCACCCGCAGGCCCCTGAAATACACGCACCCCGCTCCCCCAGGCACCATCGCGTGTGACACTTCTCGCGCACCCCTGAGATACACGCACCCAGCCCTCACGCGTGTGAAACTTCTCGCGCACCCCTGATGTACACGCACCCAGCCAAAACGCGTGTGAGACTTCTCGCGCACCCCTGATGTACACGCACCCAGCCAAAACGCGTGTGAAACTTCTCGCGCACCCCTGATATACATGCACCCAGCCAAAACGTGTGTGAGACTTCTCGCGCACCCCTGATATACACGCACCCAGCCAAAACGCATGTGAGACTTCTCGCGCACCCCTGATATACACGCACCCAGCCCTCACGCGTGTGAAACTTCTCGCGCACCCCTGATGTACACGCACCCAGCCAAAATGCGTGTGAGACTTCTCGCGCACCCCTGATGTACACGCACCCAGCCAAAACGCGTGTGAAACTTCTCGCGCACCACTGATATACACGCACCCAGCCAAAACGCGTGTGAGACTTCTCGCGCACCCCTGATATACACGCACCCAGCCAAAACGCGTGTGAGACTTGTCGCGCACCCCTGATATACACGCACCCAGCCCTCACGCGTGTGAAACTTCTCGCGCACCCCTGATGTACACGCACCCAGCCAAAACGCGTGTGAGACTTCTCGCGCACCCCTGATGTACACGCACCCAGCCAAAACGCGTGTGAAACTTCTCGCGCACCCCTGATATACACGCACCCAGCCAAAACGCGTGTGAGACTTCTCGCGTACCCCTGATATACACGCACCCAGCCCTCACGCGTGTGAAACTTCTCGCGCACCCCTGATATACACGCACACAGCCAAAACGCATGTGAAACTTCTTGCGTACCCCTGATATACACGAACACAGCCAAAACGCGTGTATGACTTCGCGCGCACCCCTGAAATTCACGCACACGCTCCCCCAGGCACAATCGCTGAGCTGTGTATACAGTATTTTTTAAGCGCACATTTTGGCGCACATGTATTGGGACGCTACCGCCTGCTTTCTGTGGCGTACGGGTATGGGCCTGTGCGCGTCTTTGGCCGTGCGCTGTTTTACCCGATTCGATTCCATGAATGCCTGTTGTAGGCGAGCGTCTGGGCGTTCCGCGCACTTGCCTCCTGGACCTCCCCTGTGACGCCCACATTTTCACGAGTTGTTCCCCATTCCGCGTGTCACGCCCCGTTTTACGCCTACTTTTGGGATGTGCGCTAGCATGCGGCGCGCACTTTTTCATCGCACATCCCACATTTTGCTCGTGCCCGTGCTTCCATGAATGGATGTGCGCTGTTTTCTGTGCGATTTTCTGCGATTTTTTCTGTGCCACTGCGAATTGCACGTTTTCGCAAGCGTGCGCCGGTTTTTCCACGCACATTAATACCATGAATTGGCCTGCATGTGTCACTATGAAGAAGATACAGAAGACTTAACTGTACTACAATCAAAACTGAACAAAGAGCAGTGCACCATTTTTAAAGAAGTAACAAAAGAAATTGCACATGGTGTACAACATGAAAATAAAGAATGTACCTGCCAAAATTACAAACCTATACTACTATACGTCAGTGGTGAAGATGGTTCAGGCAAAACATTCTTAATCAAAATCAACAGCAAGTTCCTTCAACAATTGACAAACAACAAACAGTCAGCTGTTGTAACTGCCCCCACAGGTTTAGCTGCCTTCAACATAGGCGGTGTCACTTTACACCGATTACTACTCCTTCCAGTAGAACACCAAAACAAATTAGACTATTACAAACTTTCTACAGAAGCTGCAATGGAACTACGCAGAGTGCTAAAACAAATGGAAATGCTACTAACAGATGAAGTGAGCATGGTCTCCAACCTAATGTTGGCTTTGATTCACCTCAGATTGCAAGAAGTACTCAAAACAAACTACGAAGAGCTCTTTGCAGGAAAACACATTATTGTTTTCGGAGATCATCTTCAATTGACACCAGTGAAAGGTGAACCTATTTTTAAAACCTTAGGACACAAACTCTGCCGTAAAACTGTTGGCAGCATAGGGAATGTCAACCTTTGGCAACATTTCCAATACAGGGAATTAACAGAAAACTTGCGCCAATCTGCAGACCTCACTTACGCCAACATTTTAAAAAGTATTAGAGTTGGTGTACTATCTCAAGAAGCACAAGCAATATTAAAAACCCGGCACACCCATGCACTTTATGGCGATAACTCATGTGCTACTGATGTTATAGAACAATTAGCACACAAAAATGTCAATTGTATGTCCTTAATGCCAACTCTTGCAAGCTGTTCCAAATTCAATGAAACAATGTTGAAAAAAGAAATGCAACCAATAATTGAAATTTGCTCCATAGACAAACTGGAAGTACATGGTATGACACTACCCATGTGTCAACAAGCCACAACAAGACTGAATACCGTAGAAAATTCTATCTCCAACACAGCTGGTTTGGAGAAAATATCCTTAAACTGTAGAGTAATGCTTAAACGTAACCTTGACGTGAAGCAGGGACTAGTTAATGGAGCACTGGATACAGTTGTTGGCTTTCAAACATACCCACGTGACAACAACATTCAGTTTGTCAATATTCTCTTTGACAAACCTTCAGAAGTAAAAAGGATAGGGCGCTCAACAGCTCGATTCTTTCTCTTCAAAGACATGTATATATGCAGAGAACAATTTTCTCTAACTCTAGCATATGCAGTCACCATTCATAAATCACAAGGTCTTACCCTACACAAAGCATTGATAAATATTGGTAACACAGTCTTTAAAGAAGGCATGAGCTACGTAGCACTATCATGCTTACGTACACTTGACGATCTATTTCTAATCAACTCTGATGCAAGTAAACGCTGATATTCCTTGCATTATAGAATACAATAGACTACGTTCACTATACACCCCGCCATCTAAAAACATATCCTGTTCCACAAAAAGGAAAACCTTGTAAACGAAAACTAATTCAAACAGAAATGCAACAGGATCTCACTGCAAATCCTCCAGAGAGAGTAAAAGAAGCTAATACTTCATCAATTACCACAACCAAAGAAGAACCTATTACTCAAAGTAACTCAGGTACTTCTTCAAAGAAGCAACACACACTCCGAAAAAATGACTTGGACACAGAACTATCTGGTCCATTCAAATTTTCAAATATAACTGGTGTAAGTTGCTATGCAAATGTAGCAATGAATATTCTATTTCAATTGCCACCAATTGTTAACAACATTTACTTACAGAGTACAGACCAATTGTGTTTGCAAATGTTAGTCCTTCATAGAAACGCAACAAAGAATCATAACAACACGTATAGTGTTCATGGAGAATTGGACTACTGTGCTGGAATAGTGAAATTCACTATAAACTCACAAGAAGATCCACAAGAATTTCTAATGTACTTACTACAAGTACTGGAAAACAAAAACATACCTATAAATGAAATCTTCCAGATTTCATACATGTGGAAACATACATGCACTCTCTGCAACAATGAGACACAGGAACAAATCCCTAATGAGCGTTTTGTGTATGTATCCATACCTAATTGTGAATCCGTTCCATTTCAGCAACTTGTACAAAATGCAACCCATGGTAGATTATGTACTACCTGCAATTCAGATAATCGCTCCACCTTACTAATACAAACACATAGTAAATACGTAATACTAATGCTTCTACGTTACAATGCAGATGGTACCAAAAACAACTGCAAGCTGACTGGTTTCACACATGGTCAAGTATCACTTGGTAAGAAAACCTTCACAACAATAGGTATTATCTACCACGCCGGAGCCACCACCAATGCAGGTCACTACACTGCATATATAAAAAAGACATATGGATGGTTTGAATGTAATGATAGTACCATTACTCTAAAGCAGAGATTACCAGCAAATCTTACAAAAGCTTATTTAATCTTCTTAAAACCAAAGTTTAATAACTAATCTGTACTTAAACATTAACAAAACTTCAATTAAAAAACTATAAACTGTTAGAATACGCCAACAGGTATCTAACTGCCCCAAGATTCTATAACAAACAAACAGATAAATGAATACCACTAAATTATAACAAAATATAGACCGTTAGAATACACCAACAGGTTTCGAACTGTTCCAAAAATCTGCAACAAGTCAACAGATAGAACATTAGCCAGAAACATCAAGTGAACACTGAAAACAAACAAACAAATATACTGTAGCATAACAAAAAAAGGGTTTTTTTAATCCGACATGGATTCTTTTTCCCACAGACCCAATGATTTGAAAAACAAACACAGAAACTGAGCAAATTGCACAGTACACTGGTTTGTATACTACTAAATATGAGGGTCGAAAAAAAGCTGAAATGTCTATTATGCAATGTAATAAGTCTTTATAAAATACATACACTAACATGCTCTTTTCTTTTATCACAGAAATTGAAAAAGAATATGTACTCCAGTTACCAAACTCATGAAAAAAATATATCCAATCTCAACAAATCAAACAGTAAGTATTTCTAATACAACGCATAAATACTGCTGCATAACAGAACCATTGAAGCAAACATCTAACCATACACCACGGCCATGCACCCATGCCTGCGGCCATGCACCCAAGACTCTAGACCCTGGCCACAACCACCGCAGCATATCACACCCATACATCACACCCATAGATCACACCCATAGAATCAATCATTTTAACTGTCTATATGGACCCACCCATATCACACTTTCTGCAAAGTTTTGTGAGAATTCATCCAAGGAGAGCGAAGTTTTAAGCCACCCATGGTGGCTTATAACTTCAGTGCATATAACTTCAGTTTTCAGTGCATGGCCTTTGCCCATGCACCCAAGACTCTAGGCCCGGGCCACAACCACCACAGCGTAGGCACACCCGCACTGGGGCTAGCTAGCGCCACTCTGATCTGACCACTGGGGAGCTGCCGGGCTGATCAGCCTTCGCTCTGCTCGGAGGGGAGAGCCGCCCACACGGGGGAAGGGGCCCTCACCGAAGATGGGGGCTTACCCTCGACACGGTCCCAAGGCGGGTGGAAGCGAATTGCTTGAAACAACAGCTGAGGCTGGCCTAGCAGTCCAACCCTAGACGGACATTCATCCTAAATTGTGCTCGGCTGTGGGCAACTCGAAGATTTCACAAGAGCAATCTTTTTGAAGGATTTAAAACACTTTTTCTGGGTTTTCTTCGCTTTCTGCTTCCATTCTACATTGCCTTCCACGTGTTTTTCGGCATTTCCATCATGTTCGACCTTGAATAGGTGCTGCTGCTTTTTTACCTGGCCTGGCCCTGGCCCCCTCTCCCATTGGTTGCTGGGGCTAGATAGGCCAATCAGGGAAACTGGTAAGCGGGACCCGGCCCAGACCACTAAAGGCCCCTATCTGCTCCCCTGTCCGCTACAGTGATGCCCCCCAAACTCCCCTGGTTGCCTGTGATGCTGTGTTTGCCCCCACCTCCCCGGTCGCCTTTGAAGCTGTGTGTCTCCCATCCCCCTTTCTTGCCCGCTCCATGATATGTTATACTACAGTGCTTGTTACCAAACTCTACAATCTTAATGACATGACGTAGCCAAAACTTCACATACAAACTATACAAATCAAACAGTACAGAAACTGTAGATTTCAAACATTTGATAGATATTCGATTCTATGGGTGTGATCTATGGGTGTGATATGGTGCGGTGGTTGTGGCCAGGGCCTAGAGTCTTGGGTGTATGGCCTGCGGCCATTTACCCAAGACTCTAGGCACTGCCCACAACCACTGCACCATATCACACCCATGGTGCCTTATAACTTCAGTACTCATAACTTAGGTCTTGGGTGCATGGCCTTTGGCCATGCACCCAAGACCCTAGGCCCTGGTCACAACCACCGCAGCATATCACACCCATAGATCACAACCATAGAATCAAACATTTTAACTGTCTATATGGACCCACCCATATCACACTTTCTGCAAAGTTTTGTGAGAATTCATCCAGGGAGAGCGAAGTTGTAAGCCACCCATGGTGGCTTATAACTTCAGTGCATATAACTTCTGCCTTCGGTGCATGGCCTTTGCCCATGCACCCAAGACTCTAGGCCCTGGCCACAACCACCACAGCGTAGCACACCCGCGCTGGGGCTAGCTAGCGCCACTCTGATCTGACCTCTGTGGAGCTGCCGGGCTGATCGGCCTTCTTTCTGCTCGGAGGGGGCCCTCCCCTAAAACGGGGGCATACCCTCGACACGGTCCCAAAGCGGGTGGAAGCAAATTGCTTGAAACAACAGCCAAGGCTGGCCTAGCAGTCCAACCCTAGACGGACATCCATCCTAAATTGTGCTGGGCTGTGGGCAACTCGAAGATTTCACAAGAGCAATCTTTTTGAAGGATTTAAAATACTTTTTCTGGGTTTTCTTCGCTTTCTGCTTCCATTCTACATTGCCTTCCATGTGTTTTTCGGCATTTCCATCATGGCCGACCTTGAATAGCTGCTGCTGCCTTTTTACCTGGCCTGGTCCTGGCCCCCTTTACCACTGGTTGCTGGGGCTAGATAGGCCAATCAGGGCAACTGGAAAGCGGGAGCCGGCCCAGACCACTAAAGGCATACCCCCCAAACTCCCCTGGTCGCCTGTGATGCTGAGTGCCCCCCACTCCTCCTCGTCGCCTGTGAAGCTGTGTGTCCCCAATCCCCCTTTCTTTGCCCCGATTTCCACCC
The DNA here is from genome assembly GCF_040938575.1 of Ambystoma mexicanum. Lineage (NCBI taxonomy): Eukaryota > Metazoa > Chordata > Amphibia > Caudata > Ambystomatidae > Ambystoma > Ambystoma mexicanum. The sequence goes on from NC_090927.1 coordinate 151,996,948, forward strand.
CCTTGGCCCTCCTTGCATCCCTCTCCTCCAAGCCTGATAGGGCTCCCCAATTAATTTTTGCATATACATGCTGTTGCCGCCCTGCAGCTTGGAGTACGAACCATGTATTTGCCTACTGATTTGACTTTCACATCTGTGTGTTACTGCAGCACTGCAACATGGGGTAGGCACCATGTAGTTGCCCACTGATTTGAGTCTCACATCTGTGTGCTGCTGCCGCCCTGCAGCATAGGGTACGCATCATGTATTTGCCCACTGATTTGACTTTTGCATCTGTGTACTGTTGCCGCCCTGAAACATGGGTTAGGCACCATGTATTTGCCCACTGGTTTGAACTTGCATCTGTGTGCTGCTGCCGCCCTGCAACATGGGGTCGGCACCATGTATTTGCCAGAGTCCTGCATTTCTACTGTCCATGCTCAAGTGTTAGTGTGCCTCTAGAGAGCCTGCTGTAACACATTCATGTTGTGCCCTGGTGGACCGGGATTGCTATACCCTTAGTGCTCAGTGCTCCTTCCTCTCTTTGGTCCTCAGTGCTCCTCCCTCACTCACAGAGTGTGCCGCAAGCCATTATTCCTCACAGCAACCCTAGCTTTCCTTTGCACAACACCTGGCTCAGAAGATAATATACTCAAAGTTTGGCCAACCCACTTAGTGGAGCTGCACCTTTGCAGAGTCGAGCAAATCGATTTTCTTTAAATAATAGGTCTCCTGCACAAATACATTGTGCTCTTCTATGCATTTTTGGCCACCATTTTGGCATTGGTGCATAGTTGCAAGGCATATTTTTTCGTTGTAAGTAAATAGCTGTTCCAAGGCAATTGTTATTTGTTGCTATTACACTCTTTTTTTCATGCTGTATCTAACTCCACTACATCACCTCTCACAGAGCTAGGTCTTGTACTTTGATGAGTGCTTCCAAAGGCAAACCAAAGATAAGCCGTGCGGGAGCTTTTGAGACTAGTAGACATTGCCCAAGGGTTTTGTTAGGGAGACCACAGTAAATGCCATTGCAGTAGGTGGTACAGTTGCAGAGGCCAGGGTGATTGAGTGTGGTACCAGGAGTTGGGGCAGGATCCCATTAAGTAGGTGCAGGTAGAAGAACGCGTTTTGTCACCAAGCTGAGCTGAGGGATGAATGTGGACTTGCTCTGAAGTTAATGTATTTGAGTCAATGCAGGAGAGAGCAGTCAAAATGAGGAGAGGTAGGATAGGAGTATGGAATTCAAGAAGAACTTCTGTTTTAGCTGTGTTCTTTATCTTTATTTTTATTCTGATTAAAATTTCCAAAAAGCCTAGCAAAACAAACAAAAATGGGAAAATAACAGAAACAGTAGTTAAATATGAACATGTGTAAAAATATCCTGAATACAACAAGATAATTGAAACAATAATTTTTTTCATAGAAAACTCCATTAAGTGTTTAAGTGACCATGCAGAACATGTTGTGGGAACACTCAATACACTTAATACAAATAAATGAGCCTGGTGGTATGATCTAAAATTGTCGTTTCTGAACAGCAGCATCAAAAACTTTCACTCTACACCGGACAAAAGATCATTATATGCAAAGAAGTTTCTAGTTGTTCACAAAAGAATGGACAAAACTTTCAATCATCAGCATTACTTTTGAAAAGAGATGTATTTAAGAAAATAGAAAGTGAAAGTGTGTGTTTTCTCTATTGTTCACTGTTTGGTTTGTTTCGGAAGGAGAGGCAACTTGTTTTTAACTTCCGAATTGGAAACCACACCAGCAGCAATGGCGAAGATTCCAGCCTGGGCCGGGAATCGAAAAACAAACACCAGAATAAAGTAAGCAGATGATGCACGCGTTTCTAGGCTTGTTTCGTTTCGAGTCAGGCTTCTGCTGCTCATGTTTTTGATCTACGTGTCTCTCAGGATGCATTCAAATGCTATCTTGATTTACGAGGCAGACCTGCGTCTTCTCAGGTCGGCACTGGCAGAACTATAGCAACAGTTCTTCAGTGTGTGGTGTTACAGGAAAGAAGGTTAGAATTCTAAATCTACATCTACACCAAAGGGCAGCTTGGAAAAACCCTTCGTCGCTAATGCTTGTCCCACTGTTTACGTCTCGCACCCCGTTCAGCCCCTACGTTTCTCGGCAAACGGCAGTGAATATGTCAGCAATTCCCTAATACAAAAGAATTCCACTTTTTGGATTGTTGTGGGATTGCTTCTGGCTTGTTTTCAAGCTGCAGATCTTTTTTGCATTTATTTTGGATTTTTGGGGGATTTTTCCAAACAGGATTTATTTTGGATTTTTACTGACTTGTTTCTCAGTAAAAACAATCCACTAACACTAATTGGGAGGCACGCATTTTTACAAGCAAGGATTGTTTGGTCTTCAAGTAGAGGATTTATTTTGGATTTGTTTCTCAATAAAACCAATCCAGCAACACTACACATTTGTACTGCATTTCTTTTGGATTCTTTTACAAGCAAGGATACATTGGAAGATTTATTTTTGATTTTTTCCAACTTGTATCTCTGTAAAAACAATCCAATAACATAGGCACACATTTTTACTGCATTTAAATGTTGGAAAAATAATGTCAAACTAGTTTCAAAGTTGGTTGCAGTTGTTTAGTATTTTAATCTAGTTAAACATTTCCCAGAGTTTAGGTTTTATTTATTTTGCATTTTATCGGTGCAAATTACAAGTCTAACTGCACTTAACTAATTTCTCCAGTAAATAATGCCTAGTCGCTAACATTTACAGGCCGATTCATGGAATTAATGTGCGCTGAAAATTTCGGCGCAAGCGTGCAAAAACGTGTGATTGGCAGTGAAAGAGCGAAAATCACAGTGCAAGTGCGAATATCGCAGGGAAACCAGCGCACATCTATTCATGGAAGTCCGTGCGTGAGTAAAATCAGGGATGTGCGCTGAAAAAGTGCGCGGCGCACGCCGGTGCACAGGTCATTAACGGCGTGCGCTAAGGCCACAGCGAAAGCCAACATAGCGCGGCGCACATAACAAAAGTAGGCGGAACACGGGGCGTAACACTCGGAATGGGGAACAACTTGTGAAAATGTGGGCATCACGGGGGAAGTACAGGAGGCAAGTGCGCGGAACGCCCACACGCTCGCCTACAACACGTATTCATGGAATCGAATAGGGCAAACCAGCGCACGGGCAAAGACGCGCACAGACCCAAACCCGTCCGCCCCACAAAGGCAGGCGGTAGCGTCCCTGCGCTGGAAAAAAATGTGCGCCAAAATGTGCGCTAACAAAAAGCACAAATATACAGCTCTGATGAATGTCCCATACTGTGGCCCCCAGGACAAATGACGTGCAAAGGGGTATGCGACAAACAGCGACACCCGCTGTGTGAAAAATAGCGTGTGCGTGTATTTCGGGTGTACGCGGGAAGTTTTACATGCGATCGGCCTGGGGGAGCGGGGTGCGTGTATTTCAGGGGTGCGCATGAAGTTCTACACGCGATCGGGCCTGGGGGAGCTGGGTACGTGTATTCCAGGGGTGCGCAGGAAGTTTCACACGCGATCGGGCCTGTGTGAGCGGGGTACATGTACTACTGGGGTGCGCGGGAAGTGTCACACGCGATTGCCCTGGGTACGTGTATTTCAGGGGTTCGCGTGAAGTTTCACACGCGATTGGGCCTGGGTGAGCGGGGTACATGTACTACTGGGGTGCGCGGGAAGTGTCACACGCGATTTCCCTGGGTACGTGTATTTCAGGGGTTCGCGTGAAGTTTCACACGCGATTGGGCCTGGCCGAGCGGGGTACGGTTATTACTGGGGAGCGCAGGAAATTTCACACGCTCGCCTACAACACGTATTCGTGGAATCGAACGTAGCTAAGGCATGCGCCCAAAAAGACGGGCCAATCCGGAAACACGTACGCCAGCAGGAAGCAGGCGTACGTCGACCCGCGCATCATAAAAGTGCGCGCAAACAACAAACAAGCGCTGACGCCAGGATGAATATACCGTTCCTAGCAGCAGTGGCCGTGGGATACCGCAGGAGGAGGATAGTCAGGGCCAGAATTTTTACACCCAGAACCAGCCTTTTTGGGATGCCTGATGACCACGTGTATGGGAGGTACAGGTTTCCACCTCACATAATACTCGACCTGGTCAATGAGTGGGAGGATGACCTCACATCACCCACCCTGTGCTCCCAAGCACTCAGCCCCCTGGAGAAGGTCCTTAATGTACTGCACTTCTTGGCCACTGGATCATTTCAGCGGACAAGTGCCATAGTGGGGGGGTGTCACAGGCCACCCAGTCACGCTGCCTACACCGGGTCTTGGCCATCATCACTACACGCCCATCAGTCCGCAGGCACATATACCTGCCCAGAACACTTGCAGAAAGGCAGGCTACCAGCCAGGATTTCTACGGGGTGGCACAATTCCCCAAGGTGCTAGGTGCCATTGATTGCACCCATGTGGCTCTACTTCCCCCCAGGGCATCTGAGCACATCTATAGAAACCGCAAGCACTGGCATTCCATCAACGTCCAGGTAGTATGTGATGCCAAGGGAATCATCACCTCAGTATATGCCAACTATCCAGGGTCCACCCACGACAGTTTCATTTACAGAATGTCAACCCTAAACCGAGACGTAGAAGCTGGGCGGCATGGCGATACATGGCTGCTTGGTGAGTATAAATAACACACAGAGGGGAGTCCCCCAGATGAACCATTTAGGAACAAATTTGATGACCTAGCCCCAATTTACACTAGGTCACATTCCGTGAGTTGTATACATCACCTCACAAAATGAGAAATAAAAGTGTACAAATTTTTCATTTAATAAAAAATGTCATAGTTTTATTTCGTAGGCCGTAGGTCCTACGTGCACCAATCATAAAAAACACCACATAAAGACATGTATCAATGTGGAAAATGTATAAAATGCATCTATTAACAATTTCATGATATAATCATAAAAACACAGATGACACCGCCAGGATTATGTATACCAGAGCCAAGCGGGCACATATTCTAACTTACTGGCCCTATCTGGCTAACAAGTCACAGATATGCTCTGTATGGCAGTGTCACCCAATTACAATGCTAAAACTAATTAGACATGGCACATTAAATTGCGTCTGACCAAAACACACACATCCCAGGTCTACGTCCGTTGTGGCGTTGATGAGCCATATCACAGAGCTCGATAGCAAGGAGCGATGTACAGGACGTTTCGGCAGGGCATCGATTCTGCTGCCTTCGTCAGGACCCCAAGGGGAATGGAGTTCTGTGGATGTGATAGATAATGATATTACTGGCCTGTACAGCCAAATAGAAACACCCCCAGCAGCCCAAGAGGAACAGCTTGCAGCTGCTGGAAAAGGTGACTAATAACAACATACTAGAGGAGAAAAAGTTCTCCACCTGTGAAGACACCGAACTACTGTGTATTAGAGGAAATCCACCCTACACCAGAGTGGTAACATCAATATAGAAACAACCTCCACCAGAACAAATCATTCACTGTGCCCTTCCCTGTCAACAGGCAGGCAACAGGCAAGGAAAGGGCAGAGAAGAGGAAAACGCTCCCCAGGGAACGTAAAGAGGAGGAAAAAATACAACCCAATAATATAGACCCCCTAAGAGACGAAATAAGTGCTGTGTCCAGGTGTCCGCATGCCGAGAGTGCCCAAACCGCCCGACCCAGAACTGAAAGATATACCGTGCCCTCAGCCAGGTACATACAGGGCTAACAATGGCCCTACACTTACTAAGAAGGATAGAATGGTACCCCCATGGGGTATTTCAGTACCCCCGAAATGGCAAAGAAGCACGGGAAAGTGCCTCCAAGTCTGCTCATCTGAAACCAAAAACACAAATTGCCACACAGATAAATAAACGTGCCGATACCCTACTACCAGAAAAAGCTCAGGCGTCGGTAACTCACCTGCAGCTAAGAGCTGGAGCAGGTGATAGGAGGTGGCCCCTCTAACGGCAAACACAGGGGTCCGAGTACCGGTTGGGCCGATCTAAGGAGGGTCAATGCCAAGTCCCCACTACACCAACTAGAAACTAGAAAAGGAAGAAGGGGCAAAACTATACCACTCATAAGTGCAGAGAAGTAAAGATATGCCGTTTAAAAAGAATATATTAAGAATATATTAAAATGCCCCGCTCTCCTAAAACCGTGGAAGCCGCAGACTTGCATAAATATGTATACCCTTAAATGCACGGTGCAGAAGCATCCACCGCGGCCTCAACCACGTATCCCATTACCTACACTCATTTCCAATGATAGACGTATCGAGAGAACACCTACCTTAGAGGGCCCCCAGTTCGACCGCAACCATTCAGTCGGGGTTGCAGGGCTGAGCCGCATGCAGACCGCGCCGTGGTCATACAAGCTCAGGCTCGGTGCGAACCCGGAAGTGTTCTAAGCACTTCCCATGTCTGAAAATCGACACAAAGAAAGGACCCACTGTTACCAAGGCAACAAGTCTAAAATAGACATGGATCGCAAAGGCAAGGATACCGAAATAGGACTAGAGAATAGGACTTACTCTAGAAATGAGTGGGCAAGAGTGTCAAACCCTCACCCCGTTTAGCCATACAGAATCTAATTGATGGATCTATACAATCGCGGTGCCTCCGATCGAAATACCCACAAACTGGGGCAGGGCCACGAAGAATCATTGTGAAAAGTGTCCTGGCCAACACAGCCTAAAGGCCACGAAGTCAAGTAAAGTAATGACTTCACACAAATAGAGGAAAACTAAACGGGGGGGGGAAATGCCACTGCACATGCATGCATGTCAGATACTGAGTAACGTCACAACCCCACTAATGATACCCATCACCATCTCCCCAGGGGACAGTGCCTACCCTCTGAGCACCCACATGATGACGCCAATTCGGAACCCCACCACGCCACCCCACGTAAGATACAACACAGCCCACATTGCAACCCGGGGCATAGTGGAGCGCACATTCGGAGTGCTCAAGTCACGCTTTCGCTCCCTTGACCGTTCTGGCGGGCAGCTGTTATACGCTCCCCCAGTAGTGTGCAGGATCATAGTGGTAGCATATGACCTGCACAACGTTGCAAAACGCCGGGGCCTGGCTGTGGACATGGTGGTGCCCCCACATCCCCAACCACAAGCACGCCCGCTGCGCATGGGAGGGGAAAGGGCACAGGGCGAGGCAGCCCGTACGCAGCTGGTGGATAATTACTTCACCTAAAATCACACCCCTGTGGAGTAACCACAGCCCTGGCACATACCAGCTATCAATGATGATGAGTCAAGTGACAGTCAACTGTCACAACCATACCAGCCTGAGATTTTTCACCTGCAAGTGTTCCATTGTGTGCATCCCTACCTACACAAACACCACCAATGCTGTGTCATCAAAAGACACACTTCTATGCTGCTAATATCATTACCCCCTTGCAAGATACAACATGGCAACAGTGCCATGTCACCAAAACCCTCCCCAGCACCGCCACCCAACACACCATGGCATGTCATGCTATGTGAGAGCAAACAAAGGAATCCCCAAAACATGACACAAGTGTCACAAAGTACAGTGTCCGGTATTGAAACTGGCCACACACAATATGCTCCCATTAATGTAGAATTGACAACACACATGACCAAATACTTACCACACTACCATTTAGCTACCCAACCCCAAACATAGCATTCACATGACAGTACTAAGTCAAAGGATACGTAGTCTTACAACCTGGTTATGCTAGCACATCGACCACTTCCAACTGTACAGTGTTGGTGCCATGCAAATCTGGAAGTGCACTGCTTACAACATGAACTCCATCTCCAAAGTAGACGGCCTTGTGAAGACATGAGGAATGAACCTGCAAATCAGGAGGGAGACATGGATACACAAGCACACATCAATACACCATGCAGTGTACAATACTACAACAATATGCACTAGGAATGTATACACAGTATTGACTACAGACTGCCCACACATGTCATGGGAGTCCAACGTCACTGTGTAAATCACTGTCACTTGGGCACACCCTTTGCAAGCCCATGGAAACGGGAAGCAGGAGGGGTGTGTGTCTCACGAACCCAAGCATCTAACCCAAACTCAGGACAAGCCTGCATGTGCCCAGCCGGAATACAGTGGATGCCCACGGGAGCCACACAAGGCAACACACTGTAATAAAAAATAAAAATAAAAAAATTGCCATGTGGGGACCAGGGGGTGTGGGGGAGGCCACCCAGGAGGTCCGAGGACATGGTGCACACCAACAGCCACCTCTGTGGATGTTGCGAAAAAAAAACACCTCCATGGGCTCATGGCCCGCACGGCTACGCTATCGTGAGAGATTCAGAATCACTGTAGTCGCTCTCATCACTCTGTGCTGCTGCCGCCACAGGAGGTGGTGGTGCTATGGGAGGCAGCCCACGCAAAGCCCTAGTCTGGTCCTCCATGGCAGCAAGCATGCGGCTGTGGAAGGTCTAGTTCTGGAGGAATATGGTGCGGAGATCCCCATGCACCACCTGACGTGATGCCCGGACCTCCTCCCGAGTTGCCTGCATCTCTGCTGAGAGCGTACGAGTGACCCGCTCCAGCAGCTGTTCTGTCCTCGTGACAGTGGAAGCCTCAAGGTCCACAAGAGTCTGCCTGAGATGATGGACTTCTACCCTCAGGGCATCCCTCTGGCACTGGGACTCTAAAGAAATCGCTTCCCACAGAGTGTCCAGGGCCGCCCGTCTGTCCCTGTTGGACGCCAACATGTCCTCCCTGAGTGATTGGCAAATGGAGTCTGTTGCCTGCTGTAGTTGCTCCATCTGCCTTTCTGGGGGAACAATGGAAGTGGCCACCCTCTCCATTGCTTGAGCCATCATCTCAGATGATGCTGCCTGTTGGTTTGCCATACCGTATATGGATTGCTCCCATGTGGTATTGCCTGGTGGCGTAAGATCACCACGTCGGCGGGCTCCACACCTGTCTGGGGCAAGGCAAACTGTGCCTTGCTGTGTTGGCACTGCCTGAGGCTGCAGGACTGCATTCCCCCTCTGATCTGCTGGCCCAGGAACAGGATCAGATGTTGCGGAGTGTGGCCCTGCATCCGTAACCACGAAAGGCGGACCTACCAACACTGACATCCCCATAGTGGGCTGTACCCCTGATGCAGGTGGGTCGTACAGAACAGAATACCTTCCAGAAACACCTACCTGCGAAGCCACATAGGTCTCATCATCCGAATCAACACCTAAATAGAGGTCTGGGGAGGTGCACCCAGAGACACCCCTGGAGAGAACGGTCTGCAGCAAGAGTGGGTTCTCACCCACCACCACACCACGTCCCCCACTGGTGCCCGGTCGTGCCTGAGATCCCTCCTGGGTCTGCACCATCTCCTCACCCTCAACAGAATCAAGTGCGTTCTCCCCTGCAAAAACATGAAAGACAAAAAATGGAAACAGGCATTAGCACCATGGCACACAATTAGGCCTGACAAGCTCCAGAACCAGTACTTGATTGACACATGTCCCACATGACTATAACCCTCCCATGCATGCACTGTCACTGAGTTTGAAGGTGAGGAAAATGTCAGACACTGATGACACCAAGATGGAAGAGCAACACATTAGCTGCATGCTGGCTAGCAGTGCCATCACACATTGGCCTGTGAGTGGCATGTCCAATCCACATACATGACACATGCCATCACACAGATGGCATGTACCATAGGCATGTCACATATTGTTTGACAATAGGGCTGAGAAATGCGTAGTGAAAGTGTGGGAATTGAAACAATCAGCCTGAATGAACACTGAAAAATACAGAACAATGTTGTTGCAAGATGCCACTTCAAGGGCAACTGGCGTGATGTTGCACAAAATGTCTACTGTGGGCAGAAGGGATACTGTAATACCCAAATCCAGGGGCGCAGAATGTTTTGGATGAAGCACATGGGTGACCCAAACCACTCAGGAACACACACCCTCACCTGGCACTCAATCAGAACCCCTCACACACAACATACACATGGATCACACACACATGCACGTGCACTCACCGGACAATGCCTCATAATCTGGCAGTTCTCCCACACCTTGGATCTGTTCCTCTGTGACGTAGGTCCCAGCAACAGACTCATGTACAGTGAGTTCAATATCCTCTTGTGGAGACCCACCTCCAGTCACCACAGTAGCGGCATGACTTGAGGCCAGCTTTTTCTTTGCCCTGCGCTTAAGGTCATTCCAGCGCTTGTAGCACTCACCAGCTGTGCGCCTCACAAATCCAAGGGCACTTATGATGTCCGCGACGGTCTGCCAGTGTGCCTGACATCGAGCAGGTGTGGACTTGCACCCTGAAGTGATCAACATTTCGCTGTCATGTGCGGACACATACTGCACAAGTGCATCACGTTCGACATCATTGAAGCTTGGCTTCCTTGGCATGCCGGACTGCGTAGCCGTGTCTGGGGTATCAGCCTGTACTGGACGAGCACTCTTCCTCTTTCTTTTGGAAGGTGGTGGGGATCCTGAGTGGCCTACGCCGCTCTGGCCACTAGGGGCAGGAGCACCGGTGGACTGGGTAGTTGGAGTGTGGGAATACACACTGAGCATGGGACTTGGTGCAGGCATTGGCTGAAGTGTGACGTAGTCAGGGGGAACGTTAGCAAGATGGACTGGGACCAACACTGCCCTGGCTGGGAGAGTCAGAGCTGGGGTGGATGGAGCTGCAGCTGCCCCTGCAGCCTCCCCACCCTGCCTACTCGGGGCAGCAGATGACATAGCTGCCCCTGATCCACGTGGCCTGGTGACACCAACTTGCACCGCCACACGTGGCCTAGACTTGGCGACCTGGAGGTCAGCCTCGGAGTCACCCTGTGCCAGGTCAGGTGCCATAATGGGGCGGTCCAACAAGGGCTGAGCAGAGATGGTGTCAACCACGTTTCCCTCAACCATGAGGGGGGGGCATGGGTGTCCCTGACTGGTCCTCCACACATGGGGGGCTAGGGGTACCCTGCAAATCCCAGCCACGTCCCCTACCGCGCCAACCACGCCCACCTCTTGAGGCTCGGCCACCTTTGCCTCCCTTACCGCTTGGTTGCCTCCCAACCATTGCACTGATGTAGTTGTGCGTATGGGAGTTGCAGTAAACTATTGTCCTGGGCAATTGGGGGTCAAAGGGCTAGGGTACTAGATTGAATTTGTACCCTAGTGCTCTAGCAAGGCTGTATGTGACCCCTGGGGAAAGATGACGGGTCACGCTCGCACAGGCACCCCAAAAACAGAAAATAACGTGCACGCAACCCCTCGTAGACCACGTGGAAAAATGAACCTGCACTACGCTGTGGCACCCAGAAACACAAAAATGAATGTGCGTGTGTTACATGCAGCCTAGAATGACCTCTGAAGGGGTACGCGACACACGGAGCAAGCACAGTTGGTAAATACGTGCGCGACTCACCGTCTGCCTGTAAAAAGAGCGTGAAAAACACCCCCGCCAAAAGAAGAATTGTACGCTGTCTGAGGAGACAGGACAAAAGAAGAAGTGAACGCTGTTTGAGGAAACAGGCCCAACAGAAAATCAGAAAAAAGCTGTCAGAGGTAACAGGGAGTACGAACTAGAAACGCTGTGAAGTAAATCGCGTGTGAACCGACAAGAAGTACAGAATTCACCCACTCGCTCTCCACGAAAAGCACGTACAAGGAAATGACGTCCTACACGCACCTTTTGAGCCGGCCCACACGTCCAATGTCACTTCCGCATATACGCGCTAAGGCCCTATCCTCCAATTACACGAGTTGACACTCGGACGTACAGTTCTTGGACGTGTAACATGCACCCGGGTTCAGGGAAACGCCCGCGCGCGCACGTCACAGACGTGCTTACGCGCTAAGGGCCTTTGGTCCAATGAAATCGCATACGTGTGCTGACGCGCTTACGCGCTAAGGGCCTTTCTTCGAATTACACGCTGACGTGCAAGATTTTCACGTGCCAAATCACTCTGTATCAAGCTGGCCATGCGTTCGCACACGGAAGACCACGCTCCTGCCCAGAAGGCCGAATTACTGCCCCCCAGACCCCTGAGCACGCTCCCACCTGCCATCTGCTGCTGCCTGATTGCCTGCTGCCCACGTGCCCTGCCATTTGCAGATTGTTCATCTGTATATAGTTCACTATTGGATTCATCTTTTTATTTTTTGATTTCCCCATGGAGCAATGGTTTTCCCTTGGATTTGTTTTGTTGGACTGTGACTTTGGACATCTTTCCTTTGGATTATGATTTCTTGTTTTTCATTATTTTACGGACATGCAGCTTTTCTTTTTTTATTCCCATTGTTGTTTGTTTGATTTTAATTCCATTCATGTTGCTTTTAATACATTTTTTTCTTCATACTTCCATGTGTGGTATTATCTCATTGGTTTCATGCATGTCATGATATGGGTTTTCACATTCACTTGCAACCATTGTGTGTGTGTGACGGACATGTGTTCATTTACATACTTGCTATTCGGGTTGTATCATGTAATTGCCTTTTTTTTTTTTTTCGATGTGGGTGGAAGCAATACTTGGTAGGGTCTTTGGTCTGGGGAGGCTGGCCATAAGGGCCATGATTGAGGATCGTCATGACCTGGAGGCAGGGGGACATGAGTGGGGGCCTGCTGGCAGGTGCCCCGCACTGTTGGGGGGTGGGGGTGCAAGGGGACATGAGTGGGACATGAGTGGGGGCCTGCTGGCAGGTGCCCCGCACTGCTGGGGGGTGGGTGTGCAAGGGGACATTAGTGGGGGCCTGCTGGTAGGTACCCCGCACTGCTGGGGGGTGGGTGTGCAAGGGGACATGAGTGGGGGGCTGCTGGCAGGTGCCCCGCACTGCTGGGGGGTGGGTGTGCAAGGGGACATGAGTGGGGGGCTGCTGGCAGGTGCCCCGCACTGCTGGGGGGTGGGTGTGCAAGGGGACATGAGTGGGGGCCTGCTGGCAGGTGCCCCGCACTGCTGGGGGGTGGGGGTGCAGTGGGACATGAGTGGGGGCCTGCTGGCAGGTGCCCCGCACTGCTGGGGGGTTGGGTGTGCAAGGGGACATGAGTGGGGGCCTGCTGGCAGGTGCCATGCACTGCTGGGGGGTGGGGGTGCAAGGGGACATGAGTGGGACATGAGTGGGGGCCTGCTGGCAGGTGCCCCGCACTGCTGGGGGGTGGGTGTGCAAGGGGACATGAGTGGGGGCCTGCTGGCAGGTGCCCTGCACTGCGGGGGGTTGGGGGTGCAAGGGGACATGAGTGGGACATGAGTGGGGGCCTGCTGGCAGGTGCCCTGCACTGCTGGTGGGTGGGGGTGCAAGGGGACATGAGTGGGACATGAGTGGGGGCCTGCTGGCAGGTGCCCTTGACTGATGGGGGGTGGGGGTGCAGGGGGACATGAGTTGGTGATCAGTGGTGCAAGCGGACAGGTGGCTTGTCTGGGGTGCATGGCCATGGTGGATGGGTTGCCTGCGGATGACCAGGGGTGCGGGGTCGTCCCCTGTGGTGTGGTCTGCCTGCAGGGGCCGTGGAGGGTGTAGAGGGAACACCTGGGAGGACCCACACTGCCAATTCACGTGTAGGACTCCCCGTGCACCCCCGAAATGCACGTACCCCGCTCTGACAGCTAAATCGCGGGTGAAACTTCCCGCGAACACCAGTAATACACGTAGCCCACTCGCACACGGCCTATCGCGTGTGAAACTTCACGCAAACCCCAGGAATATTGGCCCTGTGCGAACAGCGGGGTACGTGTATTCCTGGGGTTTGTGTAACGTTTCACCCGCGATTTCAGCAGAGTACGTGTATTCCTGTGGTTAGCGTGAAGTTTCACCTGCGATTTCAGCAGGGTACGTGTATTACGGGGTTCGCGTGAAGTTTCACCCGCGATTTCAGCAGGGTACGAGCATTCCTGGGGTTCGCGTGAAGTTTCACCCGCGATTTCAGCAGGGTACGTGTATTACGGGGTTCGTGTGAAGTTTCACCCGCGATTACAGCAGGGTTCGCGTGAAGTTTCACCCGCGATTTCAGCAGGGTACGTGTATTACGGGGTTTGCGTGAAAGTTTCACCCGCGATTACAGCAAGGTACGTGTATTCCTGGGGTTCGCGTGAAGTTTCACCCGCGATTTCAGCAGGGTACGTGTATTACGGGGTTCGCGTGAAGTTTCACCTGTGATATCAGCAGGGTACGTGTATTACGGGGTTTGCGTGAAGTTTCACCCGCGATTACAGCAGGGTACGTGTATTCCTGGGGTTCGCGTGAAGTTTCACCCGCGATTTCAGCAGGGTACGTGTATAACGGGGTTCGCGTGAAGTTTCACCCGCGATTTCAGCAGGGTACGTGTATTACAGGGTTTGCATGAAGTTTCACACGCAAAAGGGCCCTGGTCGAGGGAGTACGTGAATTTCAGGGATGCGCGGCAAGTTTTACACGCGAAAGGGCAACGCCCGTGCACAATACGTCACAGATGCGCTTACGCGCTAAGGGCCTTTGGTCCAATTATATCGCGTACGTGTGCTGATGCGCTTACGCGCTAAGGGCCTTTTCTCGAATTACACGCTGACGTGCAAGATTTTCACGTGCCAAATCACTCCATATCAAGCTGGCCACGCGTACACACACGGAAGACCATGCTCCAGCCCAGAAGGCCATTTCCCTGCGCCCCAGAGCCCCAAGCACGCTCCCACCAGCCATCTGTTGCTGCCTGTCTGCCTGCTGCCCACGTCCCCTGCTATTTGGTGCCTGCACATCAGCCATCTGCAGGGGTCCAGTTGCTGTGTCCACCCCTGCTGGAACAGAAGACTCCCGACTGGGATTCCATCGCTCCACAGCCCAGCCCCAGGACCCAGTTGCCCACCCACTCCTGCCTCTGGGGTGGCCATGTCGGGCACATCTCCATCTGGCACCACTGGCAACCCTCAGCCAGAGAGGCAGAGGGCCACCAGACCAGCTTCACTGCCACCGAAGTTGGTGTCCTGGTGGAGCATGTCCTGGGGCATTATGATGCCCTCTTCGGAACATCACGCGCCAACAAGGAAGGACGGGAGAGGATCTGGGACGACGTAGTGGTTGCCATCAACGCGGAGGTAGTGGCAACCCGCGACATCAAGCACGACAAGAAGCGCTGGGAGGACTTCAGGTCCAGGACCCTCCACAAGGCCCAGTGCCTCGCGGAGGGGGGCCGGCACGCATGAGTACCATCCAGATGAGGGTCCTGGAACGCGTAGGCCCAGCGCTCCACGCCCAGATCCTTAGGAGGCAGACCCGTCTGGAGTTGAGCGCTAAGTGGCCAAGCATTGCTGTGTAAGACAGGGCATGTTGCAGTGTGCTGGTAGTCTGATGCTTGCCTGTATGTGTGACATAGGCCATGTATGGATGTGTGTGTGCAGGGACATCATGGTCATGCATGTGTTTTAATGCAACATGGGGAGCTCTATGTGGAATGCACACATGAAAGCATGGCTGTCTCTGTTCCTGGACATGGAGGGGGGGTGAGGAATGGGTGCTGATGTTATGTACATGTATGGTGCACGTGTGTGTGTGTGCCTGAGAAGTGTGTGTGTGACTTTGAAACGCCATGGATGCATGTGACTTTGAAGGCAACATCTTGGTTTACAGGGGCCCTTCTACATGGATGTTGATGTTGATTGCAGGCGCCAGGACTGTTTCTGCATGTGTGTTGTGTGCATTCACCCATGTGTTGTGGAATGACAGGATGGAAGTGACATTTGACAGTGCCACTCATGTGTTATTGCTTCCTGTCTAGGGTATTTTGTACTGTACCCTGATGCTTGTGTTCTATGTCTCCCTCTACGCAGCGTCAAGTGAAGAAGAGGGCGGAGACGGCGCTGTGGAGCCAAGCGGCGGGGATGCGTCCACTGGGCGGCGACGCAAGGCCCAGCCACCCTCCCAGGAATTACCATCATCCGGGAGCGAGGGGACTGGTGCTGCGTCTGCCACAACGGCTGTGGCGGAAGGGCCGGGTGAGCCCCCACAGGGGCTTCCAATGGCGGAAGACGGTGTGGAGACATCCAGGTTGGTGGTCTCCACAGAGGGGGAGGAGCCCGCTACTGAGCCGCACATGGGGCCTGGTGGGGGTAATACCACTGGTGCAAGTGGTGCAGTCCAGGGCCAGGGTCAGGAGGCAGCACAGGTCACCGCGGAGGGGCCTGTGCATGTCGCTGTCCTTGACCTTGTGACTGCACCATCATGCACCAGCAGGGAGGCCCCGTCCGAGGCCCGTCCGCAGGTAGGAGAGAGTGCCATATCACCTGCCTCTCCACTACCTGCGGGCGAGGGGTCCCGCGACCGTATGGGATCCGTCCTGGTGGGTGTCGCGTTGCGCACGCGTGTCATTCGTGATGACGTGCTTTCTTAACGCCCGCCATCACGAAGAGCAGCGTCGTGACGTGGCACTGCTGGGAGGGGAGCTGGTCAGTGGGTTCCTACATGTGTCGCGCACTCTGGCTGACCTCTCCTCCTCCGTGGAGGCTGTGCGCCGGTCGTTCTCCACATCGTCTTCCGGCCCAGATTCCACCAGGGCCCCCTGTGGACCTGGCCTGACCAACACAGCCAGCTTGGTGGAGATCCCATCCCTGCCACAGTTGGGAGTTGGCGGTCCAGCAGGGGTGGACACCACAACTGGAGACCAGCAGATAGAGGATGTGCAGGCACCATCGGACAGGGCACATGGACAGCAGCAGCAGCAGGAGCAGGCTGTAGGTGGGAGCCATGATGGCTCGGGGCCATCAACATCGGAGGGGCAGGCATCGGCCGGAGGGCAGGAGGACCCTGGACGGGAAGTGTATTCCGTGTGGCAGCGGTTGGGCCATGCGATAGATGCGGAGCGGCAGCGGGCGGAAGAGGCACGGCTCACGATGGTCAGGGCGGAGAACTCCATGCGTAGGGCCCTGAGGCGGGCCCAGTTCCTCGAGGCCATGTGCAGGGACCTGGAGTTACAGATGTCATCGTCCCTGCGAACCCTCGGGGCGATGGAAGAGGACCGCCTCCGGGACATCGAGCAGGAGTTCGATGATGCCCTGGCTCGGAACATCAACATGTGAGCCGTTGGACTTGCCCGCTGCCTTTGTAAATAGTTAGTTAGTTAGTATTAGGTTTCCTTTGGTTTTTTCTTTCTTTTGGACCGCTTGGACAATGGACCACATTTTTGTATATAGTTTTTTATTAGGTAGTAGTTTTTGGTAGGTTTCATTTCTTAAGTTGGGCTCATGGACCCTGGATTCTTCTCTTGTACGTAGTTTTACATTGGATTCATCTTTTTTGATTTTTTTTTTGTGTTCACCATGGAGCAATGGTTTTTACTTTTTATTTTCCCTTGGATTT
The DNA here is from genome assembly GCF_040938575.1 of Ambystoma mexicanum. Taxonomy (NCBI): domain Eukaryota; kingdom Metazoa; phylum Chordata; class Amphibia; order Caudata; family Ambystomatidae; genus Ambystoma; species Ambystoma mexicanum. Next base: position 152,014,257 of record NC_090927.1, read on the forward strand.
GATTTTTTGAACTGTGACTTTGGACAACATTTCTTTTGCTTGTGTTTTCTTGATTTTCATGATTTATCGGACATGGACCATTTATTTTGTTATTCCCATTGTTGTGTGTTTAATTTGATTTACGTTCATGTTATCTTTAATATATATTTTTTATACTTCCATTTGTGGTATCATCTCATTGGTTTCATGCATGTCATGATATGGGTTTTGACATTCACTTGCACCCATTGTGTGTGTGTGACGGACATGTGTTCATTTACATACTTGCCATTGGGGTTGTATCATGTAATTTGCATTTCTATGTGGGTGGATGCAATACTGGGTCTTTGGCATGTGGAGGCTGGCCATAAGGGCCAGGGATCTAGATTGTGATGACGTGTTGGCTGGGGGGCATGTGTCGGGGCCTTCTGGCAGGTGCGCCTCAGTGCTGGGGGGTGGGGGTGCAAGGGGACATGAGTGGGGGCCTGCTGGCAGGTGCTCCGCACTGCTGGGGGGTGGGTGTGCAAGGGGACATGAGTGGGGGCCTGCTGGCAGGTGCCCCGCACTGCTGGGGGGTGGGTGTGCAAGGGGTCATGAGTGGGGGCCTGCTGGCAGGTGCCCCATGACTACTGGGGGGTGGGGGTGCAGGGGGACATGAGTGGGACATGAGTGGGGGCCTGCTGGCAGGTGCCCTGCACTGCTGGAGTGTGGGGGTGCAAGGGGACATGAGTGGGACATGAGTGGGGGCCTGCTGGCAGGTGCCCTGCACTGCTTGGGGGGTGAGGGTGCAAGGGGACATGAGTAGGGGCCTGCTGGCAGGTGCCCTGCACTGTTTGGGGGTGGGGGTGCTGGGGGACATGAGTGGGGGTCTGCTGGCAGGTGCCCTGCACTGCTGTGTGGTGGGGGTGTAAGGGGGTAATGCGTTGGTGATCACTAGTGCAAGGTGACATGGCTGGGGGGCATGCCCATGGTGGATGGGCTGCCTGCGGGACATGACCAGGGGTGCAGGGTAGTCCCCTGTGGTGTGGTCTACCTGCAGGGGCCGTGGAGGGTGTAGAGGGAACACCTGGGAGGACCCACACTGTCAATTCACGTGTAGGACTCCCCTGCACCCCCGAAACACACGTACCCCACTCGCACAGGGCCTATCGCGTGTGAAACTTGCCCGCACCCCAGTAATACATGTACCCTGCTGAAATCGCGTGTTGAACTTCCCGCGCACCCCAGTAATACACGTACCCTGCTGGAATCGCGTGTAAAACTTCCCCGCACCCTCGTGATACACGTACCCTGCTGAAATTGCATGTGGAACTTCCAGCGCACCCCTGTAATACACGTACCCTGCTGAAATCGCGTGTAAAACTTCCCCGCACCCCAGAAATACACGGACCCTGCTGAAATCGCGTGTGGAACTTCCCACGCACCCCTGTAATACACGTACCCTGCTGAAATCGCGTGTTAAACTTCCCCGCACACCAGAAATACACGTACCCTGCTGAAATCGCGTGTGGAACTTCCCGCGCACCCCTGTAATACACATACCCTGCTGAAATCGCATGTTAAACTTCCCCGCACACCAGAAATACACGTGCCCTGCTGAAATCGCGTGTGGAACTTCCCGCGCACCCCTGTAATACATGTATCCTGCTGGAATCGCGTGTGAAACTTCCCCGCAGCCCAGAAATACACGTACCCTGCTGAAATTGCGTGTGGAACTTCCTGCGCACCCCTATAATACACGTACCCTGCTGAAATCACGTGTGAAACGTCCCCGCACACCAGAAATACACGTACCCTGCTGAAATCGCGTGTGGAGCTTCCCCGCACCCCATAAATACACGTACCCTGCTGAAATTGTGTGTGGAACTTCCCGCGCACCCCTATAATACACGTACCCTGCTGAAATCACGTGTTAAACGTCCCCGCACACCAGAAATACACGTACCCTGCTGAAATCGCGTGTGGAGCTTCCTGCGCACCCCTGTAATACACATACCCTGCTGGAATCACGTGTGATACTTCCCCGCAGCCCAGAAATACACATACCCTGCTGAAATCGCGTGTGGGACTTCCCGTGCACCCCTGTAATACACGTACCCTGCTGAAATCACGTGTAAAACTTCCCCGCACCCCAGAAATACACGTACCCTGATGAAATTGCGTGTGGAACTTCCCGCGCCACCCAGTAATACACGTTCCCCGCTCGGCGTTTGCTGTTTGCCAGCCCTGTATACTGGTCCAGGGTTAGCGCGGCCCTTTGCGCTGAATTGGGAATTTTGATGGGTTTTCCTTGCGCGAGGGCATTCTTGGGGGCGTAATTGGCGCTGCTGCAGGGTCGCTGCGCCACTCTGCGCCACGGCTGGTTCTGGAGGCTAAAATCCATGAATACGCTGTGTGCGGATATCGATTTTAGCGCACACGGATGGCGCAGACATTCGCACGCGCACACTGTGCGCCAGCCGCGTGCGCCACTTTTGTGCAAAATTCTATGAATTACCCTCTTAGGGTATACCAATTTGCAGCAATGGGTAGAAGAAATGGCTAACACCTCGGCCATCCCATCTCCCATCCCGCCACCTGACTCGCTGGACGGTGGCCACCTGTCTCCTGCCTGACACCCGGTACAGCAGTAGCCCTCGTCTGTGCCCCTCTCTACACCACCCCTAGCTGTATATCTGTTTTGTTGTTACCTCTGAAAAGTGCTCCGTTATGCATCTGTATTGTTGTATACCTTTGTAAATCGCTTAGCTGTTTCTCGAAGCTCGGTCAGCGCTTATTAAATTCAATAATAATCAAAAAGGATGTAGTCAGACTGCATTCTGGTCAAACTAAATTGGTATGCATTAAATTTGAAAGGATGTTTTGATTTAAAAAATAAGACTATACAAATCTCATATAACCAGTGCAGTTTTAGTTTCAGCCAGGAGTTCAGCAGGGAAGAGGAGGAGAGAAAGCAGAAGCAAAGAGGAAGGTCTTGAGGTGCTTCCGGAACCGGAGATGGTTCTCGTCAATTTTCAAAGAGGCAGGGAGGCTGTTCCAGAGGGAGGCCCCAGCCGAAGAAAGAGATCTAACACCAACTTTTTTCTTGGAGAAATGACTGACCCTGAGGGAGTTGGAGGCAAAGAGCTTGAGAAGGAAGATATTTAGGAACTTGCTAACTGGCCGCCTGGTGAACCTCCGAGTCTCACAGGTCCCAGACACTCCTGCCAGTCCTCTCTCGCACTTGGCTCTGGGCCCTACACCCACCTTTCTTCAAGGCACTTAGAAATAACCAGAGAGAGTGGCTCTCTCTACACTTACCCCAGTCTCCACCAATTGGGTGCACTTGGACCTCCCCCTCCCTGTTACCCTCTATGCACTTGCATGATCCAAATGTACATGCCTCAAGATCGTCCGTCTGTTCTCCCGTCTTCTCCCCTTAATTGCACTTGCAAAAGGGCAGAATTGTTGTCAGGCCTATTTGCTGTGTCTCAACAGTTACATGTATTTTATGCACTTACTCTGCCTGTGCAGACTATTATCATCTCAGAATTTCAAGGGCTCTGAGCGACTGTCGTTTTCCCTCTTGTTCCCACCCTCCTTGAGCGATTTGAAACACTTTTATGTGTATAGGCGCTACATAAATATACAATACAATACCTTAAAGAGATTTACAGCCTGTACTCTCCATGCAGTATGCCTCCACAAATCTCAATCTGGCCACTGCACATTAATAGCAGGCTCTACATATGCCATACCAATATCCAAAAATGGACTCCATGAAACATAATATATATGCCTCGTCTTCGTAAGGGCCAAAGGTTATTGAGTTTGTCAATGCTTGTTTAAGACTGTGCTTCTGTGGCTCTTCTAATGCTTGCAGCTTCTGTTTGTCTTTGCCAGTTAAACTAATAGGTTATTGTTTTCCCTTAGTTTTGCACAATATATTTCAACAACATAAACATTTTTCATTTTTTTTCATTTTTAGATGGGTTTCCTTCCAGCCCAGTCTTTCCCCTCTACCTATCCTGTACTTGCTTTCATTGTCCAACCTAGTCTTTCCTCTCTGCCTATCCTCTACCTGCTTTTATTGCCCAACCTAGGGTCTCATTAAGGCGGGCGGTAAGGGATTACCGGCACCGGTGCTCTTACCGGTGGCGGTAATCCCTTACCGCCCTACTATGAGTTCCCTTTGCGGGTCCTCCCTTAACGCCTGGTTTTTCCAGGCGTTAAGGACGGGACCCGCAAAGGGACTCTGGAGCTAATAACGCTAGCGGTACCGTTATTAGCGCCTTCCCCATTCCCATTGAGCCCTATGGGGGTTCAAATGGGAATGGGGAAGGGCCCTGGTGAATGGGGAATTACCGGTCCCGCCAACCTTGGAATGGACCATGGCTACCTCCTACCTCGTAATGAGGCCCCTAGTCTTTCCTCTCTTCCTATCAAGTACCTGCTTGGGGGGAGGGGTCAGGTCTTGGAGACATACATGGCCAATTTTCCACAAAAACCACACTTTGCTGAGAGATCGAGCTAATATCTGCCTGAAGGTGATTATATTAATGTGCATGGGGTCCGTGCTAGCCCTGCAGGCTGCTGCCTGTGATCTAGTCTGTGCTTATAGCACCGGCATCGCGGTCTTCGCGTGCCCTGCCTGCGGCACTGTTAATTGTCTGCTCTGCGAATTGCATTACTGTTTGACCGGTAACTCGATCCTGCTGCCGCTTGCATGTCGACTAGAAAGGATCGAGCTGCGGTGACCCGATCGAGGGCAGTGACCTGAGGGCAGTGGTGGGGCTAGCCCCCACCCCCTTCCTTAAGGCAGCACTGCCTCTGGACCAGTTCCCCGGCCAAACAGAAATGAGGCTCACTGTTTACACTACCGCTGCGCAGACAATACAGCAGCTTGCTCAAAACGCATCTCTCGAGGAGCATGGCATGTCTTCCCATTTCCAAACCTCACCTATGTCCTGGCCCCACCTATCGGTCCATAGAAACAAACTGCAGCCCTATCAGCCCACCAGACTAGCGCAGTGTCCATCTGGAATTGCAGTAGCTAACAACAAAAGCTTGCGAGGCACATACACTGAACTTCCCCAGAATCCTTTTCCCTCGCTGCACCAAAAATTCATTCTGAGGAAGACTCCTCCATGAATGTTCACACAAACGCCCATGTTTCCGAACACACTGCCCGTCGAGCAACACTCCCAACATCAGAAATTAAGCCTTTTGCTGACATGGCATTTTCACGTTTTGTTGTTTGCAAATACAAATTTGCAAAGCATTTTTCAAAGGGATTGCCCCACTGAAATGTGCTTTTGTAAATCAGGCCCCCGTTTTTTTGTGCATGTTTTCATTTGTCTTGCGCCTGTATCATTGTAGTGACAATTTCGAATGAAATGCACTTTTACAGGGGTTTTCACAAAGGTCAGAGGGTGCCCCCCCAGGAGCCCACCAGCGTCCAAATCATGCCGATCAGCCGAACAACAGGTGAGCCCAGAAAGAGAGAGCAGGAAGCCAGGGAACGGGCTGAGGGGAGAGGAAAGAGCGCTCAACTCACTGAGCTATCTTACGGACTATAGTAAAATGAGCAATTACATGACTGAATGTTCTCAAAGTCAGAAGCAAATTACACTCTGCACTGGGTACAGTTGGAGTTTTTAGCCACCGATTATCACGAGATGGGAAGTTCGAGGGAGCTGAACCACTAAATTCTCACTGAATGGCTATATGTCCTTTTTTGTCAGCAAGTGGCTGAAGTGGAGGAATCTGGGCTATGAGGTCATTTGAAAACCTCTGTATACCCCTAAGGAAGCTTCAGCCAGACCGGCTTCAGCAAACACAGCTTGTAAGGCAAGCCCTCAAAAGCACTGATTTAAAGCTTAAAAATAAAGTAATATAGAAATGAATATGTTTCCGTTTTATAAGACTGCTGATTAGCAACATGGATGCAGTTGTTGTATCCTTGACCACCGCCACAGCAGACTAATAAAAAAAGACCAGTTGGATGAAGGACCAAAATCCAATGATGTACTTTTATAAGTTACTCACATACAAGAAATGAAAATACTAATTGTCAGAAAAATAAAATGCATTTTTAGTGCATGCTTTTTGGTCTAAAATATTATGTATGGGTTATATGCATGTTTGCGTTTTTGTATTTTTGGGGGGGAGTCAGCTTGTTTTGGGCCTGTTTTGAAGGGGAATTCAGCTTGTTTTTTCCTCCTGACCAGGCAACGCACCAACAGCAATGGCGGATCGAACGAGCGTGGGCGACGGAATTGATCGAAAAAACAAGCTAAAGCAAGGATATAAGGCGGTGCACACTGTTCTGGGGTTCTTTTTTTTTGTGAGGATTTCGCTGCGTCAGTGATTTATTTCAGAGGATCCACGTATGTTCATTTGCAAGGTGCAAACCTCCCTCCGTCTTCCTCCCCCAACAGGCTTTTTGGAGAAAGGGGCTAGGAGGTGCTAGAGGTAGTTAGGTGTGCTGTAGAGCGTGCTGGGAGCAAGGAGGGGGAAGGCAGCCTCTCTCTGGAGCCGGGAAGATTATTATAAAAGTTTAACGGCAGCCCAGTTCCCACGGAAAAGGGTGTTAGCAGAATAAAACCGTGAAAGGAGAGAAGCAGTGAGGCTGGAGCCTTGCTGCGTGGCAGGCAGCAGTGCTGATCGATGAGGGCTGCGAAGGGGGAGGGAGGGGTTGTGCAAGTTATGGTGCAGCTATTTTGGCACCGGGTGTCGTATGCATGTACGAGCAGCCACTGCATTGCTTGGGGATGCGGGCTTATAAGCAATCTTTAGCTCTCTCTTTGTGCTTAAAAGTTACTTTTTTTTCGGAAGCCATGCACAGAAACATGCGTTCCATTTTGCCCATTATCTTTTTACATTTCGGTCACGCTCACACTGCATCTTGTTAGCTACTTAATTCTCATCTGCGGCGGGTGGGGGAGGCAGGGGTCGGTATGATTGCACGAGGAACGTGGATGAGGGCCGGGGTGGCTGCGCAGGTGGGCAGCATTGTGATCTCCAAGGTATTACCTTTAACAATGGGAACTCCGTGGGACACAAGTGGCCCCCTGGAAGGCTAGACCAGAATGCAAGCATAATGAGAAGAGCTAGGAGCACATTTCGACGCCGGACAATTTCGGTACATTGTTGGAGTAGTTTTCCAAATCCTCCAGTTTGGGGGTAACCTTCGTGTGGGCAATTTTTAATAAAGGGCATAATATATTTGCCCCTCCCCCCCGCTTCCCCTCAGACTACAACTACCCTCCCGACCATATCAGGCTGCACCAAATGCGTTCAATAACCGGCCTTCAATTTTAAACAGCACTCCCTGATTCTCAGAGCGTTTTACAATGGATATGCACCCATTAAAAACATGTGTTGGGACTCAGGCCCACAGAGTCAATGTAAGTTTCCCATCCTTGCTGCATCCTGGTGTCACAGCTCAGTGATCTCCCCACCCAAGTCTTGTTTAAGGAAAGCACCACATTCGGGGGAAATGTCCCTGAAGCACTGCTCTCGCTCTCCCCACGTCCCCAAAAGGGACTGGGCCCTGCATTCACACCCTTTGGGTCCATTCTGACGCCCGGAGCCAAAATTCCATTACCTGCTTAGGGACTATCAGACCCGGTGGGACACCCTGCACCACGAGGTGGCTGCAAAGCGTTTAACAACGTATGTAAAGGCGTGCATAAAAAGGCTCAGTACACAAGTGTATGACTTCTTCAGGTGGGCGGCATTACGTTCCTGTGTTCTGTTATTTGGGTATTTGTAAAGTGCCTCCTCCACAGCCATATGGCTCTGTTCAAGCCGGCTTTCCAGACGTATCTACAGCAGAGTCACAAACCACTGAGCTTCCCAAATGGCTACATCCAATAACTAAATTGGGAACCAGCACCAACATATGTCGTTGTCGTTCTTTTTTAATTTATTTGTTGGTTATGTGTAATGCGCCTATATACAAGTGTTTCAAGGCGCCTCAAGGCAAGGGTGGGGAACAGGAGGAAGTAATACAAATACAAAAACATTCTTACTAGGCCTTGAGACATTCAGAATGTGCAAGCTCCCAAAGGAAAAGAGAAGGGGCTGGGGAGAAAGAGGATTAGGTGAACATCAAGAAACGTTCTTAGAAGGCCAGGCGGCGATTCAGAATGTACAAGTGCTAAGACATAAAATGCTGGGTAGAGGGGAAGGAGGGTAGTGAGGGAATGGGGCGAGCCTAGGTGAGGAGACAAGACACAAGGCCAGGCAGTGATTCAGAATGTGCACACGCTAAGACATAAAATGAAGGGAAGCGGGTAGTGAGGGAATGGGGTGAGCCGAGGTGAGGAGACAAGAAACAAGGCCAGGCAGTGATTCAGAATGTGCACACGCTAAGACATAAAATGAGGGGAAGCGGTTAGTGAGGGAATGGGGTGAGCCTAGGTGAGGAGACAAGAAACAAGGCCAGGCAGTGATTCAGAATGTGCACACGCTAAGACATAAAATGAGGGGAAGCGGGTAGTGAGGGAATGGAGTGAGCCGAGGTGAGGAGACAAGAAACAAGGCCAGGCAGTGATTCAGAATGTGCACACGCTAAGACATAAAATGAGAGGAAGCGGGTAGTGATGGAATGGGGTGAGCCGAGGTGAGGAGACAAGAAACAAGGCCAGGCAGTGATTCAGAATGTGCACATGCTAAGTCATAAAATGAGAGGAAGCGGGTAGTGAGGGAATGGGGTGAGCCGAGGTGAGGAGACAAGAAACAAGGCCAGGCAGTGATTCAGAATGAGCACATGCTATGGGCATAGGGCTTGAGGGTATAAATGCAGAATTCTCTGTCAACAATTCTCTGGAACAAGTAAACACATCTTGTAATGTGCATGAATAACAAGGTGCAAAGAAATAAATATTATAAAAGCATTTCAGTTTTCAAGTTGAAACATTTTTTTTTACTCGCTTATAAAATACTCTTATTGGAAATTGGACTTGCATTTTTACTCCCTAAACAATAATTTCACTCCCAACCAAATAGGGAGTAAAATACTCCCACTTCCAAATCTTATCTGGAGCACTGCACATTCCATCATCATATCCAGAGTATGCTGGGCAGTGGGGAGGGCGGGGGGGGTAATTAAACGTAGCACCTTTCCAAATGCACAGTGCCACTTTGGATCCTCTGTACACATACTCTCTACAAGTATCACGACACTGATTTCCCTCATAGCGCCACTTTGGATCCTCTATGCACATACTCTCATACACGTATAACAACCCTGATTTCCCTCATAGCGCCACTAGCTGATTCACAGCCTCCTCAACACGGGGAGCGTCAACTGAATGCTACTTTTGAGGGCTTTCTGGGAATGTCAGGCTGAGTGGGCATGACTGAGTGACTAGGCATGACCGACTGTGTGTCTGAGTCAGCGTGACTGTGTTTTTAATCAGTGACTTAGTGTAACAAATTGTGACGATTACAGAGTAAGCATGGCTGAGTCCAGCCAAGCGCTTGTAATTGAATGACTGTGTGACTAATATCAGTTACTGACTGACTGTGACTAAGTGATGGTGTGACTGCGTGAGTTGCAGGGTAATTGAGTGACTGGCAGAGTGAGAGAGGGAGTGACTGACTGACTGACCACCTGGCTGAGTGAAGGAGTGAATGGCTGAGGGAGTGAGTGAGTTAATGAGTGGCTGGCCCAAGCAGGGTCTATTTCTGACACATTGGGCCTCATTACGAGTAGCCCGGTAAAAGCGGGTTGTTTACTAGCATGCCGGAATGAGCGGGTCCGTGCTCGTATGAACCCGCTAATAGCGGGTGATTACGAGTGCGCGAGCACGTGCGTTCCCCCATGCTGGTAATGGCAATACCGCCATGCCGCTAAAGGGCCTCTAACTCCCCTATACCGGCATCGTAGGACCCGCCCATAGCGGTACCGCCTCATACCAACCCCTAAATACCGGCACGGTAATACCACCATGGTAATACCGTGTTTGCAAAAAACGGACCTGGAAATTACTTCATCGCGCAGGAACGGGAAATGGGGCGGCGGCCATCTTTAAAAGCACAATCCATTGCCATCCTCCCCAACCACCAGTCCATTTGTGTTGTGCTGTGGCAGAAAATAACCAGGATGTCCAAGGCAACCAGGAAGATGACCCCCAGGTAGCGCAAACAGCGTTTTTCAGACGCTGAGCTTAATATGCTCGCTGACACCCTGGCCCAGCATGGGGACATCATCAGGTGTACTGACATGAAGCATGCGGCCCAGATCAAAAAGAAGGAAGTCTGGCAGGATGTCGTCCAGAGGGTGGCGGCAGTGGGAACCACCCCAAGGACTGTGCGCGACTGTCGCAAGCGGTGGGATGACCCCCGCCGCCACACTCAACAGTGAAGCTGATGCCATGGGAGGAGACAGCCAGTACCTTCATAGATCCCGAGTCCATAAAGGGATTCGGAGAGCAGGAGGTGGGCGCTGCATCATCCCCAGAAGAAGGTGAGTGACCCATCACATTTCTATAGGGTAAACCATGATGTGACACAAGTGACATGGAAGTGAGACTAGGCAAGGCAATGCATGTCCCAGCCCCACATCAACATATCCAGTCAAGAATGTGTGCCACACCCTGCCACACACAAATGCATGCTGAGTGCCAATCCCAATCCCAACACATGTGCAACATGACTCGACCGTGCCCATGTAACTCACCACACAGACACCATACCAATGCCATGCCACCAGCCATGCATTGATTGCCCACATGCCCCCTCAGAACACCAAATGCCACACCCCTGTAATAATTGGATGCATGAATGTATGAACATATCACAGCGCAATAGATTATCGCTGCCATGTGACACCATCACTGATGACCTGCATCTCTTCTATCCCCCAGGCACCGATGAGGAAGATGGCAGGCAGGACAGGGGTGCAAGTGCATCTACTTCACGGCAAGGGACCAGGGCCACCGCCACCCCCAGCCCCAGAAACTGCCCAGACCAACAGGCAGTGTGCCACACTGGGCAGAAACCCAGCAGGAAACACCTGCAGCCAGAGTCCAGCAGCAGCCCCCCACAACAGTGGGAGGCGTTTCCGTTCCCGCTCCGCCAACCACTGCGGACGTTGCGGATGCTGATGTGGAGAACGAGGGTGACACAGTCGTGTCCACCACACCCACTTCAAGCCCCAGTACCAGCCTCCCTCCCCCTACAGAGGCCAAGAGCAGCGACGATCCATGCATCCACGACTCGGACCTCGGAGAGTCCGACATATGCCTCTTTGAGGAGGACCATTCCCTGGACGTGGGCCCCACGCAAGTGCCATCCACCACCCTGGCTACCACCACGCTGGCTACCACCACCCCGGCCACCAGCACTCCTGCTGCCAACGACTCCTTTGAGGCTCGCCTGTCGAGGGTTAGATGTTTCCAAAAACACTTGGCTCTGAGATCTATTAGTGCTGGACATTCTACTATTAGATGTGCTAATGATTCTTTAATGCTTTTATTTGTGCAGAATCTACAAAAATTCAACTCATTCTCAATTTGTTGCCTCCTTAGCAACACTTCTCTTGTTGGAAACAAATTAAAGCGGAGACGTAAGATGCAAGATCGTATTTGCGGCGTTGGAGACCTGAATAAATAACTTTCAAGTTCTCCCAACTTTTTATTAGAAAAGGCACTACTATTGAAGTCCTTATATCTAAGGCATAGATTTTGGGTCTCAATCCAATCCCTCTTATGGATTTTATCTTTAGCCTTAGTTGGATTCATAATAAGGAGCTCTATGGTTATATCAGCGTTGGCTAAAATTCGCAAAATGTATTTTGTCCAGGTAGTCGCAAATTTATGTGACGATGTTAACATATACTTGGACAAGATGGTAAGATTATCCATTTGTGTATGTACCAAACATTTGCGAAGCAGGGCACATAGTCGCCACTCATATTCCGCTAACAGCGACGTAAGGCCCAGCTCGTGTCTTACCCACGGGCCTGGAACGCATGAAGGTAAACTTAACACAGCTCTCCAAAATTTAGATTCCAATGTTATAAAAAAGGCAGATTTAACTATGTTCAAAGTTTCCAGACCATATAATAATTTGGGTAACACTTTTTGTCTCCAGAAAATAATTACACAACTGATTGAGAACTTGCCATATTTATAAAGTAGGATTCTGGCCTGAGAGATTGCTGACACCAATTTATTCTCAAGGGCTCTCATCTGGGAATCCATTTGTATGGTTCCATCAACCAAAATGCCCAAGTATGGATAATTCACGGCCACCTCAACACTGATACCCTTAATCATCCAGTTCATTCTCGTCCTTTTAGTCGCTCTGGGTGCATAGTACACAATTTGTGTTTTCTTCATATTTATAATCAATTCATTGTCATCCAAATAAGATCCCACAACGGTTAAAAGACGTTGTAAGCCTATCGGTGTTTTAGATATTAAGACTAAATCGTCAGCATACCATAAGGCCCTAAAAGCAAGGCCGTTCAACTTCGGGGAATCAGATGCAACATGATTAAAAATGTGCATCACATCATGTATAAAAAAGTTGAATAGGGCAGATGCAAGGATACAACCTTGCTTTAAGCCTCTGAAGGTATTGATGGTAGCTGACAGCAAGCCTAATACCGATAGCCTCACCTTAATGGATGTCTGGGAGTGTAGATCATAGATAATGTCACACAAAGTAGCGGGACAATTTGCAGTTAGAAGTTTTTCAAAAAGCTTGACACGAGACACCGAGTAAAAGGCTGAACTGAGATCAATAAATGCAAAATAAATTGGTTGATTGAGGGTATGGGCCTGCGTCTTCAAGGCATTTAGAGTTAGTAAATTTACCGCCGTACCCAAGCCCGCAACAAAACCTGTCTGGCTCGGATCTCGATGATGGAAATCTAACGTCCATTTGACAAAGTCTCTCAAGATCAACCGAGAGAAGATTTTTCCCGGAGCGTCAAGAAGCGCAATAGGGCGATAACTTGATGGAGAGCCTCTATCTCCCTTTTTAAAAATTGGCACAATCAAAGAAGTTTTCCAAGAAGTTGGAACTTCCCTGGAAAGTAGAATTTTTTGAAAGATATTATTCAGAATGGCGGCCCATCTAGATGGGTTGTCCTTGAACATAGCATTACTCAAACCATCTGGGCCCACTGCTCTAGAAGAGGATGATTTTCTGATAAGATCTTCAACTATATTCTCAGAGCACTCTAATTGCCATGAACCTGAGCACTGTCGCACATAATTATGTTTATCAAATTTGGCGTCTGCATAAAGCTCTGTGAAATGAGCCAGCCATGCAACTTCAGTCACCCCACTCAATTGCTCATTATTTCGGGTAGGATTTTTCGTTTTGTTCAAGAGTGCCCATATTTGTCCAGAATTTTTATTCTGGATGGTTTGCATAAACGACTCGCTATCGGACTGGAAGATCGTCGCTTTCCTCGCCCTCATCCAGTTACGGTTGCGGCATTTAACGCGCTTCTGAATTTCTCTGCGCTCTTTCGATGGTAATCCGAGACAGGCCTTCAGGTCTCGTCTATAACAAGCTCTGGTTTGTTGGACAACCCGATCAAAAGTATGCTGATGCGGATACTTTAAATTTTTATCAATGTGGATGTTTTTCATACTGGATAACACCTCTACGTATGACTCCATCCCGTTGCCCACACACTCTCTCGTGCCCTTCTCAAGGTCATCAAGCGCCTTCCTAGACCATCTTATGCGGGTTTTTTTAACATTGGTATCAAGAGAGTGTCGATACCACTGTTGTTTTTGCTCTGGCTCATTTCGATTCTCCTGCCATGCTACAGTTAATGGTCACTTTCTTTTTGCTCTACAATCTTGAAATCCAGAATTTTAGAGAACAGTTCTTTTGTAACAAAGAGATAATCAATGATAGATTTAGATGTTCCTCTTTCCCACGTATGGTGAGGCGGGATATCTTTGGGAAACGCCCCATTTACCATAAACAGATTGTGGTCTAGTGTGAATTTTAACCATCGTGCTTGAGCAACAGAGATCTTCTTTACAGAAAAACAATCAAGGTTCAAATCCCCTACCACAATTGTAGCAATCACATTTTGATCTTGTGCAACCTTTTCTAGGATACTTACTAAATCTCTATAAAATAGATCATCAGAAATACCCACGGGGTTACGATACACATTAATTAGAGCATAGGTAGTGTTGGAGTCAGAGATTTTGACCAATTGAGAGAAATTATTAGGATCAGCCCATCTGTTTACACAAAAACCTTTGCTTGTCTTAACAGCCACCATAAGACCCGATGTCGGTCTTCCTTTGTTTCCCCCCACGGCTGGCAAAAGTATAATATCATGGTCATCCCATAAAGGCGGTTTTAAAAGCCAGGTTTCCTGAAGGACCACTATATCAAACTGATTTAAGAAAAGGTTTGAGGACCATTGAAGATGAGTATGTCCCCTTGTATTCCAGCTAACCAGAGTCAGAGGACTGTAGTTAGGTTCTATTAATGGTTATGTCCTCGCATGTATCACGTCTACTTGGCGCGATTTCTCAATAGGACCACAGTAAGAACAAGAGCAGATCGCCAAGCATCCTTCAACTTCATACGCAACTCGGCCTTTACGTTCTTCTATTAGACGTTCGGGGTCTTGAGCTATCAAGAAGCCCATCTTAAACAAATCCATTTTGGCCTTCCAAATCAAGTTCAAAACCAAGCCTGACTTAATCCACAAACGAACAATCGACAGATTCTGATCGCATACAAATTCCACTTGATCAATATCATTTGACGACACATCTTGTAAATCATGCACATCCCCAAAAATATTAAGAACACTGGTTCTACATAAGTCATATTTTTCAAAGGGCTCATCTCTACATTTCATGATCAAAGAGTGACAATTTGCAAAGGTGTTTTTTTTGTTGACGGGACCCTGATTTTTTTAACCGATTTTCTTGAAAACGTACTAATTTTGGTGTAGCCAGCATGTCAGTTTTATCGTGCAAAGTTGTGGTTACATGTGAACTTTTGACGACTGGCAGATGATTATTAGTGCTAACAGACACTGTTGTTTTTGTGCAGTTCATATGTTCAGCTTGCGAGCTATCTTTTTTTGGGTGTGTTGCTTCATATTTAGATTTTGCTAGGGCTCTAGATTCCATGTCATAGCACTCATCGTGCTTTCTCATGGTTGCTACAGGTTCGCTTGTGGTAGCCTCTATGAATCTAGTATTTAGGTAAGCATCAACCGCTGCTCTAATTGAGGTCATTTGCCCCGGCAGTTTTGAGTTGTTGGTCATGAGAATTAATTTGTGAAAGAGATTGCGCATGACTATTCAGCACAGAGGAGTTTACTTGCACCACTTTCCTAACAGGCTCAACCGGAATGGAATCAATTAAGTCAACAATATCGTTAAGCGGGGCGTAATTCACATTATTTTTGTGATGACTATATCGTACATCATTCCTAGTTTGACCTGGATTATTCCCAGCCCGACTCTCTGTTGATTTAGAGGGTAGGCAATTCAATTCTTGTGACAATGCTGCAGCAGGAGTAGTGTCAGAAATTGATGTGGGTTGTGTTAATACTTCACTCACACAATCCCTTGAATCAGCTGTCCTCAGTGTTTTGGTGTTCGTTTTGCTTATTAACGCAACTCTTTTCGTGCGGGCTAGAGAAGTGATTTTGTGATTGACTTTCTCCACTCGTGATGTTGATCTAATGTTACGAGGTTTTTTTTCTCTTTACACTTCGATCTAAGCTAATCCACGAATCATTTATATTAATAGCCTCTGAGGGGTGCTGTGTAATTTCGATAAGAGCAAGATTCTCCGTCCTATTCTCATGGGGACTTAGTTGGATTTTCCGACGAGGTGTTGGATATGCAAAGGAATCAGATATAGCCTTATGAGGGATTTCCACATTTTCTTCAAAACTATCATGTTGATAGGAGTTTCCATGTATTGTGCTAATTTTACTGGTGCTAGCATAAATGGAGATATTTGATATATCCATGATTGATTCATTATGTTCATTTACCGGCGAAAGTAATTTATTTTTAATAACTTGCTTACTCGGTGTAGGAACCACAGTCAACAAGGTATTATCAGATATACTTAATATCGTACCATTATTATTAGCAGCCGGAGACATAATTTGTGGTGAGACTGAAGATAGAGGTGTTTTTTCGTTCATATTGGAAAGGTGGGAACTAGTTCCCACCCCGTCTGTCTCAAGGATGGTTGGTCGAGTAGACAAGACCTGACTTGCTAAAGCGGATAAAGTTACCATTTTTGAAATATGATTGTTCTTGGGGCATTGAGATGTAACTGAGAGCCCCTCTGGCTGACCAGTTATCTTGCCAATAGTTGGTTTTCTAGTTTCACATTGCCCAACATCAGACATGCATGCTTTCCGTTTTGCACAGAAAGCTCGAATGTCTCTGTTTGGGAAAGGAATACGTTGAGCCGGTGTTAAAACTATTGTTTTTTTCGATAATCGGGATTGCGGTGTAACTTTCACACCCGTCGGTGTATTCATTAGGCTAATTGTTTCCGGCATATTTGTTTTTACTGTATATGTATTAGAACTCATACAGGGACTGAAGATGTCCGAGGAGAAAAAATAAAAATAAAAATAGAAAATAAATAAAGTAAAACAAAACAAGTAAAACCAAGTACAGAAAAAAGTAATATAAAATTAGGTCTCAGAAAAAACACTCAAGATTCAGCAATCATGAATTCAAACGAAAGCAAGCAGTGAACAGGTTGAATGGAATTAAACTGCAAAACCTGTTGTAGAGGCGTAACTAAGGCAACCCGTACTCTCTGGATTGAGGGCACAATCTACACATAAAGTGTCTCCCCACGCCTCCCGCCGCACCGCGGTAAAGCGGGTCAAGCGGTACTTCAGCAAGGTACTTCTTGCTAGGTGCGCGCGCGCTGGTGCGCGTGCACTTTCAATATATAGCCAAGTCCAGCCCCTATAGTGGGCGAGTCCAAATGAAGCAGGGAGTTCTATAAACAAAATGGACCAAACAAATAGTTAAATGGTTATCCAAGTCCAAGTCCAGAGCCAGACTGTAGTACAGCCTAGGAAAATCCAGATGAAAGCTGACCTGGTAAATGGAGTTCAGTCACATACAAACAGCGTGCCGACAGCAGCGTTCCGAAGCGGGTCAAGCGGTACTTCAGCAAGGTACTTCTTGCTAGGTGCGTGCGCGCTGGTGCGCGTGCACTTTCAATATATAGCCAAGTCCAGCCCCTATAGTGGGCGAGTCCAAATGAAGCAGGGAGTTCTGGTAAATGGAGTTCAGTCACATACAAACAGCGTGCCGACAGCAGCGTTCCGAAGCGGGTCAAGCGGTACTTCAGCAAGGTACTTCTTGCTAGGTGCGCGCCATGAGGGCTATTGCTACACCCATCGCTGCAAACACTTCTGCCGTTGAGGCATCCACAACTGCCATGAGGGAGTGTCTGGGGGCACTTACGCAAGCCCTGATGTCAAACCTGCCTCAAATGCAGCGCCCACACCTTGGAGCAGGCATGGGACCGGCCACTGACACCTCCATTGCCACAACCCCTTCGACCTCAGCCCAATCAAGCCCCGTGCGGATGACGCGGAGGAGTGCACGGCGCTTGAACATGGCACCCCCGTTCACAAAATAGCGAAGAAGTAGAGTGGGCAGACAATGCTGTTGGACAAATGGACGTTGGTCAAGGGACCAGTGTTTGGTGTAAATTTGGGGACATTTGGGGTCTGTAGGGTGGGTGAGGGAGTTCACTGGGGTATTTTTGAGGTTTGTAGGGTTGGTGAGGGAGTTCAATGGGGTATTTCTGGGGTTTGTAGGGTGCGTGAGGGAGTTCACTGGGGGTTGTGAGGGGAATGTTTACATTATTACGTGTCTGAAAAATACACCAGTTGTTTGCAAGAAAGTCAATGGCTGGACATACTTCATTTTGTGCATGTACATTTAATGTGTGATGGAGTACAGTGGCGAACTTCTAACTGAACAAGTGTGCATGTCCACATGCAGCCAGTGTGTCACTGGCACATTACTTTCATGGTCCCTGCGTTTCAGAAGTATTCGTGGATTAATGCTTGGCGTACAGCATGGCCATCCCATGCATCACGTACTGGCAGGGGGGCTCCTTCGCCTCCGTCTCCATCCCCTTCATCCTCACCCGGCCCATGCATGTCAATGTCTGGTGGCAGTGGTACATTCCTCCGGGCGCACATGTTGTGCATGACACAGGCCATGGTGATCTTTGCCACCTTCTCAGGCCTATCTAGGAGTGCCCCACCAGACCTGCTTAGGCAGCGGAACCGCGCCTTCAACAGGCCAAAGGTCTGCTCAATCACAACACGGGTACGAGTGTGCACACGATTGTACCCCTCTTCATGGCTGTTCTGCGGGCTCCGCACAGGGGTAAGTAGCCACAGCCTCAAGGGATATCCTCCATCACCTGCAAGCAGGTACAAATAGGTGTGTGTCACTCTGAACGGCCACCTTCAGGGAGCACAGTCATGGCGGCAGCTATTTGGTGTGGGCATGCACATGTCCCTGTACGTATACAAAATAGTCACATAGATGCAATGGATACTGTAATGAGGTGTGGTACACTGGATGGGGTTAAATAGATGATCCAGGGTGTAATCATGCATGCTGAGGCAGATGTGCTGTGGTAGTGCGACAATGTTTCGCCTCCAATTCATGCTGTATATTCTTCACAATGCATGGTCACACTAGACACATTGCCACAGTTGCCATCCTGTTCAGTCATGCATTGCTTGCCATCATCATGGTGGCCTGGTTGTGCCTCTTACTTGTTGTCATCCATATGCATTATTTGTGATGTGTGGCCCAGTGATGTGTCATGTTCCGTTTGGCTGGTTCAGGTTAGGAGTGTTTAGCTGGGCATGCATTCTCCACTCACTGACTATTGCCACCCAGGTGCACTACCCCCCCCCCTTGCCACCCAGGTGCACTATTTCCACCCCCCTTTCCCACCCAGGTGCACTATCCCTCCCCACTTATGCATCCGCACACATCAGTACCCCACAGCACAGCCATGGGACAGTTGTGCAACTCACCAAGCAGCCAGGCACGTGGTCCAGCATGTCGCTCCATGTGACGGGGTAGCGTGGAGTTGCGCAGTACCATGGCATCATGTGTGGATCCAGGAAATCGGGCGCAGCAATGGGTGATGATCTTGCTGGAGTCACATACCATTTGCACATTGATGGAGTGGTATAGCTTGCGATTGCGGTACGCCGCCTCTATGGCATGGGGGACTACCAATTCCACATGTGTGCAGTCGAGGGCACCAACACAATTGGGCATGCCTGCCAGTGCATGGAAGCCTAATTTGGTTTCGGCTATCTCCTGGCCAGTCCGTGGTAGGGATATGTGGGTGCTTGCGTGCTTCAGGAGGGCATCCAGCACTTGGTCCAGCATGCGTGAAAATAGTGGTTGTGAAATGCCTTGCAGCTGCCCCACTGTGTGTTGGTAGGTGCCTGTGGCCAGGAAGTGTAGCAAAGACACCACCTTTAGTAGCGGAGGGATGGCAGTGCGTATTTCTATGAGGCTGGCAATGTCGTTCTGTATCATGTCCACTATGGTGGTGATGGTGTCACGGTCCAACCGGTACAGGGTGTGGATCTGCTCAGGGGTTAGGTTAAATGGGCTGGGTCTGGTGCGAGGGATTGGTGGCTGCCTACGAGGCACAGGTGGCTGCGCTGGTGGTAATTGCTGGGCCTGTCTCACCCTCCTTCTCCTCATGCGTCTCCTCTGTGCTGCCTGTTGTTGCTGCTGTAGTTGTTGTTGTTGCTGTTGTTGCTGTTGTTTCTGTAGTTGTAGCAGTATGGGCATGTCCTCCAGCGCCATGATTGCAACAGCTAGTGGTAGCATTTTGGTGTTGGAAGGGGTGTGGTGTGTGTGTGTGCTCATTTTATACTGGCCCTGCTTCAATTGACTACACCTGTGGGAATTGTGTGCACCTGTGGCAGTTGCCTTGTATCCTGATTGCTGTTTGCGGGTGGTCCGCGATGCCTGTATGGCCGGCATCGTGCAGCCCGTGATTACCGGCTTCGTGATGCCGGTATTTACATGTTTGCGTGGGTTGGAATTTCCCCCTATTACCAGCATGCCGGTATTTGCTCGCTGAAGGGGTGCGTGTACGCGCCTATGCTGCTATTAGCGGCACCGTTATTTAGGGTGCCGCTAATACCGGGTTTGCGGGTCGGAATACGACGGAGCGGTAAAAGGATGCCGGTATTACCATACCGGCATCGTTTTTGCCTTACCCCCAACCTCGTAATGAGGCACTTTGTCTTTTTCTCTCCAGCAGATACAAACGGTGCTCTTGGTGAAAGCTGCCGGCGCGGATTTATCTTCTTGGTGTTTCTTATCCTTCCTGGCTCTCGAGGCCAGGAAGGATAAGAAAACAAGAGTGAACTCTTGGGAGTAAGTAGCCTGCTACTCCAATGCAAATATGCTACCTTTTTAGGAATGGTATCTCAAGTTAGTATTTCTTTTAAAGTGTGTTTTTTTATTTTTCTCTTGGTTACTTTACTTGAGTGTTTTATATTGTACTTTTTGGCCCCTTCAACTGCATAGAGGGAGTGACCAAGTACCTGGGTGGGTGGGAGGAGTTGTGCGGGTATGAGTGAGGGTAGAAGATATTGCTTTTGGATTTATTTGGGGGCTGCATTGCTTTTGGATTTTTAGTGGATTGTTTGGGGATTGCATTGTTTTTGGATTTTTTGTGGATTGTTTGGGGATTGGATTGCTTTTGGATTTTTAGTGGATTGTTCGGGGATTGGATTGCTTGGATTTTTTAGGGATTGCATTCCACTGTGGATTGCTAATTAACATATCTGGGGTGTATTAAGCCAAAAGGAAGCCAGATACAATCCACTGAGTAAAATTGGATTTCTTTTGCATTTGAAGAGGATTTAATTGTTTGGGAAAATCCAGTAGTAATGCACATTAAATCCAGATTTTTTTGGTAGTTTATAAAGATATTTTAAGGCAACGGGGAGTACCTGAGACCAAACAAAGGAAAGTGGTCAAACAATAAGTTCCTTTGATTCTGAATAACCCTGACGTCTTGTTAATTACGGATTTAATCCTGTATTGAAAGCAGGCTTTTCAAGCTTGGACAGTAACTGTTTTGTACATCTGACCGTGATGTCTGCCGGCAAGTTTTTAGGACGCAAACTCATCTTGGTTTCCTGCCGGCCATTTTTAAAATTTGACGGTTCTGTGTTAAAACAAACATTCTTTAAATTCTGGGGGATGAGAAAGGCTTTCTGGGGGATGGGAAAGGTCTGATGCTTGTTGGGGCTAAGGCTCTGATGAAGACGCGTTGGTATCTTGCTAATACGTTATCTGAAGTGGGCACACACGTGGTACTGGTGGTATGAAAAGGAGCTACTGGAGTACGTCCTTGAATGGTCTGAAGACAATAGCAGGTCATGGGGTGGCATGGCTTGTCTTGGTGTTGGGGGAGGTCCCATGTGATTAGTTTGTGGCCTGACCACGATGGGCGGTTAGGGGTCTTGGTGATATTTGAGATACCTGAATTATAGAAGATGTTGACAAGGGGGCATTAGCTGGAGCTCCATGTATAGCAAAGATTGCCAGTCCATACATTAAAGTAGCCCTTGAACACTAGCATTTGGGTTGATGGGTGGCCATATGTTATACATAAGGTTCATCCAGTCCTCTGGTTTTAAATACATAGTCAGATAGAAACTTCAAGATGTTATCCTCGTTGGTGGCCATTAGGCTTTTGCGAAATAGAGCACAAACCCTCCAATGATATTGTGCATGTAAGGAGGTTAAACCTAATTCATAGCGTAACCAAACCCCTGGAATGCATTGAGGAAGATGGAGTACTGCTTTCCAAAACTTAGCCTCTAAGACTTTTGAAGACCAAGATGGTTGGGATTCTAGACCATATAAGATACAAGGGGTAGCTTTTTGTTTCCAATAGATGACAGCTGGCTTCAAAGTGAAAGTGCCAAAACAATGTAATATAACAGTGATGGCGAACGCTCCCCAGAGAACACTGAAGCCACGCCCCCGCTATCAAACATCTGACGCACCTGCGTGGGATATCACCTGACACACGGACACCACAGGAGCGACTGGAGTAAACGGAGCGACCGGGGACTGACCCCACACCGATTCCAGCAAATCAAGTAAGTTCTATAACCAATTGCCGACTGGGCCATAGCCAAAAGATGGCTACAGCACGGTCGGCTTATTCTGGGAGGGCGTCCATGGACGTCCTCCCAGAGAATCTTGCTCCCGCGCGCCCTATAGTGCGAGGGGAGAGGGGAAGAGAGAGATACAATGCTCTGTCCATACTATGCAGTGCTGTGCAATACTCTGCCCATGCTGTGCAATACTCTGCAGTATTCTGCCCATACTCTGCAGTATTGTGCCATAAACTGAATAAAGCCTTTTTTAACTAACTTTTAGTGTCATTGTGAAACATTTTCCCCCCTCATTGGTGTATATGTGCCTCATTATAGGTGTCATTGGGAAACATCATTGGGGGGGAATTGTGGCCCTATCTTTGGTGTCATTGGGAGGAATGTGTGCCCCTTCATTGGTGTGAGTGGGGGGGATTATAACCTATTGTTAGTATCAGTGGATAAATCAGTGAGTTGCTCTTCTACAATTCTGTGTTTATTATGTACCTTTTTTGTGAAATGTTGCAATAATATTTTTGGTATAGGTAGGTAGGGATAGATTTGTATTGGGTGCTTCATCCGTCTTTATTTTTAAAAATGTTGGGTTTTTTGTAGACTTGAACACACAAAAATGAGTACATCAAAGACGGCAAAATTAAAAACAGATAGTGGAAGATCATTCCAAGAGGCCTAGACACAATCATTTGGAGTGATTGAACGCAATGGGTAAGCGGTATGTGTTCTGTTTAGTGAAAATGTTGTATCTCGCACATCAAGTGTCAGACATCATTTTGATACCAACCAACTTGGTAAAGCTGAAAGAAAAGAGTTTCTTGATGGGAAATTAAGGATATATCACTGCCAGTATTGTAGTTTTTGCAACTATCTTTCTAAAACAAATTATCTGGCCACTTCCAGCTTTGAAATTTCACTGTGCATAGCAAAACATGATAAGCCCCTCTATGATGGTGATTTTATCAAAACGGCCATGTTGGCTGTGAGTAATTCCCTTTTTCATGATTTCCCAAACAAGGACAAAATTAAGCAACGAATCTCTGAAATGCCACTTAGCAGAAATACTGTTAAAGATAGAGTCCTGCGTATGGCAAGTGATGTTAGTCAGCAGCTCACCACTGACTTACAAAAGGCAGCCTGTTACTCCATGTGCTTGGATGAAAGCACATATATAAATAATCATGCGAGGCTAGCAGTAATTTTGCGTTATGCTGTTGGTGACACCATGAGAGAAGAGCTCATGAAACTGGTGTCTTTGCCTGGAAGAACACAAGGGATAGATATCTACAATGCTGTGATGGAGGCTTTTTTGTCACAAGACATAAGGCCAGAAAAAGTGGTTTCAGTTACTATTGATGGGGCACCTTCCATGGTGGGGGTAACATCTGGTTTGATACAGTTTTTTGTTAAAGAAGCAAAGCATCCAGTCATTCAATTTCATTGTATTATACATCAAGAAGCTCTCTGTGCCAAGGAAAGCAGCAAAAAATTACACGATATTCTCAAGGATGTCACAAAAATGGTGAATTACATCATGGCTTGTGCTCTTAATTGTCGACAGTTTCAAGCACTTCTTGATGAGGTACAGGCACAGTATAATACTTGACTTATATACAATAATGTACGGTGGCTAAGAAGAGGAGGGGTCTTGGAGAGATTTGCAGCCTGCTTGGATCAAATTAAGCTGTTTATGAATGAAAAGGGGCAGGAACATCCACAGCTCACTGATATGACCTGGCTCACCAACCTCATGTTTTTTACTGATTTTACAATACACTTCAACGTACTGAACAAAAAACTGCAAGGTTTAGGGAAAACAGCAGAAAGGATGTTTTCTGATATCAGAACATTTGAGAGAAAACTGCAGGTTTTTGAAAGAGACCTTGAAAGTGGGCAGCTGAAATATTTTCCAAATCTAAAAATGCATTTGGAAATTTCTACATTTACAGACAATCCAAACCATCATGAAATCTACAAGGAATTTTCTAGCATTATAGTAGTTGCAAAGGAGAATTTTAGTAACAGATTTTTACAGTTCCGTAAGATGGAGACAACCCTGTGTTTTCTTACGTCTCCAGATAAAGCCAAATGTGAAGAACTTGATCTTTCCTGCTTACACTGGTTAGATTTAGAAAAACTTGAAATGGAGCTACTGGAATTTCAAGAAAGCTCTATCTGGAAAAATAAATTTTATGACCTGCGTGCAACACTTGAGAAGATGGAGTGTGAAGGGATAACAGAGGTCAGCACAGTTGCTAGTTCGGAAAATGAAATCCTTAAAGTGTGGAATTCTCTGCCAAATAATTTTAAGTCAATGAAAACACTTGGGATTGCTTTTCAGCATTGAATTATATCAAATGTGATGCCAGAAATAGACTAACAGATGAACTCAGTGCTGTATGTGTTGCTCTTAAACTAACATGAGTATGAGCCAATGTTTGACAAGTTATCAGCATGCATACAACAGCAAAAATCACATTAATTGTGCCCACAAAAGGCGTCTTTAAAAAATACATGCACATGTACAGTTGTTGTTTGTTTTTTTTGTTTTTTTCAATTAAAAAAAAATGTTTAATGGAAAGCTCTGTTATTGTGTTTTTCTTTTTAAACAAAAGCTGTTAATTAGTTTGAAAAACTGTACGAATTGTTTTTTCTAAACTAAAACCTCGTTATTCAGGTTTAATTGCAGTGTTGGCACTTTGAAAAAAATAAGTCGTTTTGGTTTGCAGTTTGGGCACTTGGGCTCACAAAGGTTTGCCATCACTGTAATATAACCTTAGTCTGAGAAATGGCTGTGTCAAATATTTGGTTAATAACATCAAGGCGGCCAGAAATTGAGGCATTACCATCAAATATCATTACCAGATATGTATGGTACTATCACCAAATTGGTTTGATTGATTGTCCATACAGATTTATTTCTACACAAATTCCATATCCTTAAATTAAATCTGCAAAATTCTCTTATGAAGCATTTCGCAACCAGACTTCTCCCTACAAGACAGGCTCTATAATGATTTGTGTCTCATTTTACAGAAGGGCTCGCTCACGCTGCTTCAGAATTCCACACTTTGGCAAAAGGACAGCTTGTCCCCGTCCCCCTGTTTGTCCACCACCACGGAAAGATACCTTTGTATTTACAGGCTCCAGGAAGCTTCTGCCTGTGTCTTCATTGCTGTGTTCATTGGAGGCTATGGCTGTCACAGCTCCTAAAAGCATGCTGTTGTCCAGTGTGTTGTGCTTTGTTTGGAAGAAAAGGTCAAGCTGGCAGGTGCACTGTGCCTGGATATGTATCTTATTGAGAATCTGTACATCAGTAACAGAGTACACCAAATGTAGCATGCCTGACCGGAAGCTAATGTGAAACCTGCAGCAACACCACCCCAATTTGCATTTGTGATGCATTATGTTGCAGCGGTGGCTCCTTGTGGATCCAGGAGAGGGCAATAGTAATGTTTAGGAGTTAAATAACTACTCAATCTTCATGCACTCTCAGTCGTTTAAAGTAATTAACACATGGTCTGTTAAGGCCATATACTCTCAGCTGTTTGCTGCTTAACTCTATAAAGGCTTTGTCGTTTGTTTGAATGCATTGTACATGGCGTAGAGCTTGGAAAGAGGCCAGTGCCTTGCAAAGTCCTGGGCAGTTTTCTTTGCTCCCATTTTTGTTTTTATTAGCTAAATGTATCACCCATAAATATACAATTTTAAGGTATTATTGGATACATGCTTTGCTGCAGTGAGCTCCAGTAGTGGGGTTCTGATTCCCATTTGCTTTCAGCTTCATTAAACTATTTCAGTTCTCGTCGCCAAACTATGCCTAGTCTAAACTCCCAGACCCCCAAACCCTGTGCATGCACTGTCTAATCACCTATATAAAACTGCTCTCTTTAATTAAACTCTCTCATCCTTCTCATGCTGCGCTACAAACTAACTGTACTAATATGAGCACATTATGTTAGCCTGTTTTGCTATCTATGTAACTAAGTTGTCACCCCTCACTGTAACAAGCGCCACGATGCGCCCGAGCTGTTGCTCGCTATACAAATCCGAATAAATAAATAGGCGTCGGTCTATAAATGACAATTTGGGTTTTGGTGGTATTCATTCGCAATTCATTCTTCTCTATATAGATATTAAATACATCAAGTAGTTTTTGCAAACCACTTGGAGTTTTGGAGAAAAGCACCAGATCATCAGCATACATGAGGGTCTGGATCTGAATATTATTCTGTAACTGTACTTCGTGCTCCAAGATATGCGCCTGGTTGCCCTCGGGCCTAGCGCGCTGTACAAATAAAACAAATACAAATACAAATATTCAGTTTGGGTGAATCTGACGGTATTGCCTCAAAGACTTGTCGTACATCGTGCATGAAATTGTACTTACACTTGTAGTCTTAATTATGTGTAGTGTTCCCAAAGGGTACTGCATGTGATTCTGCCT
Source organism: Ambystoma mexicanum (assembly GCF_040938575.1). Classification (NCBI taxonomy): domain Eukaryota; kingdom Metazoa; phylum Chordata; class Amphibia; order Caudata; family Ambystomatidae; genus Ambystoma; species Ambystoma mexicanum. The sequence continues at coordinate 152,040,860 of NC_090927.1, forward strand.
AACACTGGTGTACAGTGGTGAGGATAAAAGTATAGTTGTTACATTTAGAGTGCTACTCTTACCTTTGTTCAAATAACCTTCAAAAAGGCCAAGCACCACTAGAGAAGCAATTGTTTTAAAATGTTTGATACGGATAGCTAAGACAGGAGACCATAGTCACTTTAATAGTTGATCAATTAAGAGAAATGTGTAAAGCTAATAATCTCACTGTAAAATGCAAAAAGGTTGAATAGGTAGAGGAGTTGTTGGAATACTAAAGTCTGAGGAGTGGGTCTGAAACACCTACCCCTACAGCAAAGGTGGAAAATGTTGATGAGGATGATAATGTTTCAGAGGGTGACTCAAATGTTATGGATTAGTTGGATGAGGCAGAAGAGTCTCAAAATGTACCTGCTCATAGGCCTCATTCTTTGACCACAGGGACCCCATCAGGTCCAATACTAAGTCCTGAATTTGTCACTCTGGAAAGGATGAGACTTGAATTGGAGTTTAAAAGAATCCAAGCCCAAACTGAAAGCAAACATCAAGAACGCAAACTCAGAGAAATTGAGTTGAATCATGCCCTTGGAATGAAAACGTTGTCTCTTGAAACTGGTTCTCTCCCAGAGAGAACTTTGTAACTTTGCATGCCCAAAGATACAGTAAGTATGTATGAGGTTAAGCTTGATATTTTGAATTGGTTGGCTGCTTTTGAATATAGCCATGGGATTCAAGACATTACAGGGAATCAGCTGATTCCTTGGCTTTTTTCTAGGCTACTGAGGTGGAGATGGGGGAAATAGACAGAAAGTGTGAAACTAGCTTTAATAGCTAGGTTTGGGAAGACCCCTTCCCAGTATCTTAAGAGGTTTATAAACCTCAAAAAGGCTACCTGGGTGACTGAATGTTGGAAAAACGTAGATGGGTCGGTTAAGGGTTGCAGAGTTAACACTTATGAAGGTATGAGAAATCTGTTTATGTTGGAGTCTATTTATGATGCCTGCTCTCCTGAGCTGAGTAGCACTTGGCTGACTCTAAGGAAATGGATCCAAAGAAGTTAGCAAGGGCTCCTGACTTGTGGGTGTCAACAGGGCTACTCACAAGGATTCTGGGGCAACTCAGAAGAAGGATGAGGGAAAGCAGCACAAGAAAGACAACAAGGAGAATTCTAATACCTCCACTCCAAAAGAGAGCCACAAACATAACAAGGGTAAGCCCCCTGGGAAACCAAATCAGGCTAGTGTACCTCCTGGTGCTAAACCAGAAGGAGGTCAGAACAAACCCCTGTTCATAAAGACATTTGGAAAATGTTATGCTTGTGGGTCATCTGATGTAAGGGTAAACCTTCAGGGATCCACACTGTCTGCTTAGCCTTATCCCCTGAGGAGTAGTAACAAGGCTAAAGAACGTTATGATGACAAGTATTGCTATAGGGAATTCAAGGTGTAACAAGGTGATTGGTTAAAGGTAAAAATACCCACCAAGGTAAGGAAGGGGAAATGGGGCACACGATTTAAATTTTCAGTCCCCACTCTCAGATTTTAAAATGTGTCCATGGACAACGCGGTTGTCCGCAGACAGCGCGTATTACATACAGGGATTTTGAGGCTGAGAGGCATGGAAATGAGACTTAGCAAGGTAAGGGATTGGTTATAAGGTTTACTGGGCGATATGTGTAAAGAGAGACTTTGTCAGTAAGTCTTTTTCCTGAGAGGAGAGCAGATAGCTATGGCTGTGTCTTTTAGAAGGCAGATTGTCTGGATTTTGGGAGACTTGTAGATAAATTGGTTGGAGGTGCATGCAGATCGCTGTGCAGTGGCTGCACATCTTGTATTCCCTGATGTGGAAGTGCACTTGCATGGAGTGCGTGGAACGAAGTGGCCGAATTTGGTACCTCTTTGTGCTACTTTGGTGACACAGCGTCATCCAGACATTATTATTATTCATTGTGGAGGGAACAGTTTAGGACATGTCTCTGGAATCTCTTTGCAATTTGCAATGAAAGAAGGACTAGGCAGGGGATTCAGTCCTCCAGCGCATATGTATGAAGATGTATTTTTTACGTGCATGCAAGCAAATTCTTTTTGTATTTTCTATATATATGAGTTTCTGTTTGCCTGTCCTCACATTTTTACAACATTCTGGTCAATGCTTGTGGCAGTGTGAAATATTTTTTTTTTGCAGTAGCAGTGCTTTCTGATAACTGTGCATAGCATGTAGATGCACTTTCCTTTGTCTATGTGCATTCTATATACTTTACTTAGAATCTGTCAGTTGAACGTGCTTTAGAAATTATTACAATAGTATGCACACAGAGCACACTTGGCTTTTTAAGGCGGTGGTATTGGATGTTAGGAGATAGGAGAAATAACTGAATGCTTTTCTTGCTCTTTATACAGGGTAAATGGCAGGAACTGTGGGGAAAAGCATGCAATGTATGCATTTGTGAAGGTGTGGGAAATAAAGCAGAAGGATTTGATGGGTTCGGCAGCTTATTACTCTGCAGGATAGTTGTAGGGGAGAAGGTTAAATAAGAAAACCTGGAAAAGTGGCAATGGGACAAAGCAAGTTTACCACTGCAGGTGAATAGCAAACGACTGGGTGATCCTGTGGTGCTTGGAGATGGGAGAGTCTGAAATAAAGTAAGGGTTGCAATGAAGGGTATGGTGCTTGTGTTGCAGACTGAAGGCAAGGGGAGAGATGTCTGTGATAGTTTACTACACTGGTTGTACATAGTTGTACATGATGTGATAGACATGACTGCACCTGTGTATAGCTAAATGATGTGGTAAATTCTAGAACGGAATGGGCAACCAGCTGGAATGAGAGAGCTGTCTAGATTGGAAGAACAGTTGTAGAGGCAGTGGTGTTGTTTCAGCTGGGAGCCTTTCAAATCATATTGGCTATCTGTGTGCATGAATAAAGATGCATGAATAAAGATGCATGTACTCATCCTGGCTGCGTGTCATTTTATAACACACTATACAATTATACTGTTATTTCTCACATCTTTTAACATGAAATGACACTTTGTTGGACATCTATGTGTGTTGTGTCTGATTTCTATTATAATCATTTCTAAAGGAAGTTCAAATGATAGATTGTGTAAAATATCCAGACTGTATAGAAAGGAAACTGTATGTACATCCTATGCACTATAATGCATTAATTGCTATTATAGTTGAAATATGGATAAATAGGTGGCCGTGGTTACACAAATGACAGAATGAATGAAGAGAATAACAGTTTGCACATTAGTTAGTAATATAGGTAAATAAAAATTTGGAAAGCAGACAGCTTTGCAAGCGACAATTGATCATAGCAGATGGGAGGAATGACATTAAGCTTTTTTTACAAGTTATACATAGCTCTCATCTCACCCGCTTTTGGCGGGTGTCACCCGCCTTGCAAGCAGCTGAATCACCAACCAAGTCCCTCATACGCCCATTCACTTCTATGGCCTCTCACCCGCCAAAATGAAAATCGGGTGTTTTCACTCGCCTTGGTGACACAAAAGGTTGGGAGCTATGGGTTATACAGGGTAAGTGGCAGTTACCCCGTTAATATGCATTCATACAAGAGCTGTACATGTACTTTTGCAGAAAATATTAATTCTTGTAGTTTGTGTTCATTCATGTGGATGTGGATGAATCTGGAAGCAGAAATCTAGGAGTTTTGCAGTAGTTATTGATGTACATGCTTTGCAATCACAGCCCAATTGTACTCAGAGTGATTAACAGTACAGCTAAAGTGCTGAACTGTGTAGATGTAGAGTGGATGGTTGTGTGACTGATTAACAGTAGCCAATGACAGAATGGTGCAGAGAGTGAAGCGGAAAGGGTAGAAGGGCTGCCCCCGTGTTACTTACGCGCTCCGCGGACACCACGGTTGTTCGCGGACAGGGCATGCCACATCCGGGGCTTCTGAGCATGAAATGGGAGTGTATTTTGGGGATTAACCAATCAGGTGTTGAGGTTCTGCTTCGTATTGAGAGAGGCTGTGTGTAGTGAAGATGGCAGAGATGGAGAAAGTCAGGGTGTTGGTGGTTGGAGATATGTTTGTGAATGGTTTGGAGCAGTATGCTAAATCTAGGAATGTGGCTAACAATTTTGACATAGAAGGAGTGGAGGTGGTGTGGAGCACTGTGTTGCACTGCAGTCGCTGCAGTCATTATTGTATTTTCTCTATTCTACATTTCGCTGCCTGATTGACCAGCTGACCTTGTAAAAACAAAGAAATAATATGAGGCTGGGTAGCCCAAAAGGAAATACACCAAGCACAGGTTACAAAGGAACATGCAAAGATCTTTTAATTTACACTGAACAGTTACAAAAAGTCAAAGACAAATCAGATAGCTATCGGCCCTCAGTACAACACAGCAACCTCCAGCGTGGTTCGGTGTGCTCAGTGAGTGCGATTGTACATTAGAATTGGTCATGCTTTTATACAGTTTGCGAACATAATGTCCAACCCTACTGCGGGTTAATATTCCTCTAATACATTACTGATCTAGGGTTCATGCCAGGTTCATACAGTTGTGCCTAAGGCTTTACCTTTAATACATTTGCCAATAAGTCATGGATTAGCTTCATTGACACAGGTGATCCTTTACACACAGGTCAGCGAAGGACAAGGTCTCAGTTCATGACCCTAACAAGTGGCCTGCAGGCAAGTTACATATTAGCTGTACACAGAGGTCATGACGGCCATGTTCTATTCTGAATGACCTCGTCCACCATTTTAACTCACAGGGTGACTTTACAGGGAGAGAGAACCTAAAATGGCGGTTTACATTGATTCTAGGGTCAGCACCTTGCAACACAAATTTCTTCACAAGTAGTTTACAAGCAGCTTGGCGTAGGCCAATATACATATATTCATTCAAATAGGAGGCACGATATAATTTCCCGTTTGACAAACCCTCCTTTTGGCCTATGCCAAGTGCTAAACTACTTCTGATCTCCTTGCGAACAATTCCATGCATCATCATCCATGCACCCTGAATCGCTGTCAGAAATATCTATCGCCATCAGATCATTTACTAAGATTTCTTTTAACACATATTCCTTGGAGGTTTTATCCGGGGCAAACACTTTATGTCCTATCGTACCTATCACCTGAGCGCAGCATCCCCCTAGCATCGAATATATACTAGGTAGACATTGGATACAACAACAAAGGAACAACAGAACTCCCAAAATGATCAGCAAGACTGAAAGCACTTTCCAACCCCAAGATCGCAAGAAGTCCCAGAACCAAGCGCTAAGATCCCAGTTTCCCTCGGGAACATGCACTTCTGAACTAAGGACGTGCAGATTCTGTATTGCCTTGAAAATAGTTGGGGAGGAATCTGGTACGAAAACACAGCAAGCGGACCGCACTAATTTACATACTCCACCACGTTCAGCCAGAATGACATCTAATGCCATTGGTTCTGAAGTGCTACCAATCTGATCGCTTTCTGCTCTAATGTCATGTTATAGTGTATATCTGTGGTCCGGTTGATGGTTCTCTCCAGTACTCTCTCTAGTCTCCTGATGTCTTCGGAATTCGCTATCTGCCCAAAGAATGGAAGGAATGATTTTGCTACATCTCCCAAAACCTGTGCTGGAGTGTCAGCATTCTCGTCACGCCGTGGACGAGCCTTTGAAACTTCTACACTACTTGCTATGAACACCCCAGGTAACAGGATCCCTAAACAACAAGTTCCCTGCCAATCCCTGGGTAACCATGAAAATGCTACATTACCGCAAACGAAATAGACAGGTTCGCCTACATACAAAGGTCTGTCTTCCCCAGTCAAATTTGCAACGTTGGCACAACCTTTAAAATCCCCCATTGACCGAGTGCCATTCCTCTGTATGCAGAAAGAAACTGAATTGGGGCTATGGTTAACAGTGTAGGAAGGAGGCATGGCGTCCTTATTGCCTATCAGAGCCATTTTAAAGGAAATCAAAGACTGGAAAGGACGAGACAATCTATCAGAAGGCCTAATAGAAGCAATGTTGAGCTTACTCCTATTTGCGAAAAGCGAGCATCCCAGGGAGTCAAAACACGTTTCTCAAAACTATTCAAATTAGTGCCATCAAAGTTCCCCGAGATGCTATCGTTCCAACGGCCAAAGAACAGTGCTCTAAGAGAAGCATAACAAGCAGGTGTCAATGGTAAATGGTGAATATACCAACCTAGCCCCTTATCCCCATGTTGCGGTAAATGTAAGCAAACCCAACAGTTAGACCTATTAAAAATAGCATGTGTCGCATTCATAATAAGTAACAAGGTGTTGTTGTGATACCTTTGTCTATGCTGGGAGTCCCTAGGGGACAGAGTATGCAAATGCACAAAAGGAGTGGAAACAGTAGGTACATTTTCAGTCGGTAACAAGGACTCTAAAGGATAAGTTTCCTCGAAGTACCACAGGCCTAAAACAGTGACTATTAAAAACCCAAATGTTATCATAAAAACACAGCAATACATTTTCGGGGCCCACATTTTATGTCCATTGTCCTGGCTGGTCACACGATCATTTACAAGTCCAATACGAGCGGTGGCGGTAGCAGGCATTGCAATATTCAAACGACAAGAACCCATTGTTTTTGGCTGGCGACCTCCTGGCCGAGCGACTTCTAAGTCCTTCCACAACCCTAGCCAACAGAATCCCCTTTCCTCAAATTTTGGGCAAAGACAAGCCGTCGATGACTCTTTTCCTTCTCCGAATGCACAGCCGAACCGTGCCATAAGTCTATCAGATGCACAGCAAGACCGTGCCATATGTCTATTTTCTTGGATGCAGATTGTACCTTGCTCTTCCTGGTACTGATTGATCCGGAAACAATGTGTCGTCACTCCCCGTTGGAAGCAATGTATCAGTGAAAAGTGCAGATGCCGAATTTGGGACAGCAGTTTCCGGATACAAAACATTTGGAGAGTGTGGAGACAAAATGGTGGCTTCCCCAAACCTCACAGGCTCAGAGAGATTCTCCGACACACTCTCAGCACTTTTTACTGCTTTGGGATCGTTGGTTGCAGCGTTATCGAGGGGTTCCGTTTCTTCTGTAATGTGTGGCACTGGGTGAGGAAGTTTCTTGACATGCGACGTGTGGATCCAATGCTTCCGGCCTGCGATGCGCACCGCTGTTTGAGTGACCAGCAGGACCTGGAACGGACCCCGCCACCGAGGTGCAAGGCAGGAAGAGCGCTCGAAGGACTTCACAGGCACCCACTCCCCTGGCCGTATGCTGTGGCCTGGGCCCTCGTATCGCAGAAAAAAACCTGTTTTCAAACTTGGTAGCAGCGGTATGTAGTCAAAAGAGTCATCAGTATCATAATTTGTCTCCTGGATTTCGTTTGACATTTTGATGATGTGATGGTCTTTTATTCGTAGTCGATTTCGCCCGTGGTTTTACTTTTAGATTGCTTTATGCACATTAGCGGGCAGGACATTACTAATGGGCAATGATCACTATTTATGGTTGGTGTGATTTGTAGGTTGTTGAATGTAACAAAGACATTTCTTGATGTCCAGAAATAATCTATAGTCTTCTTGTAGCCCATATTTTCCCAGGTGAAGTTTGGTGGTGTATCACCTTTTACATGACCATTTACCATCATACAGTCACGAGCTTCCAGTTCTTTACTCCATTGCGATCTTCTTGCATTTCATAGTAGGCATCCATCAGTCGAATTATCTTCGATACGCTTCTTATGTTCGTCAAACCAGGAGATGTTCAGGTCTCCACACAAGATAATTGCAATGTCTAGGCAAGTCCTTTGATAATTGTCTATTATTTTCATTACAGCAGATATAAATGCTCCAGTCGAGATTTTTAATGGGTTCCAATACACGTTCAGCAATAAAAGATATTTTTCGTTATTGCGGACGTTCGTAGTTTGAAGTAGTGTTCCTTGGACATAGCTATTGGGATTGATTTTTTCAATTACTTCCCAGTTTGTTCCTGTCTTTATCATGGTGATTAGTCCAGAGAATGGACATCCCTTGTTGTTTTTTTCTGCTGGATTTAACAGTGTTACGTAGCCATCTTTGACTGGTGGCACCCGCATCCAGGTTTCCTGGAGACAAATTATGAAGTTGTCTGTTAGATCTATCGGGAAGTCATTGTATAAATGACTGAAGCCCCTTGTGTTCCACGAAATCACAGCAACAGGAGCATCGATTTCAACTTTCGTAAGCTAATGGTTAGTTGACCTGGCTACAGCATTCTATGACAAGACAGGAGGCTCGCATTATGCTTTACTTTCTTTTAATTCTGCCATACCAGCACTTCAACTTAACTTCAACTTTTTTTTTTTTTTTCAGAAAGAAAACAAAGGAATCAAAAAAGTTACAATATTCATTTCCTTGAACCATCTGAAATGAGTTCCAGAACTACAACTCCCATCCCCCTGAGGCCTTCTGTAGTCCTGACCTCTGTCCTTGCACCAATCAGTGTCCAGCTTGGGGTATAAACTCTCCCACTCCTAGGTCCCTTCCTCTTTCTTTTGGCTGCCATACTGCAGATGAGTAGCGTTTTTATATATGTGTGTTTATGGAGAATGTAGAACGGAATGTGTAGATAGAGATGGATAGAACTTTTAGCCTGTTTTCAATACGCGCGCACGCGTAGGCATTTGTCCGCGGTATACGGAGTAGAAGCGGGGCGGAGCCGCGGGCAAAGCCGCTCGCATTAGGCAGCCGCCCCGTTCTCCTCAGGTAGAGTTTTGCGCCATTGATTTTCAGTAGCCCGCCCTCGCGGCTGCGCTCGTTCGCACGCACGCGCAGAGGCGTCTCGCTTCACCAAATTCAGAAGCTTTAAGACCCAGCAGCGCCGCGGAATCTTCCCGACATGCACAGCTCCCAACGCTCGTTGCGCATTCGATATTAGCGACGGAGCGGGACGTGCGGACACTTGTGGGACTTACAAAAAAGAAGATTATAATAGCGACTACATCTCTCGAAAAAGAAAAAAAAAAAAAAAAAACAGTCGCAGAAGCTAGAAAGGTCTACTAATCTTAGAGCCTCCCTAAAGCTGATTCCCAGAAGTCAGCTCTGCTGACACTGTTTCCATGGCTCATTCATCGCACCCCGTGGATTCTCAGTCCACTTCTCCAGAGTGGAGCGAACAAGAGTGGGAAGAGGAGCCCACTTGGCAAGATGCAGACTTATCCCTCAGTTTCAAGAGGGTGCAGGGGGATTCGGTATCTCAGGCGGTCTCTCAAGGGGTGCAACCTCTAACGCAGAGGTTACAGTTGCTGGAAGCGTATATGGTGGAGCAGAGAGACCAGCTCACAGCAAGGAAAAGACGGGCAGATAGCCCTGGGGAAGGGACATCAGCTGGACATCCTCAAACGAGGGTTGAAGATAAGGGGTGTAAGAAGGTCCGTAAGAGCTCAGACTCCTTGACCCCCGCGGACACAATAGAGAGGGGCAACACCGTTCCCCAAGGACATAGCGACCCTGTCGCCAGACTGAAAAAAGCCTTTCTAGCCAAATTGGCGGATAGCCGCAACGGACCCCCTGCCCCAGGGGTGAATAATTCAGGGGATTATGAGGAGGGATACGCCCCAGACGATGAAGGTGGCGAAGAAGAAGAAGAGTTTCTTCATCCCATTGAACATTTCCCACAAGATGCTCCCGATGAGGAAGACAATATCCTCTATATGTTCGATCCGGAGACCATTAGGCACCCGAGGTCTTCCGAATGGGTGCCCTCCCCCAGAGTGGCGCTGTACATGGCCCAACACATCCGTAAACCATTGGACAGGGAGGTTAGATCCCGCATGCAAGCAGAATGTCCAAGACCGGAGCTTCCAGGCAAGCTAACGGATACTCCAGAATTGGACCCGAAGATGGTCACTTTCGTAACCAAGTCGGCAAATGATATCCAAAAAGGAGTAGATCGTGCCTGGAAGGGATGCCAGGACAAGCTTCTGGACCTCGCGGGCCCATTAGCCAAGATAATGGACTTGGTTGAAATGTTAAAGGACACTGGTGTTCCAGTCGATAATCAAGCGCTCGCGAACTGGGCACAAAGGGCGATTTGTCTGTTAGGCAACACGAACTGCGCCCTCTCTTCGGATCGAAGGAGGGGGGTCCTCCTTAAAATAGACAAGAAGCTCAGCGACCTAGCTACATATGAGGCTGGAGAAGGCGCCAAAGGCCTTCTATTTGGAGAAGCCTTCGCTAAAGAGATGGCCCAATTTGTTGGTACATATGCTGCGCTTGAAAGAGCTCAGAGCTCGATAAAAAAGATCTTCCCTGGATGTGTTTTTGCAGGGACCGGATGATTCAGAGGTCGCTCGTCCGGTCGCTATAGCTATCAGAAACGACCTCAAGGTCCGCGCGCGCAATACTGGGAAGGCCGTCAACAAGACTGTTTCTTCCCAGCCAGAGGAAGACACGCGAGGGGCCGCAGAGGAAGAGGTTCATTCCGTCAGCCCAATACAGCAGGCGGTGAGTACACCAAAAATTCCTATCGGAGGCAGAACCCTCCATTTTTTGAAAGCGTGGCAAGCTTTATCAAGCGATGCTTGGGTTTTAAGAGCGATAGAGGGTCTTCCCCTAGACTTCATAGCGGTGCCAGAGCAGCGCGCAGCGCCAATCCCCATTTATATGTCACAAGAGGAAACAATACTGTTACACAGCGAATTGAGCAAATTAGTGGAGAAAAATGCGATAGAGCGAGAGGTGGCAGAGGGGCAAGTGTTCATCAGCAACATGTTTCTCGTGCACAGAGGAGAAAAGATTCGCCCCGTGATAAACCTGAAGGAATTGAACCGCTGGTTGGAATACAACCATTTCAAGATGGAAGGTATTCACCTCCTTCGGGACCTATTGCGCTCAGGAGATTGGCTAGCGCGTTTAGACCTCAAAGATGCGTACCTAGCGATTCCGATAGCACCGGCCTTTCGGAAATATCTGCAATTCCGCTGGAAAGGGGAGATCTGGCGGTTCACGTGCCTGCCGTTCGGACTGGCCTCCGCACCATGGGCCTTCACGAAGGTGATGAAGCCAGTGACTGCCGCCATCAGAGAAAGGGGGATTCGAATGATTATCTACCTAGATGACATTCTAGTAATGGGATCCAGCAGAGAGATTCTCACGAGAGAAGTTCAATGGATATTCAACCTCCTTACATTTCTGGGATTTCTGGTGAACTTGGAGAAATCCCAACTAGCTCCGGTACAGAGATTAGAGTTTTTAGGCTTCACAGTGGACACGGTGAGATCGATTCTAGAGCTCCCAGGATACAAAGTGAGAGCCATAAAGAGAGCCATAAAGAAAGAGCTCAGAGCAGTGATAGCGAAGCGTTCTATTTCGCTTCGGAATCTAGCCAGGATAGTGGGCCTGTTAGCAGCTTCCATTCAAGCTATTTTCCCCGGTCCCTTGCATTACCGCACCTTGCAGAGAGGGAGGCGCCTATAGGACTATCGGAGTATACAGATCGGCCATTTCGGTGGGACACAGCACAATAGAGGGGAACCCAGTGGGTGAACACCCAGCAATCCTGCGTCTCCTCAAAGGTATGAAACTGAGGAGGCCGCCGGAGCCGAAATAGGCAGTCCTATGGGACGTCAGAGACGTCTTCCAATTGTTTATCAGATGGCCAGAGAATGACGTCCTGTCCCGTTCACAGTTGTCGGGCAAGTTAGCGATGCTCTTATGCTTGATAGCATGTCGGAGAGTCTCAGACGTGAAAGCGTTGGAGATTGATAGGAAAATATTCTATCCGGAAGGTGTGGCGTTTAGTATCGATAACTAAGACAGATTCCAAAATAATTTCCTACCCATATTTTACGGAAAATAAGAAGTTATGCGTCGCACAGTGTATTAAAGATTATGAAGCAGCGACAGCGCAGTTTAGACCGCGCGGCGTGATCCAGCTACTTATAGCGCGTAGGAAGCCTTATCATGCAGTAGCGACAGCAACCATTGCGAGATGGGTGAGAGAAGTTATGCAATGGGCAGGCATAGATTTATCCTTGTTTGGGGCTCATTCCACTAGAGGGGCGATGGCATCTAGAGCTTTTGTGACAGGCGTCTCATTGCAAGATATTATGAAGTCTGCAGATTGGTCTTCCGAAACGACATTTAAGACCTTTTATTTCAAACTGATTTCTGATATACCAAGCAAGGTCTTGTCAAGCTTTGAACAAGCATAATGCGAGCCTCCTGTCTTGTCATAGAATAAAGATTGCCAACGCTATCAGCTAAGGAAAGTCTTCATTCTATTAAAGACAAGGAGCATTATATCCCCCCCATTACTGCTAGAATTAACTAATAATTGTGATGCATTTCTAGTATTGATATTTGTTTTTCCCACCCTTACGTGATATTCTCTGTTCTCACAGGAGACGAGCAGAAGACGCCATGAACGAGTTAAGAAGTTCGTCAGTGATTGGTTGGCAAGTTGTTCCCGTTGGGCCGTACGGTGAAGCCGATTACAGATCAAGAACAGTTGAGGACATAGTTTGGTCACGTTCGGGATGTTTATAGGAAGAAGTTTTAAGCGCAACAGAAAGAGGAAGGGACCTAGGAGTGGGAGAGTTTATACCCCAAGCTGGACACTGATTGGTGCAAGGACAGAGGTCAGGACTACAGAAGGCCTCAGGGGGATGGGAGTTGTAGTTCTGGAACTCATTTCAGGTGGTTCAAGGAAATGAATATTGTAACTTTTTTGATTCCTTTGTTTTATTTCTGAAAAAAAAAAAAAAAGTTGAAGTTAAGTTGAAGTGCTGGTATGGCAGAATTAAAAGAAAGTAAAGCATAATGCTCGCCTCCTTGTCTTTAATAGAATGAAGACTTTCCTTAGCTGATAGCGTTGGCAATCTTTATTCTCATGTTTTGAAGTTAGCAGTGGTACGGTTTTTAACTGTCTCCTTAGGTCTTCACGTCGCTGATCTGAAGAGATTTTCACACTTTTGGAGTCTGATGTCATGATTGAGCCATGTTTTCTTGTTGAATCGTAGGACGAGATCTCAAACCCTAAGCACAAGAGATCTTGCTTCGCGGTCAATAGCATGTTACGTACTGCTTGGGAGTGGATGTGAAGCAATACAATGTCTACTCGAGCCTCCGATAAGTATTCCACAATGCGGATGTCATCGGACGTTATGGTCCGTAGCACTGGAACAGCATGCAGTAAACGCATGATGTTTGCACGGTTCAGGTTGACATCTAATTCATTTCTGAATATGTTTTCAATCATAATTTTTCGGACGAAGGCCTTGGGTGCACCTCGAATAGCTTCATGTGATTCGGACGGTGAATTACAGCTGTGCGCTATTGTATGTTTCGGGTTCAATGCAGAGCGCCAGTTTTTTGATGGCTTGAGGCTAGAAACTGTTGGTCGTTTATTCCGTTCAATTGGGTTCTCGTTAATGGATCTTTCTTTCGCCCAGGTCTCACCTTTTGTATTCTGCTGACTGCTTAATTTCCTTGGCAGAGGTTTCTCCAGTTGAGTCTGACTTAATGAATCGGAGCTGCTTGCAGACATGTTCGAACAATCTGCCACAGATCCTCTGGCACAATCCTCAACTTCGCCATCGGAGTATGTAGACAAGTTGCATAGTTCTTCCATTAGGTCCCCAGAGGCGGAAGAGCTCTGGTCAGATTCAATTCTCATCCGCTTTTTTGGATTTGCAATCGCTTTGCTTGGGGGTTTAGCTTTTTTTTCTTCGTTTCCCTCTTCATTATTTCTGTTTGATCTGCCAAGTATTTTACTTTCAGTTGGCTTAGATTTCTCAGGTGTGGTCAAGTTTCTTATAAATTGTTTTATATTACTTCTGTGTTTTGTTAAAATCTGAATATTCTTTTTTTTGTCTAATTCTTTCTTTGCATTACCAGTTGTCTGTGATGATGGTTTTCCTTTGCACGCCGTGATCTCCAGATTTTTAGCAGAACCACTAAAGATACCATACGATGCCTTTGCGGAAAAGCACGATGGATTCTCACGACTGTTTTCCGGTATCTTGTTTGTCTCACTGCCCTTTTTACTTGTTTCAGCTGTGGAGTCTTGAGTGCCTGTCGCCGATAATTGTTTTGAGGTGTCGGCAGTTTCCTTCCTTTCAAGGGCAGTGCCTTTTGTCGTTGAACTGGATGTTGTTTTCCCACTTTTTTCTGTCAAGGCAATGAGAACGTGTGGAATAGACCCATTGACTAAAGTATCTTTATCAGTTGATTTGCCTGGTACATATATGTCAGCTTCTATTTTGCATTGAATCCCAACATCTGTACCGCCGAGAGTATTATTTGCAAGAGTGGCTGGTTTCTCCAGTGATTGGATTGGCAGTTGTTTTGTGTTGCGGAGCATTTCCTCTAGGAGCAGATTAGTTCCTTTGTGTTCCGACAGCAGCAGCTCGAAATGCCTGCTCATGTATTCGGCAGACTGGATGTTTTCGGCTTCTTGTCTTAATTGGAAGTTCACAAATTGTGTTTCAATGTTGTTTATTTTGTCATCTAAGTGCCTCATTAATGCTCCATTGTTTTGGGAGGATTCATTTAAGCTTTCATACAGCTTTATAAATGGTATCAACGCCAGTGATGTAGCAGCCAAGACGTTGTTATGAATCTGTATGGCTGCAGCGACTGATAAATTCGATTTTGAATCAGGGTCTTTACTTTGCGGACTACAACTTTTCTCCTTGCTTGGGAAGCTCTGGTCGCTTCTGGTATTAGCTAGAATGCTTTTCCGCTGTTGCTGAATGTGCTCGTCGTGAGCATAGCCCCTCTGGCTTTTCGTTTTAGCGCTGATGTCCGCCTTAGGACAGGGATACTTTCCTTGAGTTTTTGAGCATAGCGTTCTTTCGTTCGCCAGATTTGAGTCCATACTGGCAGTAACGTTCTTCTGCTCAAAGACTTTCTGATTCAAGGCTGTCACTTTGCCACTGGTAATGCACTCATGTTTGCCTTCTTTATTTTGACCAGCAGCTATTTCCACTGTGTTGTTGTTGCTCGAGGTTCCAGGAGAGAAGCTTACTGCTAGTCTCTCTTTCATTTCCTCGAAGTCAGCTAAGAGTCTCTTGGTCAAGCGAGCTTCTCTCGCTGCCAAGTCGATCTCCTTTAATGGCAAATCGTTGCGGAGGCCTTGTTGTAATTCATTAGTTAGGTTCCCAGTTGCTACTCCGGATGATGTGTCGCCACTGTTTAATAGGAATGGAGCATTAATCTCTCTGCTGTTGCATTCAAAAATTGTCGTCTTAATTTGATTGGTATTCTTGTGGCCGTTTGCACTTTTTTGTATTGGGGTACTTTCCTTTCGTTGGTTTGTATGCTGTTTAGCAGACAATGGGAAAGTAAATTTCAACAAGTTTGTGTCCAGTACTATGTTCGGTACTTCAAGCGCAAGCAATTCATTGTCTGTTACATCAAAGGGAGATTGAAATGCCTCTGCATTTATCTCAATCACCTCCGCTTCCGCATTGGCTCTGTTTAAATCATACTCCCAATGATTTGCCCCATATCTCTGCCTAGCGCCTTTCATTAGTGGCGTTAGTGTTATGCAGATTCGTGGTTTTGGGGTGATGTTCAACAAGAGCCTTTTCTTTACTTTCCATTTTGTTTTGCAAGCCCACATTACTTACACTGGCCACATGTGCATTTTCTTTCATTGTTTGATCACGCAGATATAATTGTTGCGGTATTGAAGTTATTTCATTGTCCGAATTCACTATAGTTTTTGCCTCAGAGACCGCAACCGTAACCTGGACTTGAGCCAGGTCGGATGCCAAGTTATCTGGGGTCAGCACAGTCTCCACAGGCTCCGGCTCATGCTCTAGGTGAATGGGAGTTTCTATAGGACTCGGCGCTGCTACTGTTGTTCGACTGCGAGACTCCTCCTCTCGCACATTCGAAGATGTGTCCATTAAGCATTGGCCGTTAAGAATTGTGGGATCTAACAATGCAATCGCACTACTTTCCTCCCCGCCTTCAGTTACATCAAGGGGTAAACACTGCCTTGGTTCGCTTTCATTTTCATTTTCAAATTCACTTCCTATAGCACTATTTAAATGCATGTTCATATCATAGTGCTACCGGGCATGAGAGTCATTGATTTCTTGGCTTGTTTTAGCTTGAGCCGTGTCAGAGGCCCGCTATCGCCCATGAGTGTCTCTTACCTCTTTTCTTCAGTCGGTAGCCGCGAGCTGCTGCCTGCTGCGGACTGCTGCAGACTGGACTCTGCGCACGGACTCCACGCGTGCTCTGCGCTCTGCTGATGTTTTTAAAGGGGGTTGTGCTTTTTCCCTTAAAGGCACATGGGACTCTGGAAACAAATTCGTACACCGTCGCTGCAGCTCCTCTCTCCTGCTCACTCTGCTGCAGACTGGACTCTGCACACAGACTCCGCGCGCGCTCCGCGCTCTGCTGATGTTTTTAAAGGGGGTTGTGCTTTTTCCCTTAAAGGCACATGAGACTCTGGAAACAAAGTTCGTACACCGTCGCTGCAGCTCCTCTCTCCTGCTCACTCTGCTGCAGACTGGACTCTGTGCACGGACTACGCGCGTGCTTCGCACTCTGCTGATGTTTTTAAAGGGGGTTGTGCTTTTTCCCTTAAAGGCACATGGGACTCTGAAAACAAAGTTCGTACACCGTCGCTGCAGCTCCTCTCTCCTGCTCACTCTGCTGCAGACTGGACTCTGCGCACGGACTCCTTAATTTGAATGTGAGGTGCAAACAAGATCAATTTATATCTCGTCAACCGTGCGGAAGTGAGGTGTTGCGTTTGGGTTCTGTTCAGTAGAACATCTACAGAGTGAGGCACCATCAGGGTTAGATCATGGCCTAGGACCATTCCCTCACTCTGCTTTACAGACGCAGCATCAGCAGCGACAGCTCGCAAACATCTTGGCAAAGCGCATGCTACAGGATCAAGGGTGGAAGAAAAGTAACCGCATGGCCTATTCTTCCCTCCATGTTCCTGCGTTAATATAGCCAAAGCACATGCATCACATTCATGCACAAACAACACAAAGGCCTTTTCATAATTTGGTGTGCCCAAAACCGGTGCCGAGCACAATGCAGTCTTGAGCAACTCAAATGATTGCTGGTGTTCCATGGCAATGGCGAAGAAATGCCCTTCTTCGTCAAAGCCAACATCGGCTTGATTACTAGTGAGAAGTTTGGGATCCATAACCTACAGTAAGAAGCCATACCTATCAAGGCTCTAACTTCCTTCTGTGTATTTGGGACAGACATGCCAGAAATTAACTTTATCCTTTCAGGTGTCAATCTTCTTCCCGCCTTTGACAGGAGATAGCCTAAATAGGCGACCTCCTGGCAACAATATTGAAACTTTTTAAGCAAAGCTTTGTGACCATGCTTAGCTAGATGAATAAGCAACAACACAGTGCCCTCCTTACAAGCGCTCTCAGAGTCTGCAGCTAAAAGCAAATCATCAACATACTGAAGCAATGTACAAGTAGGGGGCAATTCAAGGGTATCAAGCTGTTCTTTCAAAGCCCTACTGTAGATGCTGGGACTTTCTGTGTAGCCTTGAGGTGCACGAGTAAATGTGAACGAGTGTCCCCCTAAGGTGAACACGAACAAGTATCTACTGTCCTTGTGTATAGGAATACTGAAGAAAGCATTCTTCAGGTCCACAACACTAAAGTAAGTAGCTGTAGCTGGATTCATAGTTAATATTGCTGTCACATCAGGCACAATTGGAAATTGCGGAGCAACGACTTTATTAATGGCACGCAAATCAATTATAAAACGAAATGGAATTGCATTATCGCCTTTCTTGTACACGGGTAAAATCGGACTATTGCACTACCTGCAATCTCCTCAATCACCCCACGATGCACAAAATCGGAAACAATGCATTTCAAGACTCGCTCACCCTCAACTGAAATCTTATACTGTGGAATGCGTGGCAGCTTAATTCCATGTTTCAAGACTATTTTAACAGGCTCAATCTGTAGAACACCGACATCATTGTCGTCAATTGCCCATTAACACTCTGGTACATCAATGAACTCTGGTGGCAAAGGTCTAGTCAGGAATTGGGAAACAGAAAGTTGCTGTGGTGAAATCATTAAACGCACTCCATCAGAAGAACAATAAATTACCGCATTTAATTCCTTCAAAAGATTTAACCCCAACAAATTCTCTCCACAAGTCGAAGTCAAAAGAAATGGACAGTGGTCCGTAAAGGGACCCAAAGAAATAGGTATCGGCGATGAAACCGGACAGACAACTGGTGTGCCAGAAAACCCTACGGAAACATTAGTTTGCCCTGACAGTGGAATGTTTGGAACCCGAGAATGATCAATGGAACACTTCTGTGCTCCAGTGTCTATCAAAAACTGATGTTTCCTATTTCCCACTACCATTTCAACGTAGGGACCTTTCTGATTAACGGGAATAGGTGTAGGTTCCAAATCCTGCTTCGGGCAATCCTAACGAAACAAAATATCATCAAAAGGAAGCTCTTCAGATAGATATGCAGCAGAAGGATGATCAAATATATTTCTAGTATCCACACTCGAAGTCTGATTATTCTGTGAAAAAGGTTGCTGGCGATCCTGTGAAAACTGACCTCTACCAGGGCCCCCTATACCCGGGTGACCTCTGGATCGTCTACCCGTATTTCCAAATGTGTTATTCGACCTCTGTCGAAGGACGGGGCATTGTGCATGCCAATGACCCTCCTGGCGACAATAGGCACAATGATTAATGTTCACAGGACCCAAGGGCACATTCCCTTGTGGAACATACTGACCTCTAATCTGCGAACTACCCCCTCTGGGGCCTCTAACAATTTGTTGTAACAATGCTTTAGTCTTTAAATCACCTTTTCTCTTCTCAACTCTATCTTTTTCATTATTGACACGGTTCTCGTAGTACTGAGCCATGTGCAGTACTTCTGATTGGGATTTCGCCTGCCAAGCGCTCTCGGAAGACATAATTTGTGACTGGATGTCAGGCAGCAATCCACGTACAAATTTGTCCACAAATAATCCACTGAATTTGTCCACTGAATTTGTCCACTGAAATCCGAGAATACCTGTTCGAACCAATTAAAGAACTCGGTAGCACCCTCAGACTTCCCTTGGACACAGGCCGTAAGCTTGTCCCAAATAATTCTCTTTTTGGGAATTATGGTTTTTAATTTCGCAATGATTCTGTCAGGCAAAGTTAGTATCACCTGAGGCGGTCTCTCACCAGCTGGCCTTTCTCTGTCGAACCTAGTTATGTTAGCCCATGTATCTCCCAACCCAGGTACATCGTCTATAGTCCTAACTTGTTTCCACAAATCTACGGGCAGGAGTACAGGAAATAACAAATAATATCGCCTAGGGTGAATACTGAGTACTGCAAGACGAACTCTATTTCTTTATAGAACCCTGTCTGATTTTTCCTAATTTCGGGAATAGACTGTGTAATGGTGTTCACTTCCTGTCTTGAGAACGGGACGTGAACAAACTGTGATACATAATGTGCAGGAATGTTCACAGCATCTATATTTGCTGCAGGATCAGCTGCAATCTCAACCTTCGGGACAAATGTCGGAGGAATCTCTCTCATAGGCAACTGAGAAGTAGATGGCTCTGAATGCCTACTAAGCAACAGGGCTAAGTCGAGCGCTAAAGCAGTCGAAGAAGTGTCAAATGAAAAAGCTCTCTTATAAATGCTCAATAACTCTGTGGGACAACTAATCTTCCTTTTTACACACTCATCCTGCAGGTACTCTACCATTACCTGTATCACTTTCCTCTGCATTTCTAGCGTATATTGACTATATGTGTCATATACTTCAACAGAAGTTATCGACATATCCGAAATAAATCTAAGTGCGTCCTTCGTACAAATTCGTACTTCCTCAGATATCGATTTACGACACGGAAAGAATCGTTTCTGTACATACATACCTTCTTCATCATCATCCTCATTCTGTAACCTTTCCAACTCCTTTCTATACTCAAATATCCTTTCGACATGCTCATTTACTTTCTCCAAAGTGTCTCTTGAAAATGCTAAAGTGTTTAAATCTCTTAACCCTTGTGGGAGATCTGCATTATTTAATCTTTCCCACATTATACACAAATGAATCTCTAAACCTTCAATAAAAACATTTTTCTCAGGAGAATTATCCATATTAGATAGTGTGGCAAGAACATTAGCTCGATCATCTCTCTCCATACAATGCTTAGCCCATGCAATCATATCTTGTTTCTTCTCTAACGGTACAGTATTGCGAGTGACAAGAGCCCGCACCCTGATCAACTACAAGCGGTAAAAGACTACTTGGAAGAGGAGGGGCAGGCAAATTCAATGGAGGTGCTGTTACTGGTATAATAGGAAGAGGCAGAGGAGCAGGTAGAGGAACAACAACTGGAAGAAAAGGAACAACGGGAGGAGCAGGAACAACATGGTGAGCAGGAAAAGCAGGAATAACAGCAGGGAGAGGCACAACAGCAGGAAGACGAACATACGGAGTTGGTGCAGAGGCACCAGGTCTTAGCTCATTTAACAATTTGTCAATAAATTCATCAGAAACATGAAGATCTTTAGAAGGATAGATTTTCTGAATACCGAGTGAGAAAGCCCTATCCATATTCCTAGCCGACTCAGACTGTTTGTCCTGATCATATAGCAATGCTTTTTCAGCGTTCTTTTTATGGCGGCGTGCATGTTTTTCTTTACTCTTAAGCTGCTGTAACGCTTCTTTTTTCCAATTCTGCAAAACATCAAATGTTGCAGGTCTAGCCTTTTTTTTAACAAAATTGACTCTAAATATTCAATACGAGGGATTTCAAAACTACCATCAATTGGCCACTGAAGTTCGGAGGCATGTCTGGTCTGTCTGTGCCAAATATCATTAAATGCTATACTTTCAATGCCCTGCTTACAGTACATAGTACATACCGGCGACCCCTCCTGTGGTGCCGGATGGCTAAATTCCAAAGATTGTCTATCACTGCGGAATAATGCCCTAAACCAGGTAGACAATTTCCCAGGCATATCACATTTTTGGTGTTACCTGGTCAATAATTGTGTCTGCAGATACAATGCGCCAAATTCAAATTATCAGGGTTGAATTTAGAGTCGGGTCATGACTCACCTGAACAAACCTAAGGAGGTCCGATCAGATTACAAAGAACTTATCTAACTAATTTTACCTCGTGTTTGGTGATTTTGGCAAATCTGCCCGCCTCGACAAGTGGACCCTCGTCAAGATGCCGTCTCAGACCACAAGCTAATAGTCCAGGGATCGGATCGTGCAGCGCTGCTGAGGTGTCGCGTCTCGTTCAGTGGGGCCCCTTATGTCACACCATCCGATCACAGTCCGATAGCGTGTGTCAACCTTCAACAATCCGACATCAATCTTGAGGGTCCCTATTCGAGCGCCAACTGTGAAAACAAAGAAAAAATATGAGGCTGGGTAGCCCAAAAGGAAATACACCAAACACAGGTTACAAAGAAACATACAACAATCTTTTAATTTACACTGAACAGTTACAAAAAGTCAAAGACAAATCAGATAGCTATCGGCCCTCAGTACAACACAGCAAATTCCAGCGTGGTTCGGTGTGCTCAGTGAATGCAATTGTACATTAGAATTGGTCATGCTTTTATACAGTTTGCAAACATAATGTCCACCTCTACTGCGGGTTAATATTCCTCTAATACATTACTGATCTAGGGTTCATGCCAGGTTCATACAGTTGTGCCTAGTGCTTGACCTTTAATACATTCACCAATAAGTCATGGATTAGCTTCATTGACACAGGTAATCCTTTACACACAGGTCAGCGAAGGACAAGGTCTCAGTTCATGACCCTAACAAGTGGCCTGCAGGCAAGTTACATATTAGCTGTACACAGAGGTCATGACGGCCATGTTCTATTCTGAATGACATCGTCCACCATTTTAACTCACAGGGTGACTTTGCAGGGAGAGAGAACCTAAAATGGCGGTTTACATTGATTCTAGGGTCAGGACCTTGCAACACAAATTTCTTCACAAGTAGCTTACAAGCAGCTTGGCGTAGGCCAATATACATATATTCATTCAAATAGGAGGCACGATATAATTTCCCATTTGACAACCTGAAGAAGGAGCCCAATACAAAAACGCGGCTCCAAGCGGAGTGTAGCAGAGTTGTTGGCGAGTTGAACTGCAGTCCCTGCTGGCGATATTATTTTTTTTTAAATGTTTATTGGATGAACATACTTATCAATAAGTAATTTAACCATTTATATTAAATCACATCCTTCCACACAACAACAGAGTAAGACAAATAAAAAAAAGATGTTTAAGATTTCAACATTGCTCCCCTATTTGCATCCTCATTTTAAAATAATACTATTTTGAAAACACCATTTTACAAACATAACTAAATTTTAAAACACTGTTTTGCACACATAGTTTTCAAACCTGCTCTATCACAGCGCATGAATAGGGATTCTTATCAACCAACAAGCAGCTTATGAGCTCTATGATGCTTTCTCCATCATCCCACTCCTTTCAGACAAGCCTTTCCTTCATACAACCTCCTTTGCAGGCTTCTATGAATTGTAAGACCGCCAAGCATAAATTTGTTCTTCCTCCCATCAATATTAATTCCCACCACTGTTGGTCCAATGTTGTCAGCCTTTAACCCTGGTGGGCTTGCAAGATATTTGAGCGCAGAACTATAAGAGCTGCGCAAGAGGTCACCAAATGGCGCAGAGTTTCAACTTCCCCTGGTGATCCACAATATCTACAATGCAAGACTTCTTTGGATATTTGTTTCTGTTCAGTTCCACCTTCCAGGTAGCCAGTGTGTTCAATCGGACCCTAAGCAACATATCCCTATAAAATGGAGAGGAACATTTTAATAGATATCGAGGGCATTGGTTCAAGCCTTTTCTTCCATTTCCAAGCACAGTCTTAAGATATCTAGATTTCTTTGGCGAATAGTTTCCACCCAATCCTGGTCTTGACATTTTTTTAAATGTTCATGGGATTTGAAATTAACTCCTCCCTTTCCACCTTACTCTCTACAAGGATTCCCTGCATCTTCTCCCACCATCTCCTAAGAGATGTATCTGTAGATCTTTCCATTAAATTGAAAATTTCAAAGGGTGTTCCACTTTCTGCCACCCTGAATTTTCTATAAAATGCAATTGATTTCCAGAGGGCGATGGACTCCAAGGACTGCAGTCTAAGTTTGTGTCTAATCGTAGACATCGCCAGTGAACTGGGTAACTTAAGAATCTTCCCCAAGAACAGGCCCTCGAGTAGGGCCCATACTTTCCAGGACATGTTCAACATTCCTATAGGGGCATGGGTAAGTATGAGCACCACTTTTTGTTGGTAAAATGACAATGGGGAGAGAGGGAGAATTTACAATATTTACAAAGAATTCTCAAGCCCTGGGCAGCCATCCATTTAGTCTTTGTGCGGAGTGAGATATAATGCGCTCTACCATCGATGTTCTTATTAATTACCACGCCCAGGTACACCGTAGTTTCTACCACTTCAATCCACTCATTTTCTACCCACCAAGCATGGTCTTTTCTCGGCTTCAAGGAATTTTTATTTGCTAACATTGATTTTCACATCATTTTCTCTAAGGAACTGCGGGAAGGCACACCTGGCACCATTGATACATACTTCTTGCCTGACCCAAAATTCAGTTACCTCCATCTGTACCGTCTGCACCTTCACAGCCACTAACTAATGATGAACAACCACCAGGCAAAACGAATAATTCTTCCCACTTTGATACTTCCTTCTCGGCTATGGACAACTACCATTCTTTGCTAGCCTTCTGCTATTCCCTCGGGGATTCCCTTGCACCCAATGATTTACAACTTCTATATATACCAGGATTTGTGCAGCAACAAGATCACATAAAGGGGGCAGAAGCTAATGTAGCTACTTTGGAGAATGCTGCATTGGAAGCATCAGAGGAAGGGGGACAAAGACTTTCAGCTTCACCTTATATGTGCCCTATTGATCTGGGGGAGACCAAGGGTCCACCAGTGGCAACCTTGACAATCACTGGTTGGCTTACTCGCAAATATCTGCCCTGCAGTACACGATGAAGGTGTTACTGAAGCTTTGTGGGAAGATTTTGGGGGAGGTTACACTTTTGACCAGTCGTAGCACTCCAGAATGAAAATGCGTAAACCGCCAGCTCACAGATATTCTGCTTTGTGGGACGTGCAAGCAGTTTTTAGACTATTCCTTTCATGGCCACAGAATAAGGATCTCTCCCGATCCCAGTTATCCGGGAAGCTAGCAATGTTGCTTTGCCTCATAGCGTGCAGAAGAGTTTCAGACTCTTAGAAGGCCTTAGAAGTAGACAGGAAGATGTTCTACCCAGAAGGAGTAGCATTTAATGTGGCGAATAGAACAAAATCAGATTCAACAGTAATAGCTTATCCATACTTCCCAAACAACAAGTTATGAGTGGCGCAGTGTATTAAAGATTACGAAGCAGCTACAGCTCAATTAGGCTTAGAGGGGTTACACAGCTCTTGATAGCGCATAGGAAACTCTTTCATGCCGTTGCAACAGCTATGATAGCGAGATGAGTACGAGAAATGATGCATTGGGCAGGCATTGATCTATCGCAGATTGGAGCACATTCAGTAAGAGGAGAAATGGCTTCTAGAGCATTTTCAGCAGGCGTACCACTGCAGGATATTATGAAAGCAGCAGATTGGTCAAATGAGACTACATTTAAGACTTTCTATTTCAAGCACATATCTGAGATAGCGAATACAGCGATTAACAGCTTTGAACAAGCATAATGCTCGCCTCCTGTCTCGCCATAGAATGAAGATTGCCCATGCTGAGAGCGCTGGACAGTCTTGATTCTATTACAGACAAGGAGGCGAGCATTATATCCCACCAGGGATATATGATATAAGGATGCATATATATAATTGAAGGCAATGTATTTGTGCCATGACAGTATATGTGTCAAACTGTGTAAAGCTCCCCCTTATAATATGTTATCTATTGGTTTCAGGGGAAGACCAGAAGCAAACTTAAATACAGTTAAGCTCGAGGTCGAGTCGTTTGTTCTTCAGTTCCTCCAGAGCAAGGAGCTACGAGAAGGAGGCTCCAGTTCAGTTTATGGCAAAGTTACAGTTGATTTGAGAGTTATATAGACTTTAACACAAAAGAAAGAGGAAAAGGACTACAGAAAGGAAGGATATATACCATAGGTCGGAGGCTGATTGGATACTGGAGTCAGAGTAAGCCTACAGAAAAGCAGAGACTCATGGGACTTGTAGTTTCAGGAGAACTTTTAAAAAAAAGACTTGAACTGTCAAACCTATTTTGGTTCCAACAAAGAAGAGACAAAATGTTTAGCCAGTTAAAGTGTTTATAAGTTTTAAAAAATGTTTAAGATTTGAAATTGCTGACATGCAGTAATAAAGAAGGAAAAGCATAATGCTCGCCTCCTTGTCTTTAATAGAATCAAGACTGCCCAGTGCTCTCAGACTGGTATGCCGACCTCAATCGGTATGGGGCTAGAGCCACCCTGAACATACAAACTCACTTACTAAGATAGATAGATAGATAGATAGATAGATAGATAGATAGATAGATAGATAGATAGATAGATAGATAGATAGATTATGATAGCAGTAATGGACATGCTGGCAAACATGCACCAAGCACTTAGGGAGTATTAAAGTTAAATGCTTAGGAGTAGGATTAGGAGGTGGCATGGGATAAGGTAAAAAAATTAGAGATGGACGAGCCCAACGCAGAGGCTTAGTTATCAAACACATTGGGCAGTTAAGGAAGGCAGCACTGGCCCGCCAAAATGGCATATATTGAAGGGGTTTCACAAGTCCAGAACATCAAAACCCTACTTCACAAAGGCATAGCGGTAGAAACAGCCTGCCAGAAAAGCCTATTTAATTAAGTACAAATAAACAGAGAGCGTTCCCTAAAGAAAGCCTTTTAACAAAAGTCGAAATAAATGCAAAAACTTGGTCAAGGCGGTGGACAAGCCCTCCTAAAGCAGCCAGTGTGAAATCCTAAAGCAGCGATTGTGTAATACTTCAAGGCGGAGACCACTACACCTCAAAGGCTTATGAAAGCTGAGATTATGGTGCAACATGCCTATCATATTAATATATTACGAAACAGTGGCAGGACAAACACTACAAAGTTGTGTGAAATATGCCATGCAAACAATGCGAGATAAGAGTTATTTCTTTGGGCCGTAGGGCTCTGGAACGCTCAGCACAGAATGTATTGGGTTGGCCCTAATAAAGAATGAATGAAGGGGGACAAGTCCACACTTTCCCAAAGAAATGAATGCAGACAGCACGTCTACTGTTAAAGGAGCAGGAGAATTCGCCACAGGGTGATCAACCTGAATAGGGCCGGCTACTACGCCATGGATGGGGTCCACATATTGCAAGTAAGGTATGATTTGTTGAGTCTGAATTTGACTTGTTCAACATTAGACAATATGCTCATTAATAGGGGTTTGTTTAAAGCAGCATGTTTGCAGGAACGGCTGAGGTGAAAATCCCTTTTTGACATCGCAGTAAACAAGCGAGCAAACAAAAAATTGAAACCCGAAAAAAAGAGTGGTCAGGGGAGGGGGCATCACCCCCTCGCTCTATTGGAGAACTAACACGGCAGAGCAGCATGGGCCAAGACTGCCTCACATCTTCCATCAAAATAATGGAGTAGGTAACGGCACCCCTTCCATCTGGCACCTGTGCCAAGGTAGTCAGTTTAGCTGTTCGGAAAGGACAATAGTGACTGCCCGAGGAAAGTCTGGGGGCTAGAACCGGTATTTTTGTAAGCATGTGAATAAGGGGTGTTGCTGAATTTATGGTTTGGGATTAGCAACAGCGCCCCAGGACGTCTCCTGATGGCTTTGTATTGACTGCTTTAAATCTGATGTGTTTTAAGGAACCTGCAGCCAAATCCTTCTTCTATAATAAGCACATGTGCAAGAGTATAAAACGGTGTTTTGCAAAGGATAAAATATGAATTCTTGCTAAAATGTTTCCTATCTGAACGCCTGTCGCTTTTATATGTAATGCTGACCTATGGCAATGTCCAGAAAACACACACATGTAAGGTTATTTTAGGATCTAAGACATAACAAACAGAAGCGTGTTTGAAAGAAAGCTAAAGGCCTGACATGCTATCATAATAGTGTGCGCCTCCTGGGACAACCACTTGAAAAAGAGGTAGGTCTTTGTACAATCTCGAAACAAAATAGTGCCCAAGTATCCCCTGCCACATTCTAAAAGCATTGAGAAAATCAGTGATATTAAAAAATAATACCAGCAAAGACAAAATAATACATTAACTAATCACAAATGTGTGTGTACTGCCCCAGAAGAGCAGTCACTGCTGCAACATGGTTTTAATGCAGAGCTTTAAACTGCCTGTCCTTATCTTTTGCACTGTTGGCACAAACACCTTAGTGGGAGAGAAAGCTGCTGGGAACATTTGATGAAAATATCATAAACCTAACACGTCCCCTTAAAGTAAAGCTATGAGAAGGCTAACATGCATGACTCCTAAAAACTCATTAAAAAACCTACAAAATACTTTACTGCCGACTGACTTGACTGATGCTCTAAAACGAAATTGAGGGATTTGGCAAATTATTCACTTTTAAAAATCAGATTTCGTGTTATAAATAAAATAAACATATCTGTGTTAAAAATAGAAGGTTCTGTATAAAATCGAGTGTCCAGAGGGACACAAAACGTTCATACGCCTGGTGCCCCCTATAAGAAGTCATGAGTCTGTATTTAACAATTGCTCCTCTTCATAGTTCCTTTAATAAAAAAAGAATAATCTGCTGGATGTTTGTGGATTGCCTCCAACTAAAGCAACAACACTGCTATTCCGGTCTGCAGTCTCCTACAGCAGGAATTCCCGCCTTCCCCTCGCTTCCCTATTACATCATTTCCTTGGATACAAAAAGCCATGTCACTCATAGAGCCTTATGTGAGTAACTCTGCCATCTAGTGGCCAACTTCATCACTTCTATTTAGATTAAAATAACTCACAGCAAATGGGAATTGTGGCAATTAGCTGTCTTAATTTTCTAAAAGGAGAAACTGGGGGAATTGTATTTAGGTAAAACAATCATGTGTTCCAAAGTGCTTATATTAAACAGGCTGCCAAAAAATGGTTTGTTAGAAGCATCATAGTTGGGACTATTCCAATGTAAAATATTTTAGGAGTGTCAGCAATCTTTCTAGGCGCTGCCCCCCTGTTTTTGAATATGATAGAGCCCTGCATTCACTTACATGGAAAGCATTGATACCCATACAGACTGTACAGAATATTTAGAACAAAGTAACCACAATAATAGGCCATGGATGGTTATAGTGGCTTGCATGACTAATACAGTGAATAACTCTGGGAAAACATGATTCCTTATAATGAATACATGGTGTCCTGTCATCCTGAACGCACAACTTCGTCCATTACTGAACAATGTACGTTTTACACATAGGAACTGTGCCAAATAAATTGTCAAAGTTTGTAACACAACTACAGTTAATAAAATACGTGCCATTGTATCAACTTTAAAATGAAAAAATCGCTATGTAAACCATCTCATTTTCAAACATGTGGCCTGCATATTGTGCAAAGACGTTTGGGATGTGTGCTAAATTCCAGGGTGCTATACTTTGACAATATTGATACATTAGGCAATAGACGACTGGTTTCATTTGAATTGGTAAAATTAGCATTTAATCTGAAACACAGCAGTGATGTACTAAGTACATGTCTGGCTTCATTCTCAGTCAATGTCCTGCTTTGCTCATATCCCAGAATGCTCCTGTTTCTTTGACCAGTTCTGCCTTGCAGTTGTCACCAGCGCTGCCAATGGTGAACGTCTGTGTTCCCACAGAGATCAATATGAGTGTGGAGGGCAGGTGGAGAGAAGCAGGATGCACATGTGTTAGGCAGAATCCTGTGCAGTGCCCTTAGGGACCACTACACACAATTAAGACTACAGGTGGCAATACAAGTTTTATCTTTGGTACAAGCCTGTACTACTAAGTTATAGTGGTAGCAGTAGCGGAGCAGCCAGGCTTATCTCAAGAGTATATGAGCAGTAGCAGAGATTACACAAAGGGACCACAATCACATTTATTTTTAAACCATTCGTTATAAACACAACACTTCTATTAAACTGAAATAAAAACCACACGTTAAATATACTACAACTAACCAATTCACTTTGTACAGTAGGCCTCAAGGTAAGTACCCTGTGTTGAATGCACCGGTGTTATGAACAAAACACGTTAACGCGAATACAATTGTGATTACTTTTTGACAGTTCGGTCTACTAACTAAACGCGTATCCGTGACATGAAATGCTACCGGGGTAAAAACACACTTAGCACTTGAGATACCCAGTGTAACGCTCACCTGATTCCCGCAGAGGCGCCGGTCTTGACTGGGTGAATGTCGTATCTTCAAAGGTGATGTGTAACACACGGTTGGCTCTTTGGGCTGGACCTCTGTGCACTGTATGTCTGACTCGAAGAGTAAGATGTCTGCAGATAGAAAATATGGGATTAATGAACTGGGGTTATTGGGTGCCTCTCTCCTCTTCCCTTTCTCTTCTCCTGTAGAACCCCAAAGGTTAACGCCCTCACCTTAGGTAAGTGAACGCCGAGCTCTCCATCTGCCTCGGGGCAGGGTGCCGTAACCAGTTCCTTCACTGGATAAGGGTGCAGGCCTCTTGACCTCAGAGGACTGCTGTCCGTCGTTAACTGCACGAACGGTAAGTTCTGGGCGCTTCAAATGTCTTAAAAGTCTTTTGTAATGATATCTCTTGTTTTGCAGAGTTCCGGCGATGGCGGATGGCGGGCTGATGAGAGTTGAGGATCGAACCCGTGTGAGGAATAGAAGCGCCTGGAAGCACGTAGGTAAGCGCTTGTAGCCTGCTTCACGATGCGCACTAACTGTCCCTTTTATCTTGCAGGTACAAGTTCGGAGCTTTAGAGAAGCTGAAGGGTGCTGGAATACCCACTGGATTCGGCGTGGGAAGGAGTAATGGCACGTGAGTAATAAAGTTGCCCAATGTCTTTAAACGCACCTTCTTTTGTCTTTCAGATGCGGGATGCAGCGCCGAAGGCCTCCGGAGCATGCGAAGAGCTGGTAAGCTTTTGTCTTTCAGATGCCGGAATGCAGTGCGAAGACCTCCGGAACATGCGAAGAGTAGGTAAGCCTTTGTCTTTCAGATGCCGGAATGCAGCGCGAGGCGTTGGTGACAGCCGATGGACCAGGTAAGAGATGCGCTGCCACTGAAGACCGTAGTGCTAACCTGTTCTTTCTTTGTCTTTACAGGTGCTGCTGAAGACTGGATTCCAGGATGGTAAGCCTTTGTTTCCTTAGGCCCAGGATCAGAAGCAGAAGACACGATGAGCGTTCTGCTGCAGAGAATGTAGAATAACGCAAAGCAAGATTCATCCATCGGGTGTGGTTTAAATAGCCTCCTGTAGTGCTTAGGTGCCTCCTTCCACAGCCACGCCTAGGTAAGAAAAGAGTTCCTGCTTTCCAGAAGAGTTCCAGTGTTCTGAACCTAGGGAGTGGCTCCTGACCCACCCAACAGGAAAAGTAGTCCCAAACAGAAGAGGATCAGGGGTTCAACTGGCAGGTAAGTAAGCAGCATGGTCTGCTGCAGGTAAGTCCACCCAAGCATTATGAGCCCGGCGCTTCCAGCGCTGGGACTGGGCATCTTTATGAGCCTGGTGCCACTGGCGCCAGGACAGGGTCCAAAAGGTCCCAATTGGGACTGGCTGGCACTCGGAACCGGGGTTATGGGTCTGCTTCCAAGGGTGTCGGGCAAGTCCTGATCTTTTGGAAGCAGAGATCATGACACCCAGAGGGAGTTGGAGGCAAAAATCACAGGCAATATTTTGGCTAGGCAGGCAGAATCAAGAAACACTCATAGACAGGAGTTCAAAAGTCAAAGGGCAGAATCACACAGTCAGATAGTTCGAGATTCAACGTAGCCATAAGTACTTCGATATTGTCAATGTTCGGAAGCAAAAGTTATAAGAAGGAGGTAAGACAAGGGCAAGCCTTGGAAATGAAGAAAAGGGATTCACCCAGTTTCCTCAAGTAGAACACAGTACCTTGTTCCAACGGTGCAGCCGGTGCCCTGGCAATTGTTCCTAGTGGTTTCCCGCAGACCCACGATTCCTGGAGCTTCGTTGGGAAGGTGGACGTCTGAAGGGGGTCTGCACCACACAGGGATGAAGCCGGCAACAGCAACGAGGAATAAAAGGTGCGCTCCTTAAAAACAGGAGAGGCTCTTCAGGTGGCTATCCGGACCACTACAGCTGTGTGCAGCGATTTCGACCAAGGAAGAGGATTCTCTAGCTGTCGAAGATGAGCTGGTTATCCCCACCAAGCTCAAGGGAAGAAGACTCCGTACTGGATCTTCTCTGAGTCGTCGAAGGCAAGATAGCTCAGGACTGCAGCAGGGCTTCACCGGGACGGGGTAGTTACAGCAGCCGTCATTCTCTCCGCTTCCCTTCGGTTCCTTTTAGTTCCAGTGGCGACTCTCTGATTTCTAGCCCAAGAGACCTGTCTTTTATGCGCAAAACCCCCATTCACACAGCCTGGCTGTCAATCACTCAGCAGGGGGGTTGTCCAGCCCGGACAACCACCTTGACCAATCGTGACAAAGTACGACTTGGGTTTCCTAGGATACCCTATGCAGGGGGTGACTACACCCCTCCCTCACATTCAGCCCACCTAGACACCCAGGTGCCTTGAGGAGGGCTTCTAGGTAGAAGACCGCCAAAAGACAGCTAACAAAGAAGGCAAACCTGGTTTGCCGCACAAAGCAAAGCACAAGAAGGAGTTTAACAAAAAGAAATGGCGAATAAACCGCACTGGAGCCAAAAGGAAAAGCATCTGGTCGAGCAGGTTTAAGTTTGAGGCTAACACAGTAGCATACAATATTACCACGGTTATATAAGATAACCGCGGTAGAAATTTAGGGTAGATACCACTGCCACCAGCCATGTCTAAATGTTAAAAGAGCGAAACAATGCTCTAGGAGGTACAGATAAAAAGGGATACGAATTAACCCTTTCCAGTACTCCATGGAAGATGGGGTGTACTGGATCTGTGGTAGATTAACTAAGTATTCGTCCCAGCAATGGAGTTGATGGGAGTCTGAACGACAACCCTGTGCCACTGCACAGAAGGTGCTGTGTGACACACACAAAGAAGGGGGCTACTGAAGTGGTGTACTCCAGAGCCCACAATCACAAAAACAGGTGGAAACACATAGCAAAACACAGGTAAGAGTGGGGGAAAAGCTCTCACTCTTACCAAGTGGAAAAAAATAAACTCCAGAAGTCCATCAAAGCTTCTGGGGGACTTACTAGGTGAGGGAAATTAGCCATAGATGAGAATTCTCCCTAACACTCGCCTCCCTCCAGACTAAGGGACAGGAGGATTTAATCCACTCCTGGATGGACCTCATACCTCTAGTCGGTTACAAACATCCTAGAGAGACCATCAGCATTTTGGTGGTGACTTCCTGCTCTGTGCTCAATGGAAAAATCAAATCCTTGTAGGCAGATTGACCATCTGAGTAATTTGGGGTTTTTCCCTTTCATTTTCATCAGCCATCTCAAGGGTTGGTGGTCAGTCTGAATAGTGATGGTAGATCCATACAAGTATGGTCTAAACCTCTTCAGTGCCCACACAATAGCAAAGCATTCTCTTTCTATTGTTGCCCACCTTGTTTCAGGATCCTTTAACTTCCTGCTGATGAAACAAATAGGGTGTTCCCTACCTTTCTCATCCTGTTGACTAAGGACTGCACCTATACCTACATTAGAAGCATCAGTTTGTACAATGAAGGGTTGGTGATAGTCAGGAGCTCTTAGGACTGGAGCTTGACAAAGGGCTTTCTTTAGTCCTTCAAAGGCTTGATTGCACTCCTCATTCCACCTGACCTTTTTAGGAAATTTGGGAGAGGAGATGACATTCAAGGGAGAAGCTATGGTCCCATAGTTCTCTATGAAGTTCCTATAATACCCAGTGAGACCTAGGAAGGCTCTCACTTGGGTTTGAGTAGTAGGGGTGGCCCAGTTTTGTACATCTTGTACTTTGCTAGGCAATGGACTTATTTCAACTCCTCCTACCTCATGTCCAAGGTAGACCACTAAGCTCTTACCAATTTGACATTTACTTGCCTTTATGGTCAGATGGGCCTGTTCAAGAACCTGCAATACATAACCTAGGTGTTCAACATGTTATTTCCATGTAGGGCTGAACACTGCAATCTCATCCAAATATGCCATGCATAAGTCCTCCATCCCATTCAGAACTTGATTGACCATCCTCTGAAATGTAGCAGGTGCATTCTTTAATCCAAAAGGCATTACCTTGAATTGGTAGAGGCCAGCTGGGGTGGAGAATGCAGTTTTCTCCTTGGCATGGTCTGTCAGGGCTATTTGCCAATAGCCTGACATTAGGTCAAATGTGCTAAGATACTTGGCTGCACCAAGTTTGTCCACCAGCTCATCTGTCCTAGGTAAAGGATGGGCATCAGTCGTGGTGACTTCATTTATAGCTCTATAGTCCACGCAGAATCTCAACTCCTTGGATCCTGCCTTTGGTACAAGCACAACTGGGCTAGACCATGGGCTAGTAGAGGGTTCTATTACCCCGAGTTCAAGCATCTTGTTGTCCTCATTCCTTATGTGGGATATGACATTGTCTGACATTCTGTACCCCCTGCTTTTGACAGGCAAACAGTCACCAGTGTGTATGTCATGATGGACCCAAGGGGTCAAGCCTGGTGAAAGTGAGAACAGGGAGGCAAACTGATTTAACAGTAACTTGCACTCATCCTGTTGGTCAGATGTGAGACTAGAAGAGAGATTAACTCCTTCCACTTGCTCATCTAAAGGTAAGCCTCTGAGGAGGTCAGGCAGAGGTTCACTCTCCTCCTCCTCCTGAGCTGAAGCTAGAAGCAAAGCTCCTATGTCAGATCTAGAGACATAAGCCTTTAAACGGTTGGTGTGAAAAACTCTGAGAGCCTCCTTAGGATTGCCTAAGTCCATCAGATAGTTCACCTCTCCAAGTTTACCCACAACCTTGAAGGGTCCTATCCGTTTGTCCTGCAAGGCCCTCTGCTTTGTGGGGACCATAACAAGAACAAGCTGGTCTTGAGTAAACTCAACCATGTTAGCCTTCTGGTCATGCCAATGTTTGACCAGAGCTTGACCAGCCCTCAAGTTATCACTTGCCTCTGCCATCATGTGTGACATTCTCCTCTGGAGACCTATCACATAGTCAGTCACTCTGACTGGCTTGGGGGAAGGAGCACTCTCCAACCCCTCCTTAATCAGGGCCAATGGACCTCTGACTGGATGGCCATAGAGAAGTTTGAAGGGACTAAATCCTACTCCCTCCTGAGGGACTTCTCTATATGCAAAGAGAAGGTGTGGCAGTAGAAGATCCCACTTTCTTCTAAGGGGTTCTTCTAAAGCACCTATCATGCTCTTCGTAGTTCTGTTAAACCTCTCTACCAGCCCATTGATTTGGGGGTGATAGGCAGTTGAGAACTTGTATGTGACTCCACAGGTTTTCCACATGGTTTGCATGTAGTGAGACATAAAATGTAATCCCCTGTCAGATATCACCTCCTTAGGAAAACCTACTCTGGTAAAAATACCAAGTAGGGCCTTAGCCTCAGCCAGAGCCGTAACAGTCCTCATAGGTATGGCTTCGGGAAATCTAGTGGCATGGTCTACTATAACCAGGATAACCCTGTTGCCTGAAGTTGTGAGAGGATCAAGAGGACCAACAATGTCAATCCTGACCCTCTCAAAAGGAATTCCCACTACTGGGAGAGGCACTAAGGGTGCCACATTCTTGGATCCACTCTTGCCAGAGGCTTGGCAATTGTGGCAGCTTCTGTAGAATTTGTCTACTTCTGTACCCATTTTAGGCCAGTAGAAGTGTAAAGATAGCATTTCTTTGGTCTTCTTAAAACTTAAGTGACCAGCCAAAGGTACCTCATGGGCTAACTGCAGAAACTGGAGTCGGTTCACTAGAGGTACTACAAGTCTTTTGTAGTCTCCAGGGGTTGACTCAGTTGGTTCACTGTAGAAGATGCCATCTTCCCAGTGCAACCTATACTTCCCAGGCTCAGTCCCATTGAGCTGAGAAGCTGCCTGTTGGCGAAGACCTTCCAAGGTAGGACACTCTCTTTGTTCCTTAATGAAATCTTCCCTGTTGAGTCCACCTTCTGCCAGTAAAGACTGCAGCTCAGGATGGTCAACAGGGTCAAGATCTCCTACCA
Source organism: Ambystoma mexicanum (assembly GCF_040938575.1). NCBI lineage: Eukaryota > Metazoa > Chordata > Amphibia > Caudata > Ambystomatidae > Ambystoma > Ambystoma mexicanum. Next base: position 152,076,130 of record NC_090927.1, read on the forward strand.
AGGTAAGATCCTCTTCTAGATCCGACTCCTCAGTATCTAGTTTGACCATACAGGGTTGAACCTCACACTCAGCCTCAGCTAGTGTGGGAGCCACAGGTATAACTTTGGACAGTCTCGGAGATGTCCTTCTGGGCACAGGAGTGCTTGCTGTTTTCTTGCTGGCAGGCTTAGGTTTCCCCTTTGTCTTTTTTTGTCCTGCAATGGCAGTAAGTATGTCCTGTGGACTTGGGGTGATAGCTTCCTCTATCATGTCCCCAGGAGAGCCTCTTAAAGTTCTCTCCCTTGCAGACCTTGTAAACTCCTGCTTCCTTCTGTTGTGGGGCCTGGGGGTGCTGGACACAACTCCAAGAGTTTTAAGGTCATTACCCAACAGGACCCTCCCAGGTACATTATTCTGCACACTTACAGGTATTCTGACAGTCATGTCATTACACTGGATGAGAGCTGGTAACTGGGGAACCATTTGCACCGGACCTCCAGCTAACTTGGTTAAGTGTTTGGGTGCCTCAGCAACATCCTCCACTTGAAAAAACATTCATGAACCACAGTTATGCTGTCTCCAGTGTCTCTGATGGCAGGGGTCTCCTGACCATTCACAAGAACACTATCTTTATAATACTCTTTAGTATTATCTGGGATTGAGTTATAGACATCTAAGTTCTGTTGTTCCCAAAGACCCAAGGATACTAAATAAACACTAGCTGAAACTCTCATGGACTTATCAGCTAGTAGCTGAAAGTTTCCACTTGTCATAGGTACTTCATCCACCTGGGAGAAGACTGAGGAGACAGTGTTGATCCCTGAAGGTTTACCCTTACACTTGGGATCTCTTTTCACATGGCCAGGCAACCGACAAACAAAGCATTTTCCAAATGCTCTCTGGAATGGGGGTTTGCCCTGGCCTCCATCTGGTGTGGAACCAGGTGGTACACTATCCTGATTCAGTTTACCTTGTGGCTTACTCTGGTTATGTTTGGGGCCCTCTTTTGAATTGGAATTATTGGAATTCTCTTTGTTGTCTTTCATTGGCTGCTTCCCTTCATCCTTCTTCTGAGTAGCCCCAGAATCCTTGGGAGTGGCCCTGTTGGCAACCCACAAGTCAGCAGCCTTAGCTAGCTTCTTAGGATCTATCTCCTTTGAATCAGCCAAGTACTGTCTAAGCTCAGGAGAGCAGACATCAAATATAGACTCTAACATTACAATATTCCTTAAACCTTCATAAGTGTTCACTTTGTAACCCTTAACCCAACCATCTAAGTTTTTCAAACATTCACACACCCAGGTAGTCCAAGGGGTACCATCATGCTTTTTGAGGGTTCTAAACCTCTTAGGATACTGGGAAGGGGTCTTCCCAAACCTAGCTATTAATGCTAGTTTAACACACTCATAATCCTGTTTATCCTCCTCCCCCAACTCCATTACAGTATCACTTGCAACAGGGGGGAGCCTAGAGAAAAGCCAAGGAATCAACTGATTCCCTGAGATACCTTGAATCCCATGATTGTACTAAAAAATTGCTAACCAATCCAAAACATCAAGTTTAGTCTCATACATACAAATCATTTCCTTTGGCATACAGGGTTGCTTAGGGCTGGAAGACCTAGAAGACTCTGGGAGAGAAGCATTTTCTAGAGACAGTTTCTTCATTTCTAGTTCATGGTTCAGCTCCATTTCTCTGAGCCTTAACTCTTGATGTTTCATGGTAGTTTGTGCATCAATACGTTTCACTTCTAATTCAAGTCTCATTTTCTCAAGTGCAATAAAGTCAGGAGTAAGTGTAGGACCTGTGGGGGGTCCCTGTGGACAGAGGTTGCGCATTCTGAGCAGGCAAGGGAGTTGCAGGGTTTCCTAGCAAGGACTTATCTACTTCTTCTAAATTAACACTCTCAGAATCAGAAACATCAACATCCATATTTGCTGGAGTGGTAGGTCCCTCTGACCCACTCTCCAGACTTTTTCCCATTAACTTTGCAATCAGTTCAGATGTCTTTCCTTTACCAGAGATATTCATAGCCCTACACATGGTTCTCAGAACCTCAGCAATATAGAGTAAAAGACTCTCTTCAGTGTAGTTTCCCATATTCAACATGATTTCTTAGTTAAATAGAATTTGTGGTGTTAGCCTTGTGGTTAGTTGAACCCAAGCAATAGCAGCACTCTAAGTATAATCACTCTACTTCCAAATCCTCACCGCTGTACACCAGTGTTAGGCAGAATCCTGTGCAGTGCCCTTAGGGACCACTACACACAGTTTTACCTTTGGTACAAGCCTGTACTACTATGTTATAGTGGTAGCAGTAGCGGAGCAGCCAGGCTTATCTCAAGAGTATATGAGCAGTAGCAGAGATTACACAAAGGGACCACAATTACTGTGACTCAAGCAAACACTGACTCAAGGTTTCAGGTAAAAAATATAAGCACATTTATTTTTAAACCATTCGTTATAAACACAACACTTCTATTAAACTCAAATAAAAACCACACGTTAAATATACTACAACTAACCAATTAATTTTGTACAGTAAGTCTCAAGGTAAGTACCCTGTGTTTGAATGAACCGGTGTTACGAACAAAACATGTTACCGCGAATACGATTGCGATCACTTTTTGACAGTTCGGTCTACTAAATAAACGCGTATCCGTGACATGAAATGCTACCGGTGCAAAAACACTCTTAGCACCTGCGATACCCAGAGGGAGTTGGAGGCAAAAATCACAGGCAATATTTTGGTTAGGCAGGCAGAATCAAGAAACACTCAGAGACAGGAGTTCAAAAGTCAAAGGGCCGGAGCCAGGGTCGAAAAACACCAGGGCCTGTTGCCAAAGATCACACAGTTAGACAGTTCACGATTCAACGTAGCCAAAAAAAGTACTTCGATATTGTCAATGTTCGGAAGCAAAAGTTATAAGAAGGAGGGAAGACAAGGGCAAGCCTTGGAAATGAAGAAAAGGGATTCACCCAGTTTCCTCAAGTAGAACACAGTACCTTGTTCCAATGGTGCAGCTGGTGCCCTGGCAGTTATTCCTGTTGGTTTCCCACAGACCCAAAATTCCTGGAGCTTCGTTGTGAAGGAGGACGTCTGAAGGGGGTCTGCACCACACAGGGATGAAGGCGGCAGCAGCGACAAGCTATAAAAGGTGCACTCCTTAAAAACAGGAGAGGCTCTTCAGGTGGCTATCCGTACCACTACAGGAGCATGCAGCGATTTCGACCAAGGAAGAGGATCCTCTAGCTGTGGAAGATGAGCTGGTTATCCCCACCAAGCTCAAGGGAAGAAGACTCCGGACTGGATCTTCTCTGAGTTGTCGAAGGCAAGATAGCTCAGGACTGCAGCAGGGCTTCACCGGGACGGGATAGTTGCAGCAGCTGTCGTTCTCTCTGCTTCTCTTCGGTTCCTTGTAGTTCCAGTGGCGACTCTCTGACTTCTAGCCCAAGAGACCTGCCTTTTATGTGCAAAACCCCCATTCACACAGCCTGGCTGTCAATCACTCAGCAGGGGGGTTGTCCAGCCCGGACAACCACCTTGACCAATCGTGACAAAGTGCGACTTGGGTTTCCTAGGATCCCCTGTGCAGGGGGTGACTACACCCCTCCCTCACAATCAGCCCACCTAGACACCCAGGCACCTTGAAGAGGGCTTCTAGGTAGAAGCCCACCAAAAGACAGCGAACAAAGAAGGCAAACCTGGTTTGCCGCGCAAAGCAAAACACAAGAAGGAGTTTAACAAAAAGAAATGGCGAATAAACCGCACCAGAGCCAAAAGAAAAAGCATCTGGTCAAGCAGGTTTAAGTTTCAGGCTAACACAATAGCCTACAATATTACCACGGTTATATAAGATAACCGCGGTAGAAATTTAGGGTAGATAAAACTGCCATCAGCCATGTCTAAATGTTAAAAGAGCGAAACAATGCTCTAGGAGGTACAGATAACAAGGGTTACGAATTAACCCTTTCCAGTACTCCATGGATGATGGGGTGTACTGGATCTGTGGTAGATTGACTAAGTAAAGTTAATGGTAACTTTATCCTTTTCTGGGGGACAGTAGTCGCCTCAGAAATGGAGTCGGTGGGAGTCTGAACGACAACCCTGTGCCACTGCACAGAAGGTGCTGTGTGACACACACACAAAGAAGGGGGCTACTGAAGTGGTGTACTCCAGAGCCCACAATCACAAAAACAGGTGGAAACACATATCAAAACACAACAGTTTATTTTTTTCCACTTGTTAAGAGTGAGAGCTTTTCCCCCACTCTTACCAAGTGGAAAAAAATAAACTCAAGAAGTCCAGCAAAGCTGCTGGGGGACTCACTAGGTGAGGGAAATTAGCCATAGATGAGAATTCCCCCTAACAACATGCACATCCCCTAGTGGGCGTTACAGGTGAGGAGGAGCTGCCATATACGCCAAACTGGAATGCAAGAAGAATACATATTTTCTCAAGGAACAGTTTGACTATAAGGAAGATTGAAACAGACAAAGCACCTGATTCATGGAAGTGTTTTATAATGGCGCAATCCCGTAGGAAAACGTTCCATGAATCAGTCGAAAAATGTATTTTCTATACACAATTATGAAAGTGAAAATTGTAAAATAAAAAAGCAAGTGATGCAGAATTCATTACACATACAAAGCTGTGATATTCTATTTTAATTATCATCATTTCTGAAAAATGACTGAGTCTAAGAAACGATGATTAAAGAAATCAACAATAAATATGTTCACTGAAGACATAGCTCTTTCATACAGCATGGCCGTTTCTCTGGGGCATTCATGCGTACACTCTGAGGAGCCAATTATAAATGTTCTTCTTGAGCCCAATTTTACACACACTCTCCGGCTCCATTTTTTCATCTGCTGTCTGGGAAATGTTGCTATGACAGTCCCCTCAATTGATCGGCCTGAGATCTGACATAACCTGCCCCAGATATCTCAGACTTCCATAGGCAGGATCTCATTGGGACTTGAGAAATATATAAGGATCTCTCCATAGGTAGGTCCACATGTAGCAAACATGACTTCTCAGAGAATAATTTCATGTATTTTCAGTAAACTTGTTTCACAGTTGAGCCGGGAGGGGCACACCACTAGGCACCATGTCAAGGGACAGTACCACACCGCTTTGCAGTACTACTAATTGTAATGGAGTTATTTTGCATTGAGGGGGGATGTCAGTCTGATACCACAGCAGTTGGTTGAGCATCTAAATCCAAAACAACAGGACTCCTCAAGAATGTTCCAAATTACCACTTTGCCAATTGACAGGTCAATCTTTCAATCTATTAGGACCTTTACACTAACAAGTACTCCACCGACAAATGGCAGCTTATTCCTGATGGCACCCCCTCACTACATTACTCCTGTAGATCCACTCTGCCTGTGTCCAGTAAGTGCTGCTGACATTTGTAATTTGAGGAGCATAGAAATGTCCCATGAATATGCAGGAGCAACTGAGCAAATAGAGGAAACTTGAACCAACGATGGGGGGATTTGGATGGAAACGTCTTTGAAAGTATGTTAAATTGGTTTCTTTTTCAGCACACCTTATGTGAATAATTGATTAAAAAGATACATAGTTTGCAATCAGTTTTGTAGGGTAGCATATGAAAAAATGTAATAGTCACCAGCAGTGGACGGAAACATTTTTCAACACATTATATGATTCCTTCTCCCACAATATATACCAGTATTCTGCCAGTGTAAACACATATTTTCATGCTGTCTCTGCCCTTACATACCAGTGCTGGCTACATTAATATAGACCAATTTTTCAACTTAAGATCATACTCATGTCAGTATTGACATTGTAAGAAAGCATGCACATGCTGGCTCTGCCAATATATGGCAGTGACCCCATGTAAGAACATATTCTTGTTGGCTTTTTCCATAAGGCCAGTTAAAAATGGCATGACACTGTAAGAAGGCATTTCCATACTGAAGGCACCAATGTAGGCCAATATGGCCAGTTAAGAACACTCACCATATTGGCTTTCACCGTACTGCCAGTAAACAGTGCCATTTCACTGTAAGAAAACATGTCCATGGTTGCTGCGTCAACGTAGGCCAGGTAACAACACTCACCATGTTGGCTTTGCTTCTAATGCCAGTAAACATTGACATACCAATATACCACGAAATGTGCATACTAGCTGTTCCAATGTAGGTCAGTATGGCCATACCATCTAAGAACATTCATGATGGTGTTGGCAATAATGGAAGTAAAAGAAATACCATGCCACTGTAAGACAAGCTAATATGTCTATACCGGCTGCACCAATGTAGGCCAGTATGCCCATGTAATACTACTCATCATGTTGGTGTTGCCTGTAAGGCCAGTAAAAAGTACCATGCCACTGTAAGAAAGCACATCCAGGCTGTCTGCACCAATATAGCCCCCACTTAGCTCACATGCCACCCCCCATTTAAAAAGAACCATCATGTTGGCATTGAAAATAATGCTAATACAAATATGTGTCACAGTAAGAGAACGTGTACATGCTGGATGCCGCTGCACCAAGGTAGCCCCCTACCAATAATAGGCACGCTTACACCTTTATATATGATCCCAAACCCACTGATACCTCATTCATGTATTCACCCATTGTGAGGAATTGTCATCTCTTGGAAGGGTGTAAAAGCCCTCGCATTTTTGATTTTTATAAAATGATAAAATGATATGGGTAATCAGAAAAGGGGTAGGGGTTCTGATAACCAGAGTCAAAAGCATAGTATACACCTGTGCCCTGCTGCATTAGTATCTTTATCTGCAGTGCCTGCTTTCCAGTGGCACCAAGCAGGTTCAGAGGTCACAGCTGCCATGTTTGGCACCTGATGTGACATCAAAGTCACAACAGTCCAGAGGCTGCATTAAAAGCTGCACCACTATTGCAAAACCCATTAATTATGATAAACTGTCAACCTGGTAGCATGTTAATCTGGAAATGTAAGCCATGCCTAGGTATTGCTATGGTGGCTGATGATTCACATAATTCATTAGGACATCATAAGGGGCGTCTTGGTGATACATTGGCATTGTGATACCCTTTTGCTAAAAGGATCATTTTGCAACACTTCTAGTCTGTCACACTTAGCCACTACGATTGTTTTAATGTGAGAATGTGCTAATGAGAGACCTGGCCACTATCAATTTTGGGCACTCTTAGTTTATCAGTTACTGCCATTATAAGATGTTGCCATTAAGATTGTTTTAATGTGAGACTTTGCCGCTATCAATTTTGCCACTATCAGTTTTGCTACTACCAGTTTTGGCACTATCAGTTGTCCACCTATCAGTTATTGGCACTGTCTAACTTTGCGGCTAAGAATGTGATAATATGATACTGTACTAATGGAGACTTTGCCACTGTCCACTGCTACTGAATGACCACACTGATAGTCCTTAACCCACCAATAGTTTAGTGGACTGCTAATTTTAAATTTTAATTTCAATGTTTTAATGTGACCGCATTGCTAGCTCATCACACCAATACATAGCCACCCGGATAGTTATCCACAGGGACATTAAAAAGCTAGCCCTAGAGTGAATGAATCGCGAGGACCCTGGCAACCGAACACATCTCGCCTCTCCTGGGATGTTTCAGGAAATACACACACAAGTTTGTTTAATGGATGAAGAGGACCCAGGCAACCCAATAACGGCTAGTCCATACCCCAGCCCCTATAGATAAATGCTCAATTCAGGGACAGCATACTAATATAAACCCTTATTTAGTCTGTCCCCCAAACCTGGACAAACACAACTTTGTCCCACCAATTTAACCTGACACCAATGCAAAGGTGAATGCCCTACAGAAAGAAAACACAATAACAAAGCTGCACAATATCCAGAGACTACCTACAACCTGATAACCAAAACCCTACTAACCATTTCCTTTTCTCAATCGACTTCACTCGCCACACACTTGCCACACCCGCCCAGATGACTAGTGAAACCTCGCTAAAACACCCAAACCGCACACCACTCTCAAACCATCTCACAAACCCTGAATGGTCTCCAACACACCGACAACAGAAACACTGAACGCAGCCCTTCCGTAAAGAGTATGCATCCAGTGCAGAAAACGAAACGCACCCAGAAAGCTCACATGCATAGATGCCAACTACTCGTGATTGCACAAAATCAACAGCTGAGCACAACACCTGTCTTATCCTTCTCTTCCACCCTAACCAACCCCGCTGAGCGCCTGTAGACCATGGAAATGGCAGGGATGCGCAGTATAAATCAACTTAACATAACATTATATTATAACAAATTGCCTAAACTCCACAATTAATACAATAAAATCACACAACAACAATTAAACTAAGGCTGCAGGAAGAATTTGTTCCAGACAGGGTTTAGGCAGGGGGTTGGCACTAACATCCATCAATGCCTTTTTCCTGGGACTACGCAAACAGGAGGCCATGGTGAAGTCTAAGTCTGTTTATATAGCATTTATTGACTTCACCATGGCCTTCGAAGGTGTGAACACGAATCTTCTTTGTCATAAACTACAGCAGTGGGGTTGTCCACCTAGCCTACTGCAGATGATTGTGGCTTTACACTTCAATACCTTGTGCATGTCAGGCTGAACAATCAGGGAAAGTTGCCATCATCGATTCAAACAAATCATGGCCTTAAGCAAGGCTGCGTCTTGAGCCCCGCTCTTGTTCAACCATTTAATTTCGGACATCAAAGAAGCTTTTGAAAATGGGTGCTGTTTTTCTCTGTGGCTTGCAAATTCCAACTTGCATTATTTACTATATGCATGCAGATGATTTGGCATTGTTCGACTACACCCTGATTGGTCTACAGAAGCGTTGAATTCTTATGCCAGGGTTAACAACCTTGTAATATATGGTGTAAAATCGAAAACCCTTTGTCTTAGACCAGGGATGAAGCAGACATACAGGGATTTCTGGTGTCATCTGGGCTCAGAGAAACTAGAACGTGTACCAAACTTTGTACACCTGGGGATACGGTTGTGTGAGCTGAGAAATCAGGTGGAACTCCACGCTTACTATAGAGCAAAAATGTCTGCTCTTGCAGCACAAGCCATTACGGTCAATTGTAATTTCGGCCAGTTCTCTCTAACTCCAATATTGGAATTCTACAGAATGAAGGTCTTACCAACCATAACATATGGAGCGGAAAACGTTTGTCTTTGCGAAGCACTAAACGGCCACTTTTGGCACAAGGTGCTGAAACTCCCTAATGGGGTTCCAGCACCCGTATTCCAATATGAGCTGGGATACCATCAATTAAATCTGTGTTCCTCTGGAAGAACCTCTCATTATTAAACAAGATCACATTTGCAGAGGATGGATCAATCTGGAGAGAACTGAAAACCCTATTGGAGAAGGGTTCTTAGCCTTCATTGGTGAGTTGGAGTGAGGAGTGCGAGAGAATTGGCTCTGAGTATAACATCTCTAGTGATGTGCTATATATCGAAGACCACTGAAAGCCAAAAGAAAGGTCAGTGAAACCGATTGGATTCACACAATTGAGCGAGTTAGGACAGGGTGAATGCTGGATTACTCCTTGATGTGAGACCTATCAGAGTTTGCCCAGCCTACTTGACTAAGTCCCCAACTCTGAGATAATGCGATTGAGAATAAACTTGATAGGAATCAGACACAATACTTCGAGAGCCCAAAGAAACAGTTGTTTTTTTAAAAGTATAGACATGTTGGAATCGCCGAAACATATTTTACAAGACTGCCATGTACTGGAAGAACTTAGAGACTTACACAGCTGGTATGGCAGTTTATGATGTTTTCGTATGGCCAAAATCATTGGGTTATGGCAGCTGTGCACTTTTTAAATGACATTTTATCTCCAACATTTAAATGTGATTGAGTATAGCATATTCATTTTAAGTTGTACAGCAGTACATTTCTTGTTTTTTATTTTTTTCTCTTTGTTATCCTTTTTCTTTCTCTTCTCTCTTTGTTCCTTTTGGCTTTCGTTAATCGAATGAAATGTATTAATTGTTTACATTTTTATTTCCTTTTCCTTTTTTAAATTATTAAATGGATGTATTTGTTAAGGTTAAGTGTAACCATGTAAAACAAAAACAAAAAAACAACTAATGAATAGATCTAAATTATTAATTGTTAAAATGACTAGTGTAGCATACCCACATTACTGGATCAAAATGTACTAGTAAAGACAGTGGCCCTCGTTCCTAGAATAGCAGTAAAGATGGCAGTAATTCTGCCAGGTGAAATTATCATTACCACCAATGCTTCTGGCAGAATTACCACCACATTAGAAGTGGACAGGTGCGTGCACCAAACATTAGCGGTAACAGTAATTCCACCAATATTTGGTAGAAATACCACTACCACCAAAGATTTTGGCAGAATTACCAAATGGTAAGGCCGTAGCGTAGGCGGAAAAAGCATCATGAACAAAACAGAAAACTGCACAACTGCCATCTTCCTGCTCACCCTCTTGCACCCTCCATCATCCATGACTGCCTATCTGCCATCGAGTCCTAGTGCACCTCCAACTATCTCTGCCTGAACGACTGTAAAAGGGAGATCCTTCCCATCAGGACCCCTGCTCCCTCCTTCTTCCCTTCACTCTGGCCTTCCTCCTTGGGCTCCCGCCGGCTCCTTCTTCTGAAGCCAGAAACCTTGGAGTCAACTTCGACTCCTCTCTATCCTTCCTCCCTCAGACTCAGGACATTGCCAAGAAGTCCCACTTTCAGCTCTTCCTTCTCAAAGGAATTCTCCCTTTTCTCACTTTAACACAGAGGCTCAATGTAACCCGAGCCCTGATTCTCTCTAAGCTTGACTATTGCAATAGCCTCCTCCTGAATCTACCTTCTTCCACTCTGCGACCCCTCCAGCTGATCCAGAATAGGGCAGCAAGACTTATCCTTGGCCTCAAGACCAGAAACTGCATCTCCCCTGCCCTAAAAAGTCTTAATTCGCTCCCGGTTGAAGCACAGATTAAATTCAAATCCCGCTGCATCATCCACAACGCTGTCTGGGCCCGGGGACTACAACTTCACTCTTCAACTTTATCTTACTAAATACTCTCCGTCTGGACCACTTCGTTCCTCTGGCACCAACTCTTTGTGTGTAAAACGTTTTGCTAAACAGAGGGTAGGTGGTTGATCGCTTTCCTCAGCTGACTCCCTCCTATGGAAAAGCCTCCCCCTGCCTCTGCGCCTTGAGCAGGACTTTCTTAAATTCCGGAAGCTCCTCTAGACCTTCCTCTTCACCTCCTCCTTCTCTTCTTCTCTTCTCTGCTAATCACACAGTTGCTGTGATTTGTGTCAGGGGGCCCTTGTGCATTCTTGGGGCCCCTGACCTCCCACACCCAATCGGCCCAGCTCCTGTCTTCCCTCAGCACTTGCCCTGGCACACCCTCTGCCCTGGAGGATCACACTTACTACTAACGAGGCCCGTGGCCATGTAGCACCCAACAACCAAGCACTCCATCTGTGGCTCACCCATGAGCCCAGACCCCCTAGCGCTTACTAACTCTGCCCTTTTCCTTGCTGCACTTGCACATTCTGAATACTCACAAAGCATAGTAGGTTCGTCCTTCCTCCTTTTCACTCCACTGCTCTTATTAATTATTGTGTTATGTAATGTATTTCACTCCCTTGTCCCTCCCCCTGCCTTGTGGGTGCTTTGAAACTGTATTTTACTTGCTGTATAAGCAGCTAGCAAGCAAACAATGAATACATAAATAAAAATAAATAAAAAATCACCCGTTTCCTGCAGCCATCCGAGGGTGAAACAGTGTGGAAAATGTCTGGGGATAGGCAAGGAGCAAAGTCCCTGAAATGCGCCTCAGGAAGTCCATGTTCACTGAGGTTGAGATGACGGTTCTGGCAGAGGAGGTTGTGGCTCACTCTGAGGAGCTGTATGGCGGGCAGAGCAAGAAATCTACACATCATAGGAAGACTGTCATCTGGTTTGAGGTGCGGGACAAGGTGATGGCAGTGGGGATCATACCTAGAGACATGAGGACATAATCAAATGGTATATCGGCCTCAGGGTTGGCAGCTGCTGGCGCAACATCCCCAGGACACAGCAGCCCCAGGTGGAGGCACCATTGAGCCCCCTAATCTCACCCCGTAGGAGGAGACAGGGAGCTCCATTCTCCATATGGCTGGCCTGGAGGGCATAGGTGCGGCTGAGGTTGGTGCCAGAAAACTTGCAGACCATTGTGAATAAAAGTACAACCTACTGAAAAAGGATATAACCAATCTACAACGGGAAGCCACATACTGTTCCCACCATTGCACATGCACAATGTCTGCCATCAATCTTGCAACTGCAGCCATTAGTGATGAAGACAAGCCATAGCCACACACACTGACATGCAGTTCACAAATGATGTCAGCAAATGTCCAAAAACAATATTGCACATGTGTGCCATGTGACCTGGCATGTCCATGAGATCCACAGTACCACCCAGTAACCATGGCTCCACTCCCAATTACACATGTCCACCAAAATCAGTGACTAATGCATTATCTAAGCACAGTATTTATTCATAGATCGTTACTCTACAAAGGACATATGCAGATTTCTTAACAACATCAATACTTTTTCTAAATAATTAGTATAAAAATAAAAAGATGTCCTCATATCCAATAGTTCAAAATGATAACAATGATCATATTTCCTATCGAAGGATCAAGTACCATTAGAACCAAAATTAAAAAGTAATGGATACAAATGTCTTAGGTAAGCAAATAAGGACACAATCTAAGATTGTTGTTTACCATGCATTAATCTTGCCCAAAAAAGCTCTGGAGCTAAAATGTTACTAGAGAGTACAAATCATTTAAAGTGCCTTTTCCTTATTCCCCCTAATGCATTGCTCTGAAGAACAATGTGTCTCAGACTCTACACGTAGCTTTATTGAAAATTCTACAGAGCTACTGGTTATGGTCCAAATTCCCTTTTGTGCCAACTATATCCAGCGTATCTAAGAGGTTAAAACATAATCTTAAATACTAATTTCTATATGTTATGTTAAAGGATATTTATACCACGCACTATCACCACCTGAGTGGTCCACTGGTGCTCTGGCGCATCTGAAAAGCAAGAGGGAACGGTGTGGGGGGGTAAGTTAGTGGGACTGAGTTGTAAAAAAGCACAAGAGAGCTTTGACATGCTGTTGGCAGCTTCAGTTCAGTTTACACCGTTCGCTGAGCGTAGGTGTGAATTTTCGGTCATTAGTTGTCATGTGCTGTTTTGCGAGGCTATATGTGGTTTGTTTCATTGTTGTGGTTTAGTGAAGTGTGCTCGGTTCGTTGTGCTGTACAGGTATGGTTGGGCATTGAAATGATTTCAAATGTGCTATGGGCAAATTCTTTAGGGGGATATTTCACATACTTGCTCATTGACTTATATTTAGTTTACGCAGATTCATTTTCTATAATATCTAACTTCTTGATTTTCTTTTTTTGCCAAGTTTGGGTTATCACAGACTGCAGTCCTGTCGAGGTTTACTTTCTTAAGATAAGCCTTGTTGTGGATAATAAAGGAATGTACTATCTCTACATATCTATGCTTCTCTGTCCTTTTTACTTCTGCCAATAAATTCCCTTTGTTCGCGGAACAGATCTTGAGATACAGTCCCAATGTTTTCCATTTAATAATGGAACCCCAGAACATAGACCCAACTCCAGTCTCACAAAAATAATAGGAAAAGAAGTTGGTAATCTCAAAACAGCACGCCATAATATGGCTCTAGGACAACTACGAGTCCATGTAAAAGACTTATAATTACTTAGCTTATTTTTGTTTTTTTATTTACTGTATTGGTTTAAATAAACCTTTACAAAAAAACTGAAATTTTATAAGATCACAATACAAAATGGATACATAGTTCATTTACAAATCACAACTCTATGGGCAACCATACAACAAAAATAGCTCCTTTAGGCAAACCTAGGATAAAGCTTAACAAAATTACTAAAAGATAAAATAGTTTATAGCTCATACACGTAGTCGTGCACTATCAATCTATTCAGAACCACCAATTCATGATAAATCACATACGTTTTTCAGAAAAACATTCACTCTAATTTTTATGACTGTTGAGTCTACATGTAACATTAAAAACCACGATTGCTCTCTGAAGACTTGATGGACAGTGTTCACGAATTGCAAAAAATACAAGAGTCATTGCAGAAGCATAGCAGGGCATACAAGTAATAAATGTTTAAGAGTTTCCCCATGCCAAATTTTTTTTAAAATCTACAATATTTCCAACTTCCAAATCCCACATATCAAACATTTAGAAATTCATTGTGCTGTTTCTAAAACAACTACTGGGATATTTTTTCCGATAAGACTCAAGAATTGGATGCCATTTGTAAAAAGAGACAAATTGATGATACAGTTTGGTATTCAATATAGCAGCACTGATTTCACACCTGTCATTGGCCATTATGAGTTTCTTTACCTTGTTTGGATTATCAACCAACACTTCAAAGTACCCAAGTTTAACGAAATTGAATCACCTTCGTTTTTTAGTTCATTCACAAAGCCTACAGAATCATTTTCACCCAATACTGAATAAAAACCTGCATTGGAAAATAGTCTGCATAGAGCATTTTAAAGATTGAAGACCCAGTTTATAATAAATTAACTCAATCGGCATACATTTTGATATATTGCAAAAGATTCCTCGCCAGACTATGCCTTCCACAGTTCTAAGATATGGTATAATCGAGAGTGTAAAACATTCCAGACCATATAATAGTCTGGGCAGCACCTTCATAAGATAGAATTGTTTAAATGGAATCATGGTAAATTTACCGTAATTACGGTTAATTACTCTTAACCTTAAGACAATTCTTATTAAAAAATGTACTGTGAAAACTTGCAACGGAATAGCCAAGATAGGGCAGTATGTTTTGACTTTTTATGATTTTATCTTCACATTTCCACTTGAAGTTAGAATGATGCTTGCCAAGGTGAAGGATGACTGTTTTGGATGGATTAATCTTCAGACAGAGTTTGCTTACAAAGATTCCAAACAAGTTTATTAGTCGTTGAAGGCCAATTCTAGTGCAATCTAGCAGGAGAAAATCATCTGCATAGGCCACCCATTTCAGTCTCAAGGGACCCAATTTAGGTGTTATTAATCCACTTGAGTCTAGTGCTTTTCCTGTCCAAGACGTATAAATTAAACAAAGTGGGTACTAAGATTCAGCCCTGGCAAAGCCTGTTTAGTGTTCTAACTTCGGTGGAGATTAAGCCATCTGAGGTTAATCTCACCTTCATTTTGGTGTTAGCGTGTATGTGAATAATTATATTTAGGAGTCCCATCAGAAGACCCAGAGACTGAAGCCTTTGCCACAAGATGGTTCGATTCCACACATCGAATGCCATGGACAAATCCATGGATGCGACATAACGTGGAAGGGCGTTTTTGACACATGCTTGCCTAAGGATAGTGGTTAAAAGGTGAACCCTGCAGTCCATCCCTAAATATTTTCTAAGACCAATCTGTCTTTGGTCTAGAATATTGATTTCATTTATCCAGGCGTGTAAATGCTCCAAAATTATGGAAGCAAAAATCTTCGAGTCAGTGTCCATCAACGCAATGGGCCTGTAGTTCAATGGACAAGCTCTATGTCCCTTTTTGAAGATGGGGATCACGTAGGAAACCTGCCATTAAGAAGGCAGTCGTCTATGATGAATTACTTCTTTAAAGTAGATATTTAGAATTTTGGACCATAGTGGAACGTTCTGTTTCAAAATTACATGTGATAAATTGTTCGGACACTGCGTTTTTGAGGGTTTAGATTTCAATATTAGCCTAGGAATGTTCTCAGCAGTGACGTCAAGGGACCACTCGTGCAAATTGTTTATTGCGAGTTCGGTCCTAGATCTAAAGGATTGTGCAACTTTTCGTAGTGGGTGACCCAAGTGTGTTGTGGACTAGGGTTTATTTGGAGCTGAACTTGGGTGACTTCAGTGCTGTTAATTAGAGTCCAGAAATTACAAGTATTGTGGCCTTTCAGAGAAGCCAACATTATTTCATTATCTCTCTGGTGTAGAGTGGATCTATGATTTATCAACCAATTTGTATAAGATTGTCTTATCTGTGTAATTGAGTTTTTTAATAACTCTTTTTCACTAATTATTTTGAGAGCAGATCGTATTTCTTTACGCATCAAAGCTTTGCGTATTACAGCCAATTTATCAAATGTATGCTTGTGATTGCGGTGTATAGTACTAGATAAACTGTCCGAATTAATAACCAAGTTCATCGTCTTCTCCAAATACCCTCGAGAGTAATGGAATTGTAATCATAGTTAGTTGCATAGTTTCTGGGTCTTATGTACATTCCATTTTAACCTGGTTCCTCTAACATTAGACTCTACCTTGTTACAGTAAGTACGATGATGATCAACTACAGTGAACCATGTCAAATTCGGGTAAGCATAGCGTGGTCGCTTAAATCAGATGGACATAACTCAAATTCAGCCATTTTTTCGTCCAGTTGTTCTGAGATAAAGAGATAGTCAATGACTGACAAGGCACCTCAGGCACGCCAGGTTGGAAAGTTATTAGCTACAAGCTCTAAGCCCCAGCTATTGGACCATGTCAGCCATTGAGCACCCCGAAATAATGTTCTTCTGCTGGAGATAGCTGAGGTTCCTAAGGAGGCCAATGAGTCCTCGTATACATTAGCTTATAAAAATCTCTAATTGGCTGTATGCAATATTGTGCAAATTTGCCATTGGTAATTTTTTATTTGGGCAATGATAGCACCCACCATTCATTCAAAATTTGTTTTAAAGTTGTTTAATAAGAGTTGCTTATTAGCAATAATAAAATCCATGTAAGTAAATTGATTAACTTCCTCTAATAAGTAATCACAAATGAACTATTTAAAACTGTTATAATTTTATGTCTTTTAAAATGAATAACCTTTGTTTTAGTGGGGCATGTTTCCAAATGATTATGAGCAGCATATTCCCCAAAGCAGTCTAAGCTCCTTTATAGGCCGAGCAGAGTAGAGTCATGTTATTGGCGTACGCCAACCTGCCTGCGCGGAAAGGGCCCATTGGAGGAGGAAAAACATTACACATCATTAGGTCATCTTGCAGTAAGCAGCCCTGCCTGAGTCCATAAAAAGCATGTATCTCCTTAGTCAATGACCCTTCCTAGTCTAACCTTATCTGAGGTGTAGTATTTTTGTACAAAATAATTAGAATATTTAGCAGGCCCTCCTAGGGATGTCCTAGGCCACTAATTCTAGGGATGTCCTAGGTGACTAATTCTAGGGATGTTTTAGGCGGCTAATTTCTTCCACAGCACATTTCTACCAATGCTGTCAAAGGCTGCTGACAGTTCCAAATTTGCTGAGTTTAGGGAACAGATAGCTTGCCTTTGACACATATGAAACATTAGCCCATTCAAAGACATACCCATATTTTTACCAAAGCCATTCTGGAAGCTACTAATTCACAGGAGCGTATTATAATGGCAAAACCCACCCCAATGGAAAACGCTGTGTGAATAAGGGCCTAGGGCTATCAGTTGTATTTGCCCATCATGTTGGATCTTTTAGCAGAAAAGCTCCCCAGACCTTACTACTAATATCTATAAATGATATTGGTCTGTCATTTATAGTTGATTCTGTATCTCGCTCTTTGTGAATTGGGACGATTATTGGTTTAAACCATGATTGATGAAATTTGTTTGTGGCTAAAATGACGTCATTAACATATCACTCATGTGCTTACGCCTGCCTTTAAGTTACACAACATATATTCAGGGTCTTCATGGCTAAAGTTAATCAAGCACAGTTGCTGGTCTCTTGGGGCGTAAAAGTAGCCAAATATTTAACTGTTGCATGCAATTGCTTGTAATGAGCAGCCCATACCGTTTCTAAGATGCAATTTGATTGTCTGTGAGGTTGATTGTCTTGCTCGTTATTCAATAATGACCACATTCCTCTACAATCTTTTTTTAGGAGCTGAGCTTTTGCCAAATTGTTTGTCCCTCTCTAATGCACATGTTAATGTTGCACCTTTTACCAGTGCTTATGCTATTGCTTAGTTAGTTTGCTTCCTGTGATTACTTCTTCATTAGTTAAACCGAAACCTCAACTGTACCTATACTTAACTTCTGGGTCGAAAACATTTCTGTGGTTTTCTACAAATGGCGTTAGGCGAGAGATAGAGTATCTAGTGTGAAGGTATCATGAAGTATGACACAGAAAACAGAGTTTAAGTTTAAACAAAATATGTTTATTTAACTGAAATATCAGGATGGTTGAAGGCCTAACTTGCCCTACACTACTGTAGGTTTCCCCTATCTGACTGAAACTAACGGAAGTCTGTGTAAAAGAGTTCAATTTAAAGGTCTGTCTGTGTCCAACACCTATCCTTGCCCACACAACTATAGTAAACCAATGTGTAGTGATGTCAAACTCAAAAGAAACTGTGTTTAACTCAAAGCTTCTTCCAGCTCACAGCTTTCTCTCAGCTCCCCTTCCCCAAGCATAAGAAGGTTCCATGAAAGAAAAAGTCTCAAAGGTTACCTTCTCTAGTTCAAGGCAATATAGTTCATGACCAATCCTTGGGGTTCCCTTCCCCAAGTTCTAAGTAGTAGAAGCCAAACAAAAAGGGTCTCAGGACTCCGTTCCCAAGATGACAAGTATAGTTCAAAAGTGTTGCAGTGATTTTGTTGAAATTGTCTAATGATGTCTTTAGCTTTCAACATTTAGGATTCTCTGGTCTGGGCGCAGTTGCAGACCGCATGGTCCACCCATCACAGGTCGAACAACCAAGATCACTGGACTCTCATTGGGGCTTGTTTTGGGGTGTACTTAGCTTTCACCATTCAGGGTCCTCTGGTCTAGGTGCAGTTGTCAGACCACACAGTACACCGGTCACAGGTCAAGGAACCGGAGGCCCTGGACTTCTGCCCACACAACTTACTTGGCGCTCGCTCCTGTACACCAAGTCACCCTTACTTGATTCCTCTGTACTGGCCTCCTGGCTTTAGGGTGCAATCTTATATTTCTTGGTCTGCTCCTTGATTGACTTGTGGTCCTGCTTCCATGTGTCCTACCCCCTTCGCTAAGCTGTTGCCTTTCTGCAGTGCATTCACTCATCAAAGTTCATTGTTCATGCTTTCCTGAGCCTTTAATGTAGTCAACAGTAAGGTTAGATGTAATTTGTTATGCAACATAGGTTTTCCCTGATTTGAGTTTCAGTTCAGAGTTCAAAAGTGTTCCTATGTTGCTTAATTAGATTCGAGTTTTGAGGCTCAATCAGGTTGTCTCAAGGTTAAAGCATTTTGGAGTTCACTATTCAATGTACTTGTTTGCTTCAATGGGATGTTTCCCTGTAATGCAGTATTCAATAGGCATTGGTCTTATTTCAGGGTAAAAGTTTCATATAGGTCGGTATTCAGTATACCTAGGTATACCTTGGTTTCTTACAATGTTAATTTTTCATGTAGTTCGGTATTTAGTATACCTAGGTTTCTTGCAACGGTGCGTTTTTATCTAGTTCGGTATTCAATATATGGATGGGCACTTGCCTGAGGTTCTGTTCGGAGCTCCCCGGTTCTTGTGTGTCCTTCTTACACTCACCAGCGGCCTGCTTCTCTTGCCTGCGGTTCTGTTTGGAGCTCCCGGTGTCAGCGTGTCCCATTGTCACTCACCAGTGGTCTGTTCCCGCCGACTTCTGCTGCTGTCTCTGTTCCGCTTATGGAGCGGGGAACACCACCAATGCTTGCCCTGCTTCTTCCTCACAGACGCGGGTACTTTGGGTCTGCCAGCATCCTGGTTTGGCATCCAGTCCCACCATGGCTGCTCCCACGAAGAGCAGCTCCCTGCTCCTCCTGCACAGTTCTCCTTGCAAGGTCTTCTCAGGCTTCTCTGCTGGACTCTCTGCTGGCTTTTCTGCAGGATTCTCTGTTCTGCCTCTCACCTCTCATTTGATGTACCTGCAGCCTTCTAACTGGCTACAGGTGTGCTTGGTCCATTGGATCTGCCGGACCACAGTTAGGCAGTCACGCCTGACCTTCCCAGTTTTTGGGAAGCAGCTTCCTCGTCTCATTACCTAAGTGGTGAAGGGAGGTAATCTTTACTAATCCAGTTGCTTCTTCTTCGTTTCAGTACTGTTAGGTGGTATGTGTGGAATAATGAGAGGAACTGGCTTAATGCAGCCCATAAAGGTTGGGGTAGGATTAGATGGTCTTCACTAGAGAAAGGGGCATACCATGTCTCGCCTAAAGGCATCCCACATCCAATCTTCAAGGACCCTCCACCCAGGTGATCCTCCCTCGCTTCTCCACACCCAGGGTCAGGATCCAAAAGCACTGGCCTTTTCCTGGCCACCTGCATAGAGGATTCCAGGGGAGTAGGAATGAGAATATCCTCAGGTTTCTCACACTAGACTCACCATTTAACCACTCCTGTAGGACTTCATTAAAAACCTGAGGATCACAACATTGTAATTTACCTAAATAGTCCAACACCACCAGATCATACCAGCATACGGATTGACGGAAATAACTTTCATATGGTTCCATGCCACCTTGTTACCCTGTTTAGTTACTGACAAAATGACTCATATTACGATTGATATTTTTTACTCTGAAAAACTATAAAATATTTTAAACTAATTTTGCATAGTCACTGTATGAAGATTGTTCTATTATTTATGAATCACACATATCATAGACGGGAGGCAACACAAAGTTATAATCAGTAGTGGAATACGAGCCCAATCTCGACAGAGTAGGTTGGCTTGGGAGGTCTCCTTTAAGATCACCATTAAGTTTTCAACAAGTTCCAATTAGACATAGATTCCGCCCAATTCAACCCCTTGATTTGGAACTATTACTGAGAGACCTGAAGATCTGAATATTAACCATTACAATAGGTGCATTATTAGCTGCCCTATCTTTTATCAAATCAGAGCAGATACTATTAAAATCACCTGCATTGACTATATTCAAAGATCCCCCAAAGTCAATCCACCAAGTAAAAATATCTTCCAACTTGAACATCAACAGATCCTCACATTCCACTCTAGGATTGCAATACAACTTGATTAATAACAGATACTTTCCCATATTTCCATCGTCACCTGAGAAGACTGCAGCTAGTATTTGATCTGGAATCCACTGGCCGTTCAATCAATGTGTCATCAAAAGAGACACTGATGGTAATTAAAAGGCCCCAAGATGGACCTAACTTTTTTCCATTCACGGCTTTCTTTAAGCAAACATTAAAACCATCTATAATGTATAATCATAAGGGATGAGAGCTTAACCTCTTAATTATCCTATGATTACGTGTTTTGTACCAACGGTCTATATGTTAGCACCCTGATGCTTGCAGGCGACCAGCGCTGTGTAAATAAATAAATACATAAATAAATAATATATCATACTTATAAAAATGATAAGCAACATTAGTATTAAAAAAAACTGTTTACGTCTCTTGTAGTCCAGCTCAGCAAATGGACATTCCCACAAATTAGCACCCTTGTGAACCTGAAGTTGAGGCTTGCATAACTGTGGGCAACCATGTCCAGCTATCATCGGTGAAAAAGCAAAAATAGAAAAAGCGGGCACCACTCCAGAAAATCCATTTGGATTCAATAGTTCAAATGTAGAAAATAAAAAATTGAGATAATCTGACTTTTTTCCAAAAAGTTTTACAGAAGCTGGCTGTGACTCCCTGACTCGAAAAACAGGTGAAGCAGGAGACTAGGTAAAAAACCAAGTCACACAGCTGCTCTCCGTTGCACCCAACATGGGCAGTGAAATTATAGAGTTCTTCAAAACTGTATATATTTAGTATAAATACATTTTTTGAAGAACTGTATATATTTAGTATGAATATGTTCATACTAAATATATACAGTTTTAAAAAACTCTATAATTTCACTGCCCATGTTGGGTGCAACGGAGAGCGGCTGGTGACTTGGTTTTTTACCTAGTCTACTGCTTCACAGCTATCAACGGTGTCCACACCTCTTGGCCTGTCCTAGAGGGTGTCACAAAAAACCTGCCTCCAGCTCATTCCCCCCATAAAACAGGTAATTTTTTTATTCAATCGATTTCACTGGTCAGATAGAAGGATGGTTACTAATAGAACGCTTCCCATTCCCAACATGTTGTTGAAGTGATCATCATATTGAAAGGTGGGGGAAAAAGATGTCATAACCCTGAGCACTCCATACCAACATAAACACCACCTTGCAATGGAAGTAAAGTGTCACACTGTCCACAACTCTGTCACATCTAAATTCCACTTCATATATGAAGAGGTTATGGCACAGAGAGAGGGACTACCCAAGAATATCCAAGAAAATAAACACAATTCTTGATCTATTCAAAGGATAAACTTTGTCATATTTAAAGACTGGCCAGAAACACACGCAACCTTTTTTACCTTCTGGTATCCTTTACAGAACCTTTTTTCTTATCACCTGGCAAGTTCTTTAGAGCTGGTGTTAAGAATAACTGGGCCCTCTCCTATTTCCTAGGTAGCTGTGGAGTCCTCTAAGCATATCCTTGGTTCCCAAAAGGTACCCTCCTGCAAGGCACCAGTTTGCCTGGCTTCATCTTGATGGTTCCTAGTAACCACAGGGTAATGATGTGTAGAACAGCTTTAACATCTGCCTTGTTCTTTTTGTTTTTGTTTTTTTTAGGTGCCTTGGTACTGGAGGTTTGCTCTTCTTCGAGGACAACTAATTGGGTACTGGAGCAGAGCTCTTGGCAAGAGATCATAACTGTGTGTGAGGATTTTCTTTTTATACTCGCCAGGAATTTGATGTTTTTAGGTTTCTTCTTATTGATCTTAATTTAATTTTTCTGGCACGCTGAGGAAGTTGAGCTCTTGTTATCACTTTGCATTTCTAAATCACCAGACATGACAATGGTTTAGTGCCCCTGAAGGGAGCAATCCATGATCCGGCGACAATGGATGAAATACATTCAACTTCCTGCTCTTGCCCCAGAGTCATGCCCACAGAAAGCTGAGGTTTTACATTGCCAGGGTTCAACATGGATATATAAAATGTAATGGATTTAATCAATATTGTAATCTCCATTAATTGGCTGGTATGAGACCGAACCTTGCATTCTTTTTTAAAATGTTTTATTTTTTATTAAAATTGTGTTTGATGCAAGCATCTTTACAATAATAAAATCTATCACTTTACAGAAACAATGCATACATTCCATACAATTCTTAGATGATCCATTACATTACATTATCCACTTAATCATAATACACATAACATCAAAATACAACAACAAACAAAATAAAATATGCCAAATAAAACATTACTTAGTCATTTGAAGACATGGCCTTTTGCATCTTGTCAAAGGTGTTGAAGACTCTACAAGGACTAGAACATGAGACTAAAAAAGCATATAAGATATAACAAGACTTATCATTGACAGTACAGACCGTCCTAGTATCCAAAAGGGACTATTTTAGCATTGAGTGTTATTAATTTACAACGCCTAAGTTTTAGACGGCTTTAACACAAATTTGTTGATACATTTACACATGACATCACTAATTGTCGCTAATAGATTTACCAGGGTTGATTATACCCATCAGCTAATTTTGTTTGAATATACAATAACAGGCGCGTTAATGCGAGAAGCAATGATTTGTTCTCTCACCACATACAAAAAATCCACAATAGTTCCCTGGACAAGGATGAGGTATTGACCATAAACTGACCCATTAGACACAGTCGTTGATTTTCAAAAGACTGGCAATAGAGAGTTAGATGTTTTAAAGTTTCTATTTCATGCGACCTGTGACAAAAACGACAAGATAGGTCAGATGAAGTTGCAAGTGGTTGGTTCGTTCCTTGGTATGAAAAAGATTTAATCTAAACCTCATGAACACTTGTCTAACTTGATCACTAGGACAAAGTTTGAGATAGGATAACATTGGAGAGTATTTGTGCCTAAATTTGGCATATTCCACTAATTGCAAATAATTTGCTAATTGATCAGAATTGCATACCCAATCTAATTGAAGGAGTTTTTTCTTCACAATTCCAGTCCGTGATACTACCACCCCCAGCATGGCTAGTACGGACAACATTTTTTCTTTGAATCGGGCTATTGAAATGGGAGAGTCCTTGGTCATCATATCAGCCAAGTCCTCATAAAGAGAATTTGACGGTGCTTTTAACATTTTACCAAAATTGCTAAGTCTGCGCCATTGCAGCCTCATAGCAAGTGATGAAATACCTAGCTCATGAGTGATGCAAACATTAGGCAGACTTTTGGGGAGATGTAGTACCGTTTTCCAGATTAGACCCTGAATCTTGTTTAGATGATTGCCTATATCCAAGATGCAAAGATCTAGTCCATACAAAAGAATGGACTCCACATTGAGTAGGTAGAAATCTATCAGAGGAATCAGGGAGAATTTACAAAACTTGATGTAGATGATTCTCATTTGTGCTATTAGTGTGGCTGCCTTAATGGTTAGAACATTAGACCATCTCGTCAAGGAATTAGTGATGGTTAAGTTGTAACCTAAATAGGTTATAGCTGACTTGCATTCAATGGGTCTGCCCCGTAAGGTCCATTTATAGACTACACCTTTTTTATTTGAGAATGCAAGAATATTAGATTTCCCAGCATTGATAATCAAATTATGTTGCGTACAAAACCCAGAAAAGTTGTCAATTCTTTCCTGGAGACCGAATGGTGTGCGATCAAAAAGGATCACCTCATCCGCAAATGTGAGCCAGTTTAAGCGTAGCTCGCCTAGTTTTGCCGGCAAGGTATCCGGATTGAGCCATAGAGCATCGACGTCTGCCAGATGAAGATTGAACAAGACCGACACCAATTTACAACCTTGCTTAACTCCTATTTCCATAGGAATTATCAGTTAGTGAACCAGCCTGGTCTATTCAGATTTGAAAATTTGTGTTGTGATGTAAGAGTGCAACTATGGCTATAAGATGAGGCGGAATGCTATATTTTTGCATTTTGGACCAGAGCAGACTTCTAATAACACTATCAAAAGCCGAAGAAAGATCTAAAAATGCCATATATATGGGTCCATTAATGGATTGCTGTGAAGATACCAGCATATAAGCTAAGATGGTTGCATTTAGTTGCGTGCCCATAGATTTCCTGAAACCAGTTTGGTAACGTGAAAAAATTCTATGCGTGGTGATGTGATGATTTAGATCTTGAAGTATTAGTGAGGCAAAGATTTGTGCAGCGACATCTATTATTGCGATGGGTCTATAATTGGATGGCAAATCCATTGGCCCTTTTTTTTAATGATAATGGACGTTAACCATGAGCTGGGAATAACCATTGTTTGAAAAATAATATCATAACGCCTTTTGAGAATTGGGGCCCAAAAATGGGGATCATCGTTCAGAACACAAGGAGGAAGGCCATCGGGACCTGCTGCCCTGGAGTATTTAAGCCTGGTTAGGGCAACAAGAATGTCTTTTGTTTCCCATGGACAAACAGCCAGCATAAACTTAGAATATTCCTGTGCATTGAATTCACAAAAGCCGAGAGGAAGAGTGTATTTGACTCTATAATAATGTGACCAAGTGGCATCCGAAATTGTTGCTTGGAAATCTGATTTCGGCTTGCCTGAAGGGTTTCTAGTCAATGCCCAAATTTGTCTTGTATTTTGTTTACAAATCAAGTTAATCATGTTTTGATTTTCCTTCAAATGCAGTTCATTTTTTTTTAATGTAACAGAGTGCTCAATAGTGGTGTGTGAAGATCCTTTCAAATGTCTCATTGCACGTTTTTTGTGATTTTTCAATGCTCTATCAGAATTATTAAACTGGTTTGTATGAATGGGCTGAGTGTTAGCCGCAGCAAGCCGAGCTAAATCCAAAAGATGTTTGCGAATCATATTTAGGTTACAAGTATCGATTTCCATGTTATTATGACGTCCCTTTGAAAGATCTTTTGGATTCCATAGTTCGCCACTAACCAGGCTGTTAAATTTCCTGCATGTTGTTGGATGCCATCTGACCGAAAGCAGCTGCCTGTCAATGACAATGCAATTCAGCAAAAGATAATCGCTGATCCCAGTGTAGACTAAGGTAATTGGGCCTGCTTTCATGGCTATGCCGATCGATAGTGCAAGATAGTCAATACAGGATCTATAAGAGCCTCTCTGCCAGGTAAAAAGGGAAGATTGTTTGTCTGAGAGTATAATCTGGAGTTCCCAATCCTCAAAAATCCTCAAAAAAGTGGGCCCATGAGTGTCCTCTTGCATGTGATTGAGATAAATGTGAGTTCTGATTAAAAGATGTATGAAGAGACAAATTGAAATCACCTCCAATGATGATTTCAAAATTAGGGTTACAAAGAAAAGCATCAATTAGAACTGAATTGAGATTAAAGATTATGGTCTCAATGGGAGAGGAAACTGGGTTCCAGTAGACTGAAATAATCAAAATAGTGACTGGAGGACAAAGATAGTTCAATGACCAGAAATTGTGGTGATGAAGAGATCACTTGAGATGAGAATTGCAGTTCATTTTTGTTAATCAGAACGACAACCCAACCAAACGGTCTCCCCAAACGGCCTCTTTCGGCATGATGGGAATGAGCTGTGTAGCCATCCGATACAATATCTTTCAAGGCCATTGCTTCCTGTAGATTAATGATTGAAGGATAGACAGCTGTGGTTAAGGATTTAAACCATGCATAGTAGTTATTGAAACCACAACAATTCCACAAACAAATAGAAATATCTACATTTTATGAGTTGGTAGTCTGCAGATTGGTGTTTGTAAGTGTTTAATCAAAGGTTCAAGCCATGCAAGTCCCTTTATTAGATTTGCTTCGTGATCCCATATTAGTTTTGCTATTATGTGTGTTTGTAATTTGCATAGCATACGATTGTTCTTTAATACAGGACTTTTGATCCATTCCACATCTTCAGAAATCAAGCTACGGAGTGAAGGAATTATGTGGCGGGATTGGAGTACCAACCCATCAATAATTTCATTTCAGATGAGACATCTTCAAGTCTAGTGACTAGAGCCTCTGCTGCAGTCTGGAGTTCTGACTTGTGGAGGAGTGCACTACTTGACTATGCCCATTCAAAGAGTGAGGCGCAGAAGGTGTCTCTTTAGATGACAGTACTTCCAAATTTGATACAACATTATCATTTGATACCCCTTGTGTAGTGATGGAGACCTGGCCATTATTTCTTTCAGTTAGCATGTCCTCTTTAGTTGGAGATTTAATGCTGGAAGTGGAAGGAAGAACGCCCTGAGTAGGACCGGATGTCTTCTTGTTTCCAGTTGCCTGAAAATAATTGAGCATCTGCATTTGAGTTAGAGGAGTATTTGCACTGGTTGTTTTAGGCAATTGTTCAGAATCAGAGCTGGGATGCCATCATTCCCTGGTGTTGTGCTAGAAGACATAGACACAGTAGTTGTATTTGAGTTCGCCTTAGCTGGCAAAGCTGTTTCATGATTCTTTAAGTCCAGATGCTGTTTGCTTTCAAGATCAAGTTGATTAAGAGCAATAATCTCGTCATCATGAGCCAAATTAGCAAGTTTTTTAACTGCCGAGTTGTGACCTTTTATTTTTTTTAATGGCAAATTCTTAGATTTTCAATCTGCCTTACTTTCAGTATTTGCGTTGATTTTAGCCCGAGCCAAAGTTGTCTTTCTTCTTTTAATCGCTCTTAATTATCTTTTCTTCACTTTGCGCGACATAAATAGAACATTTTGTTGGTTTTGTTTCTGGTTGTTTGTGTCGTCATTTGGCAAACTATTCTCTGCAGAATTTAGCTCATCAGCTTCTAAAATTGCCGTTAGCGCCGATGGACTATCTGGTGTGGAAGGTGCTGCCTCAGATGGTAAATTGATGTCATTTGTCATATATATTTCGTGGAGAGAGTCACTAGGTACAAGGTTGGCTTGTAAAAGAATGTTTTCAATTACTACAAGTCTGTCGTGCTGCAGTTTTGCCACCATCATGTAATCAATAGATGGCGAAGCCTTAACATTAGACAGTTCGGAATTTGGCGGTTTCAATACATCTGCAAACAGTTTTGGCTTCACCACCAAGTGTTACAATTCAATACATGTTTGTGATTCTTGTGTCTTATGACTTATTGAAGGAAAAGCCTGCTCGTGAAGAATGCCATTTGCACGTTTGCAAGTTTGATGTAGTGCGGATGCCTGAAAATGTTTGCGTGCCAGCATAAATCCCTCAATTCTACTCAATTTGATAAGAATGTCAGAAGTGGATGAGTTGAGAGAATTGATGGCTATGTGTGTGTGTTTGTGCCCCCTATCCAACAGATTTAATATGTGAGTAAGCATTGGGAAATTTTGCAACTCATGTTCATTCAAGTCGATTAACGAATCTTCCAAGAGATAGACTGGAAGATTAGCGTGCAGAGGATGAGAAGAAACCCCTATGGCGTGTTGTGAGGTAGAGCCAGTTAAATCAACCGGGGAATGCAATGGAAGCGGCTCTAAAATTAGTGATGCAGCCTCAAGGGTTGGAGAGGTAGCATTGATTTGGTTATGGGTTTTTTGTGTGAATCACCCTCTCCATTTAAACTAGGTGTTAGCTGATTCGTTAATGGAGTTTGCTGAAAATTGACCTGTTCACGCAGTCCTTGAGATTTCGAAGCAGGTGTTGAAGGTCCATTTGACAAGCGTACCTGCTTGTGTAACTCCGCCATGACTACGGGTGCAACAAGTGAGGTATCTACGTCTGGAATGACGTTAAAATCACACGCTGAACCAAGTAATGAGTTGTCAATGATTGGAATATTGTGCAGATCATGCGTATGAAAACTCGCATTTGTTTGCTGTTACGGTTAGTAGGTCAGTGGCCAGTCCGGCATTATTTTGAGTGTTATCAGAGCCATGAACATTAGAAGCACTCTCAGCAGCAGCAACTGAATCGGTGGAATCATTGGGTAATTGCACATTTCTCACTGTTGGTGACAAGCATAGCTGAGCTGTATCATTGACTGAGCCATAGCGGCGGGGTTTGCTCGTGACCTTGCAGGTAAATTCCTCAAGCATATTCCATTTCTCAAGGTGGTCATGGACATGATAAAGTATACAATTATCAAAAAGAGTACAGATGATGGGCACTGACTACCAACAGTGAATAACGAGGCGTAGTGTGCGATCTTTCCTTTCTCATAGGACTGCTTTGCGCAGGGAAACAGAAATCCGTACCTGCTGTAACACCCACGAGATAACCGAGTCAACTAAAGTTGAACTCCCAACAAAAATACTTATAGTGTACAATTTCACTCCCACACAGCCCACGCCGCACACCTGAACAGCCCAACAGCCTCGCACTTTCGGGGCACTTCCGGGTGCCTGCATACAGTGTGCCTGGGGGTGAAAGATGTAGGCAGAACTGGAGAGAGTAGGCGGACCAAAGGGACGGATCTGGACAGAATCAAGAACAGGAAAGAAGAAAAAAAAATACTTTGAATGAGAGGCGCGCAAAATAAAGCAAGCAATGCAAGTAACTGAACTAAAGTCCAAACAGTAATTACTTAGGAATTAGTCCAATAAGGAAGCAGAAGAATGTTAAGGCACAATGGGATCTTCACCTTCCCGACTGCGAGGTAGACGACTTGTCTCACAGAATCCACAGCCCAACAGCCTCGCACTTCCGGGGCTCTTCCGGGGCACTTCCGGGTGGGCACGCGCAATACGCGTGGGGTGAAAGATGTAGGCAGAACTGGAGAGAGTAGGCGGAGCAAAGGGACGGATCTGGACTGAATCCAGAACAGGAACAGAAGAAAAAAATAAATGCTGTGAATGAAAGGCGCGCAAAGCAAAGCAAGCAATGCAAGTAACTGAATTAAAGTTCAAACAGTAATTACTTAGGAATGTGTCCAATAAGGAAGCAGATGAATGTTACGGCTCAATGGGATCTTCTCCTTGCCGACTGCAAGGTAGACGACTTGTCTCACAGAGTCCACAGCCCAACAGCCTTGCACTTACGGGGCACCTCCAGGAGCGCGCACGTGGCGTGCGTGGGGTTGAAAGATGTAGGCAGAACTGGAGAGAGTAGGCGAAGCCAAGGAGCGGATCTGGACAGAATCAAGAACAGGAACAGAAGAAAGAAATAAATGCTGTGAATGAAAGGCACGCAAAGCAAAGCAAGCAATGCAAGTTACTGAACTTAAGTCCAAACAGTAATTACTTGGGAATGAGTCCAATAAGGAAGCAGATGAATGTTACGGCTAGGGCAGTACCGAACTTCGGCTTCGAGTAAGTATTCGGCCGAATTCCGGCTGAAAAAAACCTATTCGGCTCTGGCCGAATAGTTTCTTGCTATTCGGCTCTTGCCGAATACTTTGACATTCTCATTAGAATACAATGCAACATGAATTCAGAAAGGCAAATATAGACTTCAGGTTTCAAAACTGAATAGAATTAGACCAGACAAATTGCTATCACACAGCTGAAAAATATCTTATATTGTAATCTGCTCTTTAGGGCATGTTTTGTTACAGATTCATTAAACAAAAAAAGTGCTCATCTTTTATACTTAGCCTGCAACAATACAGCAACATCTTTTCTCTTGGCAAATGTTTATATGCAATGTGCACTTTTTTCAGTTGGAAAAAACAAACTGAAAGAAATGTGCATAGATACTTTCAGTTCCTGTCATGTCACTTCCCATTGCGTACATCATAGTCCCCCCTTTTCTTTTTTTAAGGACTTGAGTCCTGAGTTTAACATTATCTGATATTTTATCAGGAAATTATAAGTTGCATATGTTTGTGTATTGACGAGAAAGAGTGGCTAGTATAAATGAAAAGGGCACAGCTTTTGTTTGTGTGGGGCGAATAGTTTTGAGGTGGAGTTCACGCATTTCAGATTTCCTCTTGACTTGTGTCCTCCATGAGCCGACATGAACCATTTTATACATTTCTATGTGAGCTGCAAAGAAGTTTCTAAACTCGACCACATTGACTTTTCAAATGGATAGAGAATGCAATGCATCTGATTCACAAAGGCAGTCCTTTTGCATTTGTGAAGCCTCCTATTTTAACTGGCACTGAATATGCAACAATCTTCTGTACATTTGGTCCCTTCATTTTGGTGAAATTGGCTTTATTTCTGGCTTTTATAAAGATGATACATTAATTACAATGAAGGGAAATAAAAGTAAAGAATGCATTGAAAATGGTGCTTTATTTGTTTTTTTAATAAGTGTGTTTTTGGAAGTTTGGGACATGATTTATTAAATAAAGCAACTATTCGGCTTCATAGTCGGCTTCGGCCGAATAGCTGACAAACTATTCAGTATACGGCCGAACACTAAATATGCTATTCGGAACAGCCCTAGTTACGGCACAATGGCATCTTCTCCTTGCCAACTGCGAAGTAGACGACTTGTCTCACAGAGTCTAGAGCCCAAAAGTCTTGCACTTACGGGGCACTTCCGGGGGCGCGTGCGCCGTGCGCGTGGGGTTGAAAGATGTAGGCAGAACTGGAGAGAGTAGGCAGAGCCAAGGGGCGGATCTGGACAGAATCAAGAACAGGAACAGAAGAAAAAAATAAATGCTGTGAATAAAAAGCGCGCAAAGCAAAGCAAGTAATGCAAGTAAGTGAACTAAAGTCCATACAGCAATTACTTAGGCATGAGTCCAATAAGGAAGCGGATGAATGTTACAGCACAATGGCATCTTCTCCTTGCCAACTGCGAAGTAGACGACTTGTCTCACAGAGTCTAGAGCCCAAAAGTCTTGCACTTACGGGGCACTTCCGGGGGCGCGTGCGCCGTGCGCGTGGGGTTGAAAGATGTAGGCAGAACTGGAGAGAGTAGGCAGAGCCAAGGGGCGGATCTGGACAGAATCAAGAACAGGAACAGAAGAAAAAAATAAATGCTGTGAATAAAAAGCGCGCAAAGCAAAGCAAGTAATGCAAGTAAGTGAACTAAAGTCCATACAGCAATTACTTAGGAATGAGTCCAATAAGGAAGCGGATGAATGTTACAGCACATTGGGATCTTCTCCTTGCCGACTGCGAGGTAGACAACTTATCTCACAGAGTCCACAGCCCAACAGCCTTGCACTTCCGGGGCACTTCGGGCACTTCCGGGTGCTTGCATTCTATTTTATCATATAGTATCCCAATTAATTGTAGAACACAATTCAGGGCTGCGATTGAAGTAGATCTGAAAGAAAACCCCTTGGTGGTGGATGGGAAATACTGTTCACCCTGTTCATTTAATGGAGTTGTAAATGATTATCTGTGTTACGAAAACCTGTTTTTTTGTAAGGATGAATCCCCAGTTTTTTGCCCCTTGAAAGTCTACTTTGATTTTGTCTTTTGAACTGCCTTGGGCAGGTGTTTACACATGGTGATACGCTCAGGTTTGTAGAAACATCACTAAAACATATTTCTTTTATTCTAAGCTGAGGCACATTTTAAGTAAAGAAAAATCTTGTGGAAGGAATATCTAGTGCGTGCCTAGAAACACATGTGTAAAGGTACCTTATAAATGACTTATCATATCATATCACTGTAAATCTGATATTGAAATAGAATGCAGGAGGTAGCCTGCTTAGACCACCTTCTTGGAGAGTGTCACTGTAACCTCTGGCTACTTGATGGGGGCAGTAATCATTGATTTTTGAATGAGGAATAGGCAGATCCGTAGTAGAAGTGCTACTCTGAGCACATCCAGAAACAGGTCTGGAATCATCAGCTTTACTTTCAAGGAGGGGGAGACCCTTAGACTTGCTGGCTTTAGGCCCTTTCATATTTTCACTGCTCAGATTGTACTCTTTACTTATGTCCTTAATTTTAGCAATGACATGGCAATAAGTTGAGTGCAAACTGAAAAGAAAAACAAGAAAATGTACCTTTAAGACAGTCTGCAAATGTATGGGACTCAAAACGACTCTGGATCTCGATTTCTTCATTGACACTATCAACCCCAACAAACTCCAGATGCTCAATATAGCTTCTGATCGACGTACACAATGTCACTCGTCCCCACCTCCTCTACTCCAGTATGTTGCACCAACTAGACCTCTCACTGTGCAGACACAGTCACTGCCTTTCATTGTGGGAGCTGCATGCTAATGCTGCTGCTATGTTTTGTAACATACTAGTGTCAACCCTGTGAGCTCAGAGAGGCAATGTGGATTCCTGGCACCTGCCTGTATTCATTCCAGTGAATGAGAGAAAGGACAGGAGCCCTGCCTCTGTTGCCTTCTGGGAGGAAAGGGTAACTCCTCACTTGCCAGGCTATATGGAGATGCATCAAGAGCCAGGCTTCAAAGAGTCCATAACAAAGACTTGTCTCACAATGGGGGTTGCACACCAAAGGGCCTTTGAATGCATGGTTAGTGGATAGGGTGGGTTTAGACAGACAGGCAGAGCGGTGCACAAGGGAGAAAGCATTCCTCCATATTGATGTTCTGTGGGCTTCTCTTTCCTTCCTGTCTTTGACACTTCTTGCTCAGCAAAGCGCTTTGGGTATAATGCAACAAGGCAGAAGGCACAAGTAAACTTCACAATATATTGGATCTGTGGTGTATCTGAGGGTGTTATCACTCCTTTCCCAGTGGTGACCTCTCCCCATGTGGCCAGGGGACGGCAGCCGTTACCTAACCTGACCAAGAGGGCGACTATATGAGAGAGGAACACATGGGGGCAGTGGAACCCCAAGGGAGTGACATGACATCATCGGACGAGACATGGTATCCCCCTTTTTTCTTTTGAGGATACCCCATCCATTCCCTATGCCTTAATGGCCTATGCTCATACCTCCCCTCACAAGTCGCCAAAACCTGACTTGCCTTTCAAAACTACTTTTCCAGACTTTTCAAGAATGGAATTCCTTTTTCCTAAATGCAAAAGTACTGGGACGAGGAAGGTGTGCCCAGTAATGAAGATTAATGGAGGCCAAGAGCACAAGCTGCACTCTAGTTGTTGCAGGGAAAGGTAAGTTGACGTGAGATTTAAACTGGCAGACCAGCTGACAGGGAGACGCTGGTTGGAGAACTCTAGTCCTCTCGGTATTGTAAGGAAGGCATGGTATCAAACAGTGAAGACAGATACAAGTGATCACAGTTCTAGGGTGTTTATTGAACTTCAATGATATGATATGATATGATATGATAAGGCATTTGCAACGCGCCTATACACAAGTGTTTCAAGGCGCGACGAGGCAGGGGGGGCACAGGGGGAGAACAGACAACGATCCTACTAGGCCAGGTGTCATTCAGATCGTGCAAGTGCAAGGGTAGGGGGACTGGGAAAAGTGCAAGAGGAAGGGGAGAGGGGAAAATGCAGTACATGGTTAGTAGAATACAAGATAAATAATAGGGCCAGCTGGTGGCAAGTGCAAGGAGAGTGCAGTACATGGTTAGTAGAATACAAGATAAATAATAGGACCAGCTGGTGGCAAGTGCAAGGTAAGTGCCGGGAGAAGGGGCTGTAGGATACAGAGACAGTCCTGTAGTGCAGGTAGGCAGTGCAGGGAAGAGTGGCTGGGCCAAGGACCGAGATCGGTGAGTGGCCCAGTTGCAGATTCAGTGCAGGTTCAGTGATTTTAGCAGGGGAGAGAGGGAGAGAAAGCGGAGGCAAAGAGGAAGGTTTTGAGGTGCTTCCGGAACCAGAGATGGTTCTCCTCAAGTTTCAGGGAGGCAGGAAGGCTTGTCCAGAGGGAGGCCCCTGCTGCGGAGAGAGATCTATCCCCAGCTCGTTGCTTGGAGAAGCAGAGGTAGTTGGAGATGGATGAGTGAAGAGCTCGAGAAGGAAGATATTTAGGAAGAAAGAGTTGAAGGTATTTTGACCCAAGGCCCCAGAAGGCCTTGTGGACAATGCAGAGGGTTTTGAACTTAATCCTCGCAGCCACTGGGAGCCAGTGTAGCGATTTCAGTCCTGGAGAGATACCGTCCCTGAGCTTGAGGCCAAGGACAAGTCTCGCAGTCCTGTTCTGGATGAGTTGCAAAGGGCGGAGAGTAGAGGCAGGAAGATTTAGATAGAGGCTGTTACAGTAGTCCAGCTACGAGAGAACCAAGGCTCTGGAGACAGTGAGCTTCTGGGGGAAGGAGAGGAAAGGAAGGATACCTCTGAGGAGGTGTAGCTGGTAGTGTGACTTCTTAAAGACGTCAGATATGTGAGGAGAGAAAGAGAGTGTGGAGTCGAAAATGACACCGAGGTTTTTTGCCTTGCAGGTAGGAGCAGGAAGGGGGCCAAGGGCGCCGGCCAGAGAGCTGCAGGCAAGGAGGAAGTGGGTGTGCCAATAAGTAGAATCTCAGTCTTACTGGCATTAAGGCAGATGTCATTGGCGGCACACCATTCCTGGATAGCAGAAAGACAGTCGGAGATGAGGGAAGGGGGAGAGGAGGCCGAAGGTAGCCTGAAAATGAGCTGGGTATCATCCGCATAGCACTGAAAGTTGGGACAGAGAGCGGCAATGCGGTGAGCAAGAAGTGCCAGGTACTGGTTGAACAGCCAGGGGGAGAGGTTAGATCCCTGGGGGACACCACAGGTAGAGAAAAAGATGTCAGAGAGAAAGGAACCCAGTTGGACCTGGGAGAGTCGATTGGAGAGGAAGGCGGTCAGCCACGCCAGAGCCTGACCAGTGATACCCAGGTTATCACGGAGACCGTTGAGCAGGATGGTGTGGTTGACAGTGTCAAAGGCAGAAGAGAGGTCGAGCAAAATGAGAACACAAG
Organism: Ambystoma mexicanum; assembly: GCF_040938575.1. Lineage (NCBI taxonomy): Eukaryota > Metazoa > Chordata > Amphibia > Caudata > Ambystomatidae > Ambystoma > Ambystoma mexicanum. The sequence continues at coordinate 152,111,820 of NC_090927.1, forward strand.
GGGTGTTAGAGTCAAGGTTTGAGAGCAGCTCCTCACGGATGTTCAGGAGAGCAGTTTCCGTGCTTCTGGTAGCTCTGAAGCCAGACTGATGGTCATGAAGACTACCAACAGATTCAGCATGGAAATTAAGCTGGGAGATGGCCAGTTTCTCCAGGAGCTTGCCAATGGGTTGGTACAATGCCTATCTAAAGCTAAATCTACAGATGGGAACAAGTTACAACCATCAAATAGCTGAACTTCTTAGCTTCAATCGGAACCAAACTCATTGCTCTATGTTTACTCCAAATGTCGCCAGTATTAATCCAATCTTGCGTCCATAATGTGGTTTTTACTTTATCTGGATTGTTTTGTAAGGTCTGTTTATCAGAACCTATGTCTGATAAAAAAAATTCAGCACATTGAGCGCATAATGTATAAATGCTCTCGATGGGGCCAGACCCTATGTCCTTCAGGATTTCATATTGTGGTGTTATTTGAGATGAAAACATTTTCCGGAATTCGTTAACGGTGTTCCACATTATTCTTTCGTTGATGAATATTAGCCCCAACTCAAATCTTAAATATGCAGTTGGTACACCCTTAGGTAGCCACAATACTTTTGACCAAAAAAAAATATCCGATAAAGGACCAAAAGTCAGTGCTACAACCAAATGCACTTTCGGCTCCATGTATCAGTGCTGGAACGGCTTTTTGCTTGTAAAAGTTCAATACCGGAGTTAATGAGAATTTTCTGAACTTTTTATTCAAAATACAAGCTTGGGCCGTCAGTTGCTTACATTTGTACTTCGTTCTTTCAATCCATGGGGCGTCGTTAATGCTGGCACTCACACACATGCCCAAATATGTAGTTTGGGTCACAAGTGCAATCGGTTCCATTCCCAGCCTCCAGGTGAACTTTTTTGTCTTGCTCATATCTCTGATCTTTTGCAAGTTTTGCCGAACTAGGATTTCCGATTTTTTTGTATTCACACACAGCCCGTTTTGTATTATGTATTCTTGTAATATGTTTGATTTACGCTGAAGGCCTATGGGTGTCAGGTCTAATAACACCAGATCGTCTGCATACAGTATCCAGTTTAGGTCATTGCCATTAATCTTTGGTGGAAATCCCTTAGCTACTGCATATAACTCACCGATATCAGATATAACAAGGTTGAATATAGTGGATGCCAATGGCATCCTTCTTTTACACCCCGGCACGTTTCGGAGCCGATAGGGTGCCCTGTTGGTCCAATCTTATTCTGATTTTGGTGTCAGTGTGCAAATCTTTTATTGCCATTAGCAGACTGTCCGGGCAATTCCATGCACTCATTTTTGACCAGAGTAGCTCTCTGTCGATACTGTTTAAAGCCTGTGATAGGTCGACGAACGCCAGATATACCTTCTTCTCAGTTCTAATTGCCTTCATTTTTAGAAAGTTGAGGATCATCAGGTTTAAGCCACACCCGACTCCCTTCACAAAGCCAGATTGCCTGTGATCTAAGTGTCCGCTTGTTGTTATCCACTTTGTTAGTTGTTTTTGAAGCTGGGCGCGTACAACTTGCCTACGACGTCTAACAATGCGATAGGTCTGTAGTTATTTGGATCCGCTCGATCGCCTTTTTTAAATATCGGGTCCACTATCACACTTTTCCACGTTACTGGAGTTGCTCGTTTAAAGGCTATATTTGTGAACAAGCTTGCACAGAAGGTTTCCCACTCTTTTGGATTTTGTTTTAGGGTGTGGTTTGTTAGTCCATCCGGACCAGGCGCTTGTGACGAGCTACAGCGTTGAATACTTTGTAAGATGTCTGTGACGTCGAACTGAAGGTCCCATTTGGATAACTCTGCCAAGTTTGGTTTATGTATTAGTCCTTTCTTTTCGTAAAGTTTTCCAAAGTGACAAATCCGTTGTTAATACGGCTTGTTGTTTAGAGCTATTGTTGTTTATTAATTTCAAGAAATCTTGCGAGTTTTTATTAGTAAGGGTCTACATCATTGATTCTGCATCTCGTTGCTGGAGGATTGCCCTATGCGAAATTATCCAGTTCTTATACTTTTGTTTACTCGCTTTTTTTGCTGTTTGGTGCTCATAAGCTTTTAATTTGGTATGTTGTCTAAGTTCCAAACAAAGTTTTGGTTATCTTTTTACTATTTCTTCATCATACTGGTGGATATGTTTAAAAGCACCTCTTTTCAGACCCTGTTCGTGATACGTGGATTGCTGGAAGAGATGAATGTAATTGACTATATTTTCTATGAATCTGCACACACTATTAGAATAGGCTTCTGTGATTTGTTTTATTTTGTGTGGTTTTATTTTCAATCTTGTTCTGCTTGGTTCTACTTCCACGCTCTGCTCCCACTTCTCATTTCTGCTTCTCTCCAGATAACGGATGGACAGTTTAAGTTGACTATGGTCACTTCGTTGGGACTTGGTTATTTGCAGAGATGTTACACACCGGTTCAGATTTTCAGATACGTAGAAATAATCAATAGTCGAGGACAACTCGTTGTATCTCCAAGTTGTTTGAGCAGTGATGTCTCCTTTGCTGTTTCCATTTATCATTGTTAAGTTTCTTTCTTCCAGTGCCGCGCACCATTTGATAGCGATTTTTCCTTGAGCACCGGTTAAGGAACCACAGAGTATTAGACGGGGTGCTTCTTGGGCAATGTTGATCTCATTAATTAAATCACATACCATATTTATGAATTTATTTGTTCCTGCCAGCTTATGATGCCAATATATGTTGATTATGTCCAGTCGGTTTTTGCGGTCCGTTTTCGGACATTTTGATTCCAGGATTGTATGCTGTAGGAAGGAAGTGTGGTTAGCTGAGCTCAGGATCTTCAGTCCGGAGTTTTTTCTGATTAGCGTTAAAAGACCAGCAGAAGGCCTCCCTTTTTGTCTTGTTATTGCTGGATTTATCACCAGCTCGAAGTCCTCTGAGATGGGACAGCTAGCCATCCACGTTTCTAGTAAACATATTATGATGATATCTTCAGTCCATTTCAAATCTTCGTTAAACAAATGACCGGAACCTCTCGTATTCGACAATATAATATTGAGGTTTTGGCCTACTATCCCTGGCTGGCCTTAGCTTGATTGACCATCCAGTACTCCAGCTAGCCAGTTCCAATTCGATGGCAGAGGTGTATCACTCATGGAGGAACTAGCATCGTTAGTTTCACTCTTTTAATTTTGTTTACAGGCAAACGTGATTTTGATGTTCTCTCCAGGAATTGCTTCAATTAAACAATCTTCGTTTTCAATCACACTATGGCTCAATCGGCCCACGGCATTGTCAAAGGCCTCATTGGCGTTATGCTGTACTAGTTGCTGGCTTTCATTGTTATTTTTGCTCGTAGTGCCTGTTATGTTTTGATTTGCCACGTTTTTGCTCTTCTGCTGTCCGTTTTCTTTGGGACCAAGGAATTCTTCACGGATGTCGAAACCAAGTGACTGTAGGAATGGTACAGCATTTAGTAAAAGGTCACATATTAGTCTAGAGTCAATATGAAGACGCGCTCTATCTATGTGAAGTTCATCCATGAATTCGACAGTTTGTATGTCACTCGACTCAATCGATCTGAGGCCCGGAACATGGTGCATCAAACGCAAGACATTGTTTCGATTCAATGTCAATCCATCTTTGGAGGTTAAAATTCGTTCCAGTGCTAGATGGTATTTTGCCATCTTATGTTGGCTTTTGAAGGTTTTGTTTGACAGGGAATCAGGACTTGGTTTGTTTTGCGTATTAATTATCTCCTTCTTTTTTAAGCCGGTCATGAACTGGTTTGGTTGTTTACCATGTACAACGTCTTGCGTGTATTTTGCCCCTTCCATGCATGTCAAAGACTGCACCTGTTCAATACAGGCTTGTCTCATTGCGCTTGGACCCTGTGGGACGGGCTTTAGCTTGCACATTTCAGCCATGCGCTTCAATTTTGAATCCATGGTTTCAAAGATTGACAACCGTTCCACGTGTTTAGTAATCGTGGGACATACTGGCGATAGTACCAAATGACATGTTCTGCCAAACACTTGCAAGATGGACTCAACCCCACTAGGAAGGATTGCAGGGTCCATAGATGTAATTTTTGGTGCAAGGTCAATGTCTTCCACTCCACAGGATTTCTGGCTTTGGTCTAGGCACTCCTCGTCATCGTATGTGGACATGTTCATAAGGTCGTTAGGAGAATTATCAGACATTGATTCGGCATTCCTCGTGTGGCATTATTTTTTTGGAATATCGCGTAGGTTTTATCTTTCTTGCCAACGATAACGGGCTCATTCATTGCGGGGTTGCCAGAAATACCCATCCCATTTTAAGTTGTTGAGGGTTGCGGTTCATTTCCATCATTTCCGGTTTCTTCATTCGTACTTTCATAAATTGCACACGATTTGGAACAGTTTGGTGTGGTCAGCACGCACGGGGTGGGGGATGTTTCGCTCAGTTCGTCAACGACGATCACATCGCCTCTCGTCAGGGGCTCTAGAAGGGACTCAGCGGGTCATGAGGCTTTTTGGGCTCTCTCCAGTGGTAAGATTGTTGGAGATGAGGTCAGGTACGTGCAGTTAGGGTTGGTTTTGCCACACCACTTGGAGCCACCCTCCTTGTTCCTTGGTCTTATAGAATTTGTGCCTATATTGTTTTCCGCCTGTTTTGAACTGGCCTTTCCCTTATCATCCTTTTGCTCAATCTGATTATGTTTGAATAGGCCCATTGCTTCTTGGGCCAGGTCTACTAATAGTCTCTTATCCTTACTATTATTTATTTTTTGATCAGCAAGCTCCTTGATAGATAGGTCAATTCTTTTTATATTGTCCCAAATTTTGGATTTCGCAAAATTATTCTCCATTTCACTAGATGATACTTTAGCATTCAACAGAGCTGAAAGTGTTGACAGATCTTTAATACTTTCATTAATTTGTTCATAAAGTTTCATTATAGGAGCAATTGTTATGGTCAGTGACGACATTATGTATGGCCTGATGTCATTTAGATTCTCTTTCAGCCTGGGACCCATGCTCCAGCTTGGCCCCAGTGCTTATTTGAGGGGCACAAACAAACAGGTGAAGATCTCTGGGACCCCGAGTGTAACTCCTCCACTGCACCCAAACTGTGCAACTTATAAGCAGCACTGGAAAGCCTGTACCCCGAGCCCTTATCCCAAACACTAGTGACAACGGTCGTCCCACTGGAACGTGGAGAGAGGCACCGACAAGAGAGGAGACCCGGACTGTGAGAATCCCACAGCACCCACGGCCAACATGCCTCACAAACTCCCACTCTCCCACAGCATACCGCCCACACCATTCCTTCCACCACTTACAATAGCCTCACCTACCACAAGAGTGATACAAACCGACTCAGTCCATATGCCAAACCACACCCTGCCACTGTCCCACAATGTACCACCCACACCTGCCCTTCCAACACTATTCATAAGTTCATCAACTAGGAGCTCTACACCTACCTGCCCAGCTTCCATGCTACACAGTACCACCCACAGCATTCAAACAGAAACCCGCACTATGCCGCTCCACCTGAGAAATGAAAGGCTAGGCACCCGATCACACTGTCTCTCAGCCAACTCTAAAACATACCCTGTGAAGTGAACCCAGCAGACACCATCACCCAAGGTCCTCCCACTGAAAAAAACCCATAGTAAAACCGCCACTCTCACCAGCATCCCTCCTAAAACAAAACTAGGGACAAAACAGAAAACACATCTCCAATGCCCACTCATTAATGCACGCTCCATCCCAGCGCACGTCATGGAGATCCACGATCTCATCACCAATTTAAACCTAGACATCGTAGCCATTACCGAGACCTGGCTACACATAGCTTCTGGTCCTGCCATCTGCCAAACCCTACCACCATGCTACATCATCATACGCCAAGACAGAACCTCCAGTAAAGGGGGAGGTGTTGCCTTAATCACTAGGGAATCCCTCAATGCCAGGCAACTAAAAACTACTGAAGCCGACAACTATCACATGCTATCAGTCCAATTATCTCCATCTCCAAACGACACCATAACACTCCACACTGTATATCGGCCCCCAGGCCCCACACCCAACTTCCAATGCAACATCATCCATACATTAGGAGCTAACCTTAAAACAAATACAAGAGCCATCCTTCTAGGTGACCTCAACTTCGGCTACAACGACCTCCAAAGACAAGAAAGGCTCTGCCCTCTCTAAAGCTCTCCTAGACTTAGGATTCTCTCAGATAGTCAATGACCCCACCCACATCAAAGGTTGTATATTAGATTAGATAGCGGATCACAACTGCGCAGTAGACATAAGTTCCATTACCCCATTCCCATGGACTATCACCATCTACTGCACTTCTTCATACCCTCCAAAACAGCTGCCAACCCAAACTCACCTGCACCAGCCACTATGGCACTACTTTCACAAACTATGCCGATGACACACAAATTCTTCTCCCCCTAACAGGAAACTACGAACAAGACCTCCACACCCTGCAGCTAACATATGCACGCATCCAGGCTCGGATGGCAGCCAATAGGCTCTGCTTAAATGGGGAAAAACTGAAATCCTGCTAGTAGGCCCCAAAGAAGCCCTAAAAAAACTGAATGAGAAGTATAATTAATTCATTATTGAGAATACTACCATTACAGCCTCCACATCAGTGAAAATCCTTGGGGTTTACCTCGACTCTACCCTAACTATTGACAGGCAAGTCAGCGCCATCTCATCCGCCACTGCCCTCACCACAAAAATTATTAATTCAGTAAAATCCCACCTTTCTACAAGCAATCTCCTTAACATTGCGAGAGCCACAATTGGAGAAAAACTTAACTACTGTAACATCCTTCTCATAGGCACTTCTGCCAATAACATTAACGGACTACAGATTGCACAAAAAGAACACCCTCAGAGCCGCCCTCAGCATCCCCAAGAGAGAGCACATCTCCCAGGCAAGAAAGTACGCCCACTGGCTCCCAATCAGAGAACGCAATAGATTCAATCTGAACCTTAGGCAGTCTGCCCACACTTTCTGTGACAAACATTTCACCAAATACGGCGCCATCATTCCATATCTCTTTATTCCAATGTCCAGATGTTGAAATCTTTATACTGAGTGCACTTTGCTAAATTTCTAGCCCAATCTGCTTGAAAAGGTTTTACTTTCGCACGGTCAGGGTTCGAAATCAGCAAATCGAGGGACACATCAGCCTCAGCCAAATGATCAAACACATTGTTCCGCCATGACTTCGGGAATACATTTCTAGATTTTAAAAGGTTATAACCAATTACTTCTAGAATAGTTTCGCTTTTTACTCCCATCAGGCATTTACGTAAGAAAGGACATTGTCTCCACACCGCCTGAACATGAATGGATAGCAAGCCTAATTCATGGCGGATTAAGGCAATTGGTACTGCATTGCGTAGAATTAGTATCTGCTTCCAATACTTTGCTTCCAACACCTCTCAATAATGACATTTGTGAGCAGCCTGCCCTCCACACCATATAGCATAATTGGTAATACCTTCATTTTATAGAAGGACACCACATGCTTCAGGGAGAATTTCCCAAATTTGTTTATTCAAATTCTAGACCGTGAAATTAGGTGCTGCAATTTATTCCCAACAGAAGCCACCACAGCAGATGTGTTTTTCTTATTAGCAATGTCAATCCTCAAATATTTGTATTTCGACACTCTTAATAGTTTAATGTCTTGAAGCGTCCATGACAGAGCAAGGACGCGGTTCTTGAGGCCCGCAGTAGCTGGGCAGTTTAGGATTTGGGATTTGGAGACATTGATCATCAGGTTATTTGCTTTGACATACTCTGGAACAATGGAACAGTGGATCAGTGGACTGATGCATCCACAATAGCAGGAGTCTGCAATCTCTGGCTTTCAAGATGCTTTTGACAAAATCCATGATCCGTGACCATTGACTGCTTATGGCTGATAGGCCTTGTAGTGCAAAACATCTGGAGAGCCAAATGTTACAGAACTCTGCACTAAAGGAATGTGTGTTTGTCCTCATGGCCACAGTTGTGAATCCTGGATGGACCGCTTAGTCTTTCATCCTTTCAAAGTTGATCAAATGTGTACCACTGAGTTGGGTAACAATAAACAACTTTAACCAGCTCTATGTTACCGCTCCAGGTTATATTATGTTATGTTGCATTTGTGCAGCACCTCCTGCCACAGTTTATGGCATCAAAGCGCTTTTGCCTGTCAGAGATGCACAGGAGTATGATAGAACATTCAGTAGTGGAAGGGAGGAGCAAAGTTGGGTAGATAGTTGGGATGTGTGAAAGTGTGCTCTATAAATACATGTATGTGAGTCATCAGATAACACCAGCCATACGCCAATCATATGCCTTGCGCCAGTCATAGGGACTTGTGACATTGTTGATTTACATAGAATCATCGGGTAAAACCTGTTGCAACCCCGCTTTCCATATCTTGGTAGGGCTGCCATAGAAGGACAAAGAGGAAAACAAAAGTGGAGGTAATTCAGAACAACTAAGATATGGGCATGGACGGGCTTGCCACTGTGCGAGGTAGGAGGGGTGTGAAGGACAATAAAAATGAGACAAATTGGCCGGTGCAAGTACCTTAGTAGCACTAAAGGCGGCAACAGGATGCATAGTCTTAATCTCTGGGGGTAACTAGCAGGAGTGTAGAGAAGGGAGCAGGAAAGTCAATACATATATATGTACTAGCTGAAGTACCCGTTCTCCAAACGGGTTCTGTAGACAGGCATGATAACACTGATCTTGTAGATCTCAGTTCCGATTCGCTTATCGCTTGATGTGCTTTGCACCCTAAATTAAACAGCACTGAGAGTGGGACCGTGTGGCTGCCTGACATACCTGGGGGCAGACGTTATGGGGGAGGCGAGAGTTGGTGTGCTGCTGCATACTGGGACATCCTGTGCTCTCTGGCATGGTGCAGTTTGTTGCGATGCATTGCGGTGATAAAATCTTGGAAACGGTGCATCCTAGGACCTGGACCTTGAGTTTTGTTCCTCGTGGCAGGACTGGTCCCTCTGCGACCACATAGATGTGTCGCCGATTTCAGGCAACCGTCTCATGTTTGAATGTACTGAAACCCAGGGAAAGGGGTGAGGTGGCCAAATGTCAAGTAGCCAGTAATGTCCGGAGGGTCCTAACAGGCAACTGTGCAACATTTGGTGTAGATTGGTGAAACGGTGGGAAATTGTATAAGGTGCAACAGTTTGGCACAAATCGCGCCTCAAACAAACACATTTTCACTTTTATATATATAGATTAGACCACAAGATGGTATATTGTGTTAATTGGGGTGAATTTGGAGAAGAGCAGAGCTCTCACGTTGCACCCCTATCGGTACAGTCAGTTCTGCTTTTTCAACACTTTGCATTGTAGATTTGATGGCTTAGATATATGAATAACCAGTTGAACTACATGTCCCAGAAGGCAAAGTGATATGTGTTATAAAGTCAGAACTGCGATAGAAATCCTTGTAGAATGGGTATTGTACTTGCAGTGACAACATTTTGTGGAGGAGTGAGTGTAACTGGTTGCAGTGGCTGCATTTGAATGGGCTCCATTTCAGGGAGGAGCGCCTGGGATAGTGCAAAATAGACATCTTATGTTGCTCCATTCAATGCACGAGTAGCTCATCCAGCCCATGTTTATACTTTGGATGTACATACTTAGAGTTTTGATTTTCTCATTATAATTAGAGTACTTCAAGTACCAGAATGCAAAGGGCCGGCTTCCCTAATCAAATCTAACATGGGATCCAACATTCTTTAAAACAGCAGAAGTATGACCAAGAGGCAAAGAACTTAGCTTATTTAAAGGTTTCCTCCCTTAAACGCAGAACTGGCTCCATATACCTCCCCCTGTTACTGAGCTGAGCAACACACCACTGTTACCCCAGTGCAGGGCCATATTATACAGCTATGAGCAGCCAATGAGTGTGAAGAATGAGTGGAGGTAGATATAGTAAATGATGATCTAATTCCTGGGGGAATAGACACACCATCCAGGTGAGCACATGCACACGTGTGTGAGGGCCAGTGATGGAGGTAAAAGCAGTCATGCCTTGAAAACATAGAAGGGGTTTGGGGAGGGAAATGGGGGCGGCTCCAGAATACCTATTGCGTGAAGCAATGACTTTGCTTCCAGATCCCAGAGATGAATTTCATGTCCTGAGTAAAGGCAGCTTTTCTCCCAGAATGCACCACATGTGTGCATTGGATTTTATTTATTTATTTATATAGCGCTGCAGCCCGCAGGCATCAGAGCGTGTTCCAAAAAGACAGGACATGAGAAAGTAGAATAAGTGGATGTGAACTACAGGAAAAAAAGCCCTCAAGCTGTCCCGTGTCAGGTGTGAGATGATTGGCCAGGGTCGGGTTTCCAATTTGCAACGCTCTGTATTATTGTTTGCTGTCTGTATGATGTGACTAGTCAAACTACAAGTCCCAGAATGCCCAGCGAAGTCCCCTGGGACAGGACTGATCCTGCAGACACTAAATTCATTACGGTGGGATGGAGATTGCGTGCATTTATTTTATGAAAAAAAGATAATGACTCATTACAATACAGGGAGGGCGGAAAGGACCACCGAACTACACCCATCAAACTTTTTCCTGCTTCTTTTTGTAAAAACAGTTTTCTACAGTTAAATACATAAAAAATGGCATTTTAGGAGAAAAATGTCCCTTGTCAGATGAAAGTAGGTGGCCTAGTCATGAATGCTTTGCATTTTGGCACTGTATTTGTAGATTTGATTAAGCCAGGACTACATGTACCAGAATTCCAAGTGGTATAACAGAAGTGCACACACGGCTCGCACCTGAAATAAGATGCTCAGAGATCTTTCCACATTTTCATCATGGAGGAAAGGTTTAAAGATGCAAATGCAGATGGCATGTAAAACTCTTTCTGCCAAAAGGCAACCCAGCCCCTGCTTGCCGCCCCTGCTTGCCTCCCCTGCCACTGAGCCTCACAGCATAGCGCAGGCCCCCTGCCTGCCTCCCCTGCCACTGATCCGCAGCAGAGCACAGGTGTCCTACTTTGAGATCATTGCTTTCACCTGTGACTGAGCAATCAGGCAGTGGGGCAGCAGCTCCACCCTTTCAGCTGCTGGGCTCTGCAGCCCTCTATAAAGCTGTGGGCCTGGAGCTGCTCCCATTTGAACAGTTGTTGGTGGGAGGAGGGTTTGTGGTAGCAGTGGTGCTTGTGCAGCGCTTTGATTGTAATTTGAGGCGGGAATAGACGTTTTTAGAATCCACTAGATGCTGTTTGCAATTGCTTCCCTTATTTAGTTATACCAGTTAGTTTAGTGTTGGTCTTTTTTTTAATTTAAAATGTGTGGGGCTTATTGTGGGCTTTTAGTGCTGGTATCTTATCTTTTTAAAAGAAAACCTTTATTTAAAATGCTATGTTGAAGGAATGTTTGTAATGTTAGCAGCTGTGCTCCTGCATTTTGAGTCTGTAAATGCGGTGCCAAAAATATTTAAAAAAACGGTTTTGATTTATGGTAAAATCCAACCTAGTGAAGCAAGGTTTGAGGGGCTGCCTAAGGGTGATGTGTGATTGTTGTGTCTGGGAGCTCTGGAAGGGATGCTTTATTCTTTTACCCTCTATTGAGGGTGATTAACAATGAAGGCGCTAAAGGGTGACTTGTCTGTTTACTTTTGTTTGTTGTGGGAGAGGGGCACAATTGTTTAGAATGTTCCTTTAATCTGAGTCCATTGCATATTATTTTCTGGCGTAGAAAATTACAGGTTTTCTTATCAAAGGAGCGTTGGTTGTTGTATTTGTATTTATTAAATTTACAGAGCGCTTTACTCCAAAGCGCTTTACATTACAACTGTATACATAGAATAATTGGAAGCATGCATGCAAAACATGAGACGACCCATTAAAACAATATATAGAACAATTTACCTACAACAGTAAAAGAGAAAACGGAAGAGGGGAAGAGTGAGAGGTGAAGAGGTTATGAAAGACCCATTCCCCAGTGTTACAAAATGTACCCTCGAAACCTGATTCTATGGCAAGACAGGAGGCTCATATTATGCATTTCAATCTTTACTCTGAACCACAGCAGCAAAGAATAAAAAACTTTATAAACGAAATTTTTTCAAAAAACACAACGTTATAACAATGCAATGGGAAACATCCCAGTCCAATATGGTGGGCAGGTCATGCCCTGGGGGTAGCCAATAGGGAGCGAGCCAGTCCCAATATAGGTCCATTCCTTTAGTAACTCCCCCTCTTTCTTTGCTGCTGACCCACAAGCTAAGTCACACCTCTGGTTTTCTCTTAGACTGTGTGCTTTGAAGTGTTAATTATATCACTTGGTTTCAGGGAGCAGCGTTTGGGAGAACGCGTTTCTTTTACTTGATACATTGTATATGCTGTGACTTTCCTCAGGCAAGCGGAGCGTTTGTTTATCTCGCCCGCGTTCGCCTGAGGTGATTTATTCGAGCGTGGAGTTCACTCACATTGTTGTTGCTTTGTAGCCTAGGGAGCTCTGTGGCTCACGCAGTAAGCGTGCTGCCTTGTGAAAGGCAAGTTTAGCAGTTCGTGCCTGCTCTCCGCCACAAAAAATTTATATTTTTATTTTTTTCGTAATATGTTCCATTTTCTTTTATAAATTAGTAATAGTGTTACAGTTGTTGTAGGTTTAAAAATGTTGCTTCTTTGCCCTCACACGCTGCTCGCGTGTTTGTCTGTGGGAATTCAGACACTGCCCATGTTCTGCCTTGGTGGCCCTTACCTGTGGTTTGTGGCACACTATTAACTTGAGGCCTTACAGCCTGCTCGGCTTGTGTGAGTGCAGCTTTGACCCGGCTGTGTTTAAATAACGGTGTGTATATATATATATATATATATATATATATATATATATCTATTTTACCAAAGAAATTGGTGCTGTCATGGACAAAGGAGTGCTTCCCTCCTCTACAGATGCCAGCACTCAAGTGCGCACTGCCAAAAAAAAGTGAGAAGGTACTTGAAAACATTGGGGATCAAGCCTGTCATTCCCAGCCTTTAGTGGCTCAAGCTATTCAGTCCTCTTTGGACTCCGCTTTATCTAATTTGAATAATACTTTGGCGTCAGCCTTTGACAGATTAATTACCCGCATTGCGGATTTTCATCCCTCCCAGGACGCTGTCCCATCTGTGGAGTCCCAGGCACCCAGAAAATGTAAGGTTAAAACTAAACATACCCAGGGACAACTCAGTCCCCTAGTGGCCATATCTCCTATTGCTTCCCCTAAGGGTAATTTAAAGCGCGCGTGGGAAGAATCTCGACCTATCTCTTCCACCCCGTGGCCGGCCCCCGCGCCTTTCGCGCCGGTGGAGCCCCCTATTGATGTCTCATCCTCTGACAGTGCAGATGATTCTGATTCGCCCCCTAAGAGGCAAAAAAGGAAGGTGACCTTGGTAGTCCCTCAAGGGGGTCCCCTGCTGGATGGTAGTGGTGTTCCTTTCTTTGATCCTGCCCTGATACAACACCCCAGGTCTGCTGAGTGGCAACCCTCTGAGGAGGTTTCCTCTTTCCTCCAGTTCTGGATCCGGCGCCCTATGGCCAAAGAGGATCGTAATAAGTTACGGGCGGAATGCCCTAGACCGTTGCTCGCCGACAAGGTAGCTCTAGCGCCAGAAATAGACCAGTCTATGGCGGCTTTTCTTTCCCAGAAAGGGAAGGACCCCAAGAAGGGGGTCGATAAAGCGTGGCGTAGTTGTCAAGACAGACTGTTGGACATCCTGGGTCCAGTCACGCAGATTTTTGAAATGGCAGAAGAGGCGGCGTCCTCTAATACCCCGATAGATGTTGACGCATTAAGGGGTTGGATCCAACGTACAGTATGCCTGCTCGGCAATGCTAATGCCTCCATTTGTAGGGAGAGGAGGAAATCATTATTAATGAGGTTGGATTCCAAACTGGCAGACATGTCAGAGAGGGAAGGTGGCCCTGCAGCTCAGGGTAATTTGTTTGGGGATTCTTTCCTGAAAGATTTGTCAGCTTATGTTCACACATTTACAGCGCTGGACAAAGCGCAGGTTAATATAAAAAAGGTTTTTGCCCCAAAGGTTTTTAACAAGGCTGGACGAGGTAGGGCCCGCTCCTCTGGCCGTTTTTCCCAGGGCTCCTCCCGCCCCCGACAGTTTGCGCCCCGTGGTGCATACCATACCTCCTCTGCTCGAGGAGCACATAACCAGTTCTAGCCGCAACAAAACTCCAGTTGGAGAGGACGTGCCGGCAGGGGAGCCGGAAGATCAAGAGGGCCAGCAGGTAATTTCCGAGGTGCTAAAAGTTTTTTCCCTCAAAAGTTTAGGTGGCAGACTAGCCAGGTTCCTTCCACAGTGGGAGGCTCTCACTTCGGATCCTTGGGTGCTACAAACGATTCAGGGTTATCAGATAGTTATATGCCCCTCCTTGCCAGTTGTCCATTCCCCTTCCTTTGGTGTTCGACGAAGTCAAACAATCCCTTATAGATGGGGAGGTACGGGATCTCATCTCCAAAGGGGTGGTAGTCCCGGCCTCTTACAGGGCCTCTCAGTTCCAGAGTACCATTTTTCTAGTTCCGAAACCGGACCAGGGGTTTCGTCCAGTAATCAACCTGAAAGCTCTCAACTCTTTTGTGGTTTATCACCACTTCAAGATGGAGGGAATTCATTTACTCAGGGATACTCTTCTCCCTGCAGACTGGATGGTCAAATTGGACCTCAAAGACGCTTACCTAGTGGTTCCCGTCTTTCCCCCACATCAGGAGTATCTTCAGTTTCAGTGGGGGGGTCGAGTGTGGCAGTTTGCATCCCTTCCGTTTGGCCTGTCCTCGGCCCCATGGTGTTTCACCAAGCTCATGCGCCCTATGATGGCTCTTCTCAGGTCCAGGGGGATTCGGATCATAGTTTATCTAGACGACATGTTGCTCCTGGCCCAGAATTGTCAAACTCTGTGTTCTCATCTGAAATTTACTGTGACCCTCTTACAGGATGTAGGTTTTGTGATAAATGTAAAAAAATCCATATTGAAGCCTATGCAATGTATCCAATTTCTGGGCTTCAATATAGATTCAAAGCTTTGCATCCTTCTTCTCCCAGACAGCAGACTGTCCAAGATAAAGAAGGAAATTCGTCTACTCCTCAGGAGAGGGAGGATCTCCCTCAGGCAGTTGGCCAGAGTTGTAGGGATGTTGTCGGCATCCATTCAGGCTATCTTCCCTGCTCCCCTACATTACAGAGCACTGCAACGCTTAAAGGCCAGGCATTTGCGCAAGTGTCTCTCTTACTCCCAAATGGTGGAATTGCCGCCAGAGGCCAGGTTGGAACTTCTGTGGTGGCTCAGGCACATGGAGGCCTGGAATGGCAAGGCAATATTTGGCCCGTCGCCGGATGTCGTTCTGGAGTCAGATGCGAGCAGATCGGGTTGGGGAGCCAGATTGGGTCAGGTCTCCACAGGAGGGAAATGGTCGGAGTCAGAGAAACTGCTCCATATCAATTGCCTAGAGTTGTTAGCGGGGTCTTTTGCTGTTCGGAGTCTCCTCAAGGATCAGGGGAATTGTTGTTCTCCTCCGCATGGACAACATATCTGCGGTGAGGTACATCAATCACCTGGGGGGTACCAGGTCCAAAGTCTTGGCGGATTTGGCGAGAGAGTTTTGGCATTTTTGCCTCGACAGGGATATTCTCTTGAAAGCGGAATACCTCCCAGGAGTCAGCAACGAGGTTGCAGATTGGAACTCCAGGCACCTGCAGGACAGGAGCGATTGGATGCTGAACAGGTCTCTTTTCGCCCGCATAGAGTCCCTCTGGGGTCCTCTGATGATAGACTTGTTTGCCTCCAGACTGAATTGTCAAGTTCCCAGGTTTTACAGTTGGAGACCAGATCCGTTAGCTCTAGCCACCGACGCTTTCCTCCAGGATTGGTCGGGTCAGTTGGGGTATGCCTTTCCTCCCTTTGCTATGATAGCCCGGGTTCTGGTCCAGGTTCGCACTCAGGCGGTGTCTCTGGTTCTAGTTGCCCCCTTTTGGCCCTTTCAAGTTTGGTTCCCGGCCCTTCTAGAATTGGCAATAGATATTCCCCGTCTTCTCCCTCGCGATCCCCAGTTGCTAGTGGATCCGGAGGGTCTCCCTCACGAGTTGGTCTTGCAGGGACACCTTGCCCTTATGGCTTGGAAGATTTCAGCTCTTCCTGGTGCTTCAGAGGACTTTCGCAAGACTCTATGGCGGTCATCAGGGACTCCTGGGCGCCCTCTACTAAGGCAGGGTATTCCACAGCATGGAACAGATGGGTTAGCTGGTGTGTGGCTAGGCACCTCAATCCCGTTTCTGCCCCTCCTGTAGAGGTGGTTAATTTTCTTGTAGAATTGTTTAAGGAAGGGAAAGCCTACAGAACTGTTAATGGTTTTCGTTCGGCTATTTCAGCCGGTCATCTTTTGGTTAAAGGGGAACCAGTGGGTAGACACTTTTTAGTGCGAAGGGACCTCAAATCTATCCGTATTAAGGTTCCGCCACAACCGAAATATTCGGTTCTTTGGGATGTTAATGTGGTGCTGCAGCTCTTCAGGTCCTGGCCTCTTAATGAGGAACTGTCCCTGCAGCAGTTATTTGCCAAACTTGCTATGTTACTATGTCTGGTGTCTATTAAAAGGGTCTCTGATATCAGAGCTCTTGATGTGGATAATAAGATGTTCACCCCTCAAGGGGTTACTTTCTTTATCTCACGAAGGACTAAATGCATGACTTCTTCGATATCCTATCCAGCTTTTCCTGAAGATTGTAAACTATGTGTGGTCAACTGTTTGAAATGTTTTGAGATTATAACTGAAGGTTTTAGACCTCCCAATACCTCTCAGCTGCTGATTTCCTACAGGAAACCCCATAAGCCGGTTTCCCTTTCTACTTTGGCCAGATGGATCAAATGGGTTATGCGGGAGGTGGGGGTTGACACTTCCTCTTTTGGTCCCCACTCAGTCCGAGGCGCTATGGCCTCTAAAGCAGCCTTTCTGGGGGGTAGTTTGGAACAGATCCTAAAAGCAGCTGACTGGTCAAGGGAATCAACTTTTAAGACATTTTACCATAAGCGTATTGCCCATGTAGCGGTGAATGTAATGCAAGGGCTTTGAACTTGCATAATATGAGCCTCCTGTCTTGCCATAGAATGTCTAATCCCCCACACTAGCGTGAGATGGGGGTTTAGATTCTATAAAAGACAAGGAGGCGAGTATTATCCCACCCACCCTTACTGGTGTCGGTTGTTGTTTCAGAGGGCAGTTGATGACTTCGATGCAGGAGGAAGTGGGAGATTGAGCTCCAGGTTGCAGAAGGTTTCAACCCCGGCGTCTCCATGGGAGTTTGTTCTTCGTTCCACGTGGAGAAGGTGTTCGGTGGTCGTGTGAGACAGATCAGCGTCAGAAAGAGGGGGAGTTACTAAAGGAATGGACCTATATTGGGACTGGCTCGCTCCCTATTGGCTACCCCCAGGGCATGACCTGCCCACCATATTGGACTGGGATGTTTCCCATTGCATTGTTATAACGTTGTGTTTTTTGAAAAAATTTCGTTTATAAAGTTTTTTATTCTTTTCTGCTGTGGTTCAGAGTAAAGATTGAAATGCATAATACTCGCCTCCTTGTCTTTTATAGAATCTAAACCCCCATCTCACGCTAGTGTGGGGGATTAGACATCATGAAGCTAAAAGCACTGTGTGGCACAAACCTGGGTGTGATTAAGAACTCATTAATGCGTGCAGTGGTCACATGTTCCCCCTTGACATGTGCATAAAGACCACAGTGTTTTTTCATTTTATTTGAGAAAGTTAAAATTTAGGAAAGCAAAATTCCAGAATTACAAGAAAACCTGCTCAGCCACTTGGCACCCGGCACCCTTTTTTAATTTTTGCTCACTTAATTTCCCCTAACAATACAAAGCCTGTACACTCTGTGCACCCTCACCGCAAACACCATCTGGCCCATAAGGTCTGGGTTATTGAGTGTTTTAAAATAGACCTCAGGAAAATGGCCACATTGGCACTGTGTGCTCATGTTCCTAATCCTGCCGCTTGTTAACATTTCTTACGCTCCTACATTGAAAGACCTCTGTATGTGAAACCACTTTCTTGGCCGTTAGATTTCAACTTAATTGCTGATGCTGTGTTTTAGTTGCATAATGCCACCAAACACCATCTATGCCTCAGGGTATTAAGGGTATCTGGGCGGGTGCAATACAGCTCCCCACCCAAACACTGAAATGCAGCACCCCCACCCAAACACTGAAATGCAGCACCCCCACCCAAGTACTGAAATGCAGCTTCCCACGCACTGCTCCCCGAGGAGGTTTCTCAAAGTCTAACGTCATTGCAGTAGTGTGGCAGAGCAGCCCTGTGCTGGGCTGGCTAGGATCCATACCACTCTGCTGCTCCCAGCTTCACTCTTTGGTTCTGCCATGGACATGAAACCCCATTTAATCCAGTCCTGGACTTTCATTAACACATCTATGCATTATGGCGGTTGTAGTGTTGGTTCCAGCTAGATTAAAGTAACCAACTAGTGATTTTCACAGTTTAAACCCCAGCTTGAGAAACCAGGTATTCAGACAAGTCCATCATATGCTCACTGTAGAAAAGGAAACTGCCCCATTAACCTTCTGCAAGATGGTAAACCTAGCTTCCAAGAATTCTGCTTTATGCGACACCTTGAGCCAGTCCTGTCTTTCGTTTTGCAGGCTGGGAGCACATACTAACAATTGGAAAAACATGCAATGGTCAAGATGCACATATGATATGGGGTAACTTGAGAAAGTATAATTATACACGCATGGTGGGTGGCAGGAGTCTATTATGTGCATCCCATGTCGGGACCACATTTTGGGATCTTTACTTGATAGATCAGTGGAAATATCCTGCTGTTGTAAGGCCCTCTATGATGGGGGAGAGTATCAAGGCAAAGATCAGGCAGAGGGGTAATGATAGTTTGTTCGATGCCTCGTGCTTGAAACTTGGCTTTCATTATCTCGATTAGAGGCATCAACAGGAGTACAAGCTATACCTTGATGAAATGTATCCAGTTTATGAAAAGTCTTTATCAATGCTTTTCTTTGGGGATCCTCCCCCTGGCGTTTTTCACCCAAAATTGGTTACCTGCTAATATGTGTATGTGCCCGCTATGTGAGGTGGGTATTGAGTCAGTTTTGTATTTCCTGTGTTGTAGTAGAACAATCAACTTGAGAAAAATGTATTTGATGCCAATGTTGAGCGAGGCTGGGGTTCAACACTCAGGTAGTGCCATGGGCATAATTTTAAGGGGGGGACAAGGGGGTTGGTCCCCCCCAATTTACATGGCACACTATTTTGTCCCCATTAATTTGGCTGTGGCAACTTTTCTTCAGATGTCATGTCCCCCCCCCCCCCCCCACCCCCCAACGTTTTCAGCAATGTTACTCCACTGGATAGTGCTGTAAAATGTTTGAGCCAGAGTTTATATCTACATGTTTGCAACGGCTCATTACATCCATAGAGCCTGGCTACTCTGGGTGTAAACCTGGGTAAAATGGCTCACTACATTCATGGAGCCTGGCTACTCTGGGTGTAAACCTGGGTGCAATGGTTCACTACATTCATAGAGCCTGGCTACTCTGGGTGTAAACCTGAGCGCAACAGCCATGCGCCTTATTGGAACATCAATGCCATGCAGATGAGGCTGCGAGCTATTGAGACTCCCCTTCTGACTTGACCGAATGGATTTCGCTAATTGTCACCCTCCCCACGTTTAGTTAAGACTAATGGTTGCGGGCCCTCTCCCAGCCCAATTTGCCACCCCCTGTAAATCAATTTCAAATTCTGTTTATTTTTGTAAATCACTTGCACTGTGAGGTAGGTATTCTTTTTTTTTTTTTTTTTTAATACCTTTTTTTTTAACCTAGTTTTTGGAAATGTCAATTTGGTTGTGCTGATTTTAATCATGAATTCATTGTCAATTTTACTATGTACTTTTATGGTTGATTAACCGAAATAAACTAAATTGGAAAAACATGGCTTAAGATGGCACACATGATGACATGGGGTAACTTATGCATAATGATTCCTATTCATCCTTTCCTTCAACCTGTTGCTGGTTTTCCAGCCACATCTCCTCCATGCAGTCTCTGGGCCCCTTTACTCAATTCTAGAATTCAGACCTAAACAAAGCTCCATTGTGAAAGGGTTTCTTATGTGGGCAAACATTGTGGAGGTTTTTGTAACGGCAGGTACATTAAAACATGTGGGACTGTTACAGGGAGCCCACTAACCAGCAACGTGTTCCTTTATCCAGGGTCAAAAAACAAATGTACGTAAACACACAAATATTTGAATTGGAACCTTGGACACGCAGGATTGAAAACAGACCTGTGCTCCCAGACTCTACTGTAGACTACCAGTGCTTTAAAACAAAGCCAATAACCATAGTTTGTGATTTTTATAGGGGTTAAATAGACATTTTGGCTGGAATTCAGGTGGATGGGTAGCACCACAGGAAGGAAAGGGGGTGGATGGGTACAATCGGGGATTATGTGTTCCTCGCATGCTGCCCTCCATGTGGAAGTGGGCATAGTGTCCATGCTCTTCTGCTTCACTGAACAGGGACAGTGAGGGATGCATGTAGTGTTACTGCAAGTCTAAGCAATATGTTGCTTCTTGGACTAGGCCAGAAACGGACACAACTAAACACTGCAGCCATCAAAGTGCCTGGGGTGTAGCCGAGTCACAGGTTTATTACCTCTTCTCCCACTGAAGGAAAAGTGAATGCTGTTCCTTTTGATGGGAACTCTGCATTCAGGAGAGCTGGAACGGCTCAATGTTGAGATGTGAAAATGTACTACTGGGAAGGAGTGTGTATCTTGGTTTCTTCCCACACACTGTGCAGTTCAGTGACATTGCTGGGATTGGATTGTCTTGAGTTCAGGAGACGGTGTGGGGTAATGCCATTTTGAATCACCTGCTTCAGATAATTTCTGCTGTGAAGCACGAGGAGATGGATTGAACAGCCGGAGGCACTTGTGAGGTTTGTTTCTTTATCCCTGAATGTAAGGGGCCTACCATGGCCATAATCTGTGTCCCACCTGCCCTGTATTAGGTAGGGTAGGTACATATGGTCTGTAAAGTAAGGGGGAATAAGTATTTGGGTTCTTTAGTCATTCTGATGCAGTGATGGAATTGGAACAGAAACAGTCGGTGATGGGAGTGATAACCAGTGTTTTTGCAGTGTTATCATTGTCGAAGTAGCACATTTTCCGGAATTCGTAGTTCATTGCCCAGACTAGCCCCCATCGCACAGCAGCATTGCAGAGTGGATGTGGCAGCCTGCTTTAATGCAGGAGTGCTCTATCTGGAGTGTCTTGTAGCATACATTACCAGCCCCCATTGCACAAAGCATTGCAGGGTGGATATGGCATCCTGCGGGATTGCTCTCTGCAGTGTCTCGCAGCATACATATGGGCATGTAAATTAAAATGTCAGTTGAAACGTGGGTTGGGGGAGGTGAGGGACAGAAACTGGTCTGCATTCTTGCTTGCAGAGTTGCCCCAGCACTGGTCAATCCTTTGACCTAATTTAATAAAGTACCACTTTCCTGAGTGAGTATCCATTGTTTTTTTATTTGCATGGATATTAGCTTTTATACAGTTTTGCTTTCCATGCATTAAATTGGCTCATGGTCCAATGGTGTTGGGTCCGAGCAGAATGAACGTATTCCTGGAACCTGCAACTGGAAGGGAAGGATGAACCCCTGATCAGTCTGGTTCACCAGTAAGAATGAGTTATTGTTTATTCAGAACGCAGCTGCATATACTATGAAACATGGGCGTATATTACCAAATGATTGTCATTACAATGTTTAGCTACATATGTTCTTGCAGCTTAATGAAAATGTGCATGCACACATGAGTCTTTACTGTGTCTATGTAAGCTTATTTTGGATTTATCTAATCTTAGACTCTCACACTCCAGTCTATACCAAGACCTGTCATGCCCCGGCTCATCTTGCCAACATCCAGTAATGTAAACGCAGCCGTCCTCTCCATGGAATGAGGCCCATATTCTAAGACAAATGATGCAGATTTTTTGGATAATGCAGATTTTGGCACATTCTGCAAGGGTGAAGTTGAGTTCAAACCAACCAAGGCCTCTTGCTTCATCAAGTAAAACACTAAGTTTTCTGCACAGAAGTCAGTTTAAACGGTTAAAATGTGATAACACACACAAGATGGCTGTACTCTAGTTCAGTAAGAATTGCCCAGAACTCATCAATTGCACGCTTCGTATAGATAGTGCTTGGTTCTTATGTTGCAGTACTGCATATCACGAGTTTACATTAGCTTTGTCAATGCTGTTATAGGTTTTCAAGTTTAATCAAGGCCCCCAAATTCAACTTGCAACACCTTCTTAAATACGTGCATGTTCAGTAACATGTAAAGCTTTTGTGCCAACTTGCACATTTTGGCAGTACTTCAAATCCTTAACATGTAAGACATGCAATAGTGAATTAAATGAAGTTCAAGCAATGGGTCTCAAGCTAATGAAAGCATGGATGCAGTGAAGTGTCGTCTGCAACTACATTGTCATAAATGCTCTTGGCCTCCCAAGAGATTAGTATTCTTGTATTTTTAGAGGCAGAGTACCAAAACATTGCACAGCATTGGCACTATGTCCAGAAGAGTCTTAGTGCATAAACTTACTTTAATGATTTATTACTCCGCACAGTCATGAACCCGTGGGCTCAAGGGCACAAAAAGCAACAATGAAGACTTAAGGGATGCAGAGGGCAAAGCAGGTCAAGCAAACAGTTTTAATTCTCTTCCTGAGAAGTTCAGTAGATGTCGGACCTCTAAGATTAGGCGGAAGCCTATTCCATGCTCTTGGGGCCGCTTTCTGAAATACTCCTTTAGCGGCATTGACGGTATCGCATCTAGTAGGGGCCAGTTGATCAGTATTATTAGATCTAAGGGATCTGATGT
Organism: Ambystoma mexicanum; assembly: GCF_040938575.1. NCBI lineage: Eukaryota > Metazoa > Chordata > Amphibia > Caudata > Ambystomatidae > Ambystoma > Ambystoma mexicanum. Next base: position 152,134,802 of record NC_090927.1, read on the forward strand.
GAGTTTTCTCTTTGATCATATCCTGAAGATATGATGGCATTTTGCCCAATCGACCTCTGTGTAATAAGCAGGAGGTGAGATAATGACCTCGGCTCAACTGGTTAGCCAGTGCAAACCACATCTAGCCTCAGACGTGGTCTTTCCAAGCGATTCTAGTAACCAATCATACAGAGCTGTTCATCTCCTGTAACTGATTAGTCCATTTTAAACAGACTGCAGCAATAGTTCAGTTTGGCACCCACGATGGCCCTAGCAATGGCCCCAGCATTGGCTTGTGTAATGAAAGGTTGGATGTGGGCTAAAAGCTTGATGGAACAGGCTGAGACCACACTCCTGACGTGAGCTTTCATGTTTAGATATTGATCCAGGAAGATGCAGAGCGTCATAACTTTCTTTTGAGAGGCAATAATAATGTACTCTATTTTTAAAGCTCTCATCCACAGGTCCCAGTTTCCTCACCATGTTGGCAGTGCCAACCACCATAAGCTCTGTTTTATCTCTATTCAGAGCAAGGGCGTTCTGCACCATTACACTCTCAATAAGAGTGTACACTTGATTTGAGATGAAATTCGTCTACATTATGAATGCCTGTAAGTGGGGTGACACTGATAGTTATCGGAGAACAAAATGGGGGCTCCAACCACATATACATTGCTTGGCATTAAATTCCTGTTAAGATGCCTGAAAATAAATTTGGTTAACTTTGTTACGTATGCATGCTTCAAAAAGTAAGCCACGTATCCCTAGAGAGAAGAGATTTTACTGCAGAATCAATCCAAGCATAAATCGTAGAGGATTAATATTTAACTTGGATTCCTGCTTTATTATATCACCCGTCGTTTGTTTTGATTCTTTCTCCTATACAGATAGCGATATAAATAATACAAAAATAGGTACAGTAAATGGCAGCCAATTTCAAACTTATTGGTGGGTTAGTACTGTCCACGTGCAGAGACTCGCATCATAAAGAACAAACCTCAAACAAAGTAATACACAATTGAAATTAATCAACAAACAAAATCATCAGTTGCCTAGCAGGTACAACAATCAATCAAAGGAATTATTTGTTCGGTACATGTTTCCTCATATATTTCAAAAAGAAGGCATCCTGAAGGTTTGATTCTATATGTATGCTGGTCTGCTGTTTTATAAACTAGTTTGGTCACTCTGACTCACTAGGTGGACCAGCTCTGGAAAAAGGGGAACATATATTTGACAGAGGACCAAAACCGTAGGTCTATGCCAGGGGGAGGAGCCCCCTTGAGAGTTGGTATGGACTGGGGAGCAAACTCTAGCCTCTGTCCACAGGCGTTCCGGCTTCTTGCTGGTGAGCCTTCATCTGGGCCTCTGGATGTTTTTGTCTCTCTGGAGGGATAGGGTAGAGAGGTAAAAGGAGAGAAAACGGCAAGAAAGGGAGACAAAGTGAGACCGGAAGTATGTCTCAGAACTTAAAATTAGTGCTATATACAGTAATAACTCCTGCCTCATGCAGGACCATGGCATTGGATACTTGCATGATTGTAAGGTTAAGATACAAAGTCAGCTGTGGTCTGATTTGTTTAGATGGAACTGGACAAGGGCTGACCTGTGGGGTAGGTCCCGGGTGGCACAGCTGTGACTGGTGGGGTGTCCTTGAGTTGAGACCTTCAAGGAGTGCGGGCAGAAATTGGCCACTTCTGTGTGAGGGCTGGGAAGCTGGTGTGGTCCCACGAGGTATAGGGTACCCCAAACAATGCACGCGGACTGCATAGAATACTGCAATGTAGAAAGTACTAGGAAGAAAAATGGAGGACTGGACCATACTTCAGGCTGCGTGGTTGTAGACTGACTGGTGATATGATTTGGTGGAAAGAGGCATCCTCTAGTTCGGGTCGCTTGGTGGAAAGAGGCATCCTCTAGTTCGGGTCGCGGGGTTGTAAAGCCCTTAGCATTAGTCTCGTGGCTGCAGGGGAGAAAAAGCAAGGGGGAGAAGAGCCCGTAGTGAGCCTCAGGTGAACAAAAGGAAGCGTCCGTGGATGGACACAGAGCATCAGGGTGGCAGCTATGAAGACGTATGCTGCTTACCTCGATGTGAATTGTGATGGGTCACATAGCTGGAGTTCGGATCTGGCCGTGCGGAGCTAACGTTGTGGCTCGGCGTTCATGAATCCGAAATGGAGCCATACCAAAACATCTGCTGTGCGCAAGCAGTTAGTTGCAAAACATCCACGCGTGCGTACAGGATAGGCATCAGGCTCGTAGCTATGGCAATGCGAGAATGGACGCTCATAGATCAGGAAATACTGGTGGATCAACAGTACTGCACAAACTAATAAATTTGCGATGCCGAAGCATCTGGTGGGTGTACCAAGGAGGAGCGGGCAATGTAATACAGCATGGTTTAATTAATTTGTGCAAATGATGCTGCACACCAGATGTGTCCCGGCACTTGAAACCAGAGAACAGCAGTCCGGGCCTGGTGAGGCAGTACTGTCAAATATTGGCCAGAGCAAGCATGGCAATCTTTTAACTGTAGCAATACTGATAGCATGTGTTTTGCACAGTAGTGCTGGCAGTGATTATGTAGATATGCATGTGTTTTGCACAGTAGTGCTGGCAGTGATTATGTAGATATGCCAAGTGATGTATCATTGAACACAGACAAGATGAGAAATAGATGGGAAATGTTCTGTAGACTGTTGGAGACCTGGCACTTTTGGGTTGTGTAGATTTAACAAGGGGGGTCCTGGGAGTCCCTCTGCCAGACATTAGTCCTGGTTACGAGGGACTTACCCAGAGTCTTTAGCTCACTATCTTTCACAGAGAAGAAATATCCCAAACATATCAGTCTTTGTCCTGCCCTGGGGCAGTCCAGCTCCGAAATGCGAGGCAATTCTCCTCTGAACAAGAGTACCAACAGAAACCCCAGACACGTGTTTCGGTCTGGTTGGACCTCATCAGTAGGGTGGATCTGTGCCTCTCTAAGAATAGTGAGCAAGGGGTCCACGTCTGGATTCCCCTAGTAACTTAGGGTGAGACCCAAAGTTACTTAAATATGCAGATTTAACAAGGGGGGCCTGGGAGTCCCTCTGCCAGACATTAGTCCTGGTTACGAGGGACTTACCCAGAGTCTTTAGCTCACTATCTTTCACAGAGAAGAAATATCCCAAACATATCAGTCTTTGTCCTGCCCTGGGGCAGTCCAGCACCGAAATGCGAGGCAATTCTCCTCTGAACAAGAGTACCAACAGAAACCCCAGACACGTGTAACCGTGCAGGACAAAGACTGATATGTTTGGGATATTTCTTCTTTGTGAAAGATAGTGAGCTAAAGACTCTGGGTAAGTCTCTCGTAACCAGGACTAATGTCTGGCAGAGGGACTCCCAGGACCCCCCTTGTTAATCTACATATTTAAGTAACTTTGGGTCTCACCCTAAGTTACTAGGGGAATCCAGACGTGGACCCCTTGCTCACTATTCTTAGAGAGGCACAGATCCACCCTACTGATGAGGTCCAACCAGACCGAAACACGTGTCTGGGGTTTCTGTTGGTACTCTTGTTCAGAGGAGAATTGCCTAGCATTTCGGTGGGTCATGTCGGAGTTCCAGAAAATGCGATACCATTGGGGCATTGTGTGTCTTGCAACGGATCCGTGAGCGATGTTCACTGATACTCCTTTTGACCGGTCTTTGGGTTTGGCCGATGTACCTTAGGCCACAGGGGCATTCCACTACATAGATGGCATTGCAAGTCTTGCAATTAGAAAAGTGTTTGAGCACCCAGTCTTTGTTGCCGATCTTGAAGGTTTTTATTTTCTTGGTTAGTTTACATGCGACACATTTACCACAGGGGTGGTGTCCTGAACGCTCCTGAGGTTCCAAAGTGTTGTACGTAATGTTTTATTTCAACGTGCATGAGTGAGGTGTTCCTTGAGGTTTCTGGCACGTTTGCGTGCCATCCTTGGTGGTAGTTCGTCAGGGAGACTTAATTGTATTAGAGGCCAGCATTTTTTGATGATCTGTTGTACCCTGGTGGTATTTGGTCCAAATGTAGTGACACATGTTCTGTCATTTTCAGTGGTTCTGTTTTTGGGAGTAAGTAGTTTGCTTATTTATTGTGCGCACCGGACATTAGGTAGCAGGGCGCATAAGACAAGAGGATTTACAGCTTGGTTACAGAAGTTACAGATATACAGAGCATGGTACAAACAGTTTTCTTGGCTCCACCGGGTGAAGTTAAGGCAGTAAAGTGCATGTACAATACGGTGTGCAGAAAGCCGGTCATCATATAGCTGACGTTTTACATGATAGCAAATCTATATAAGTACAGTACATGCAGAGGATACGTGGGGCGAATGTGGGTTACATAGCATTCTCGGTGAGCCATTTTATTGTGTTCTTTCTGAATTTGTTAAACGTTTGGTCGGATCTAAGAGCATGAGGTAGGGAGTTCCAAAGTTGAGCTGCCCTGACTGGGAAGCTGGACCCTCCAATAGTGGTCAGTTTAAATCTGGGCACTAGCAGGCAATTGGGACTGGCTGTTCTTGATGGTCTAGTGGAGATTTTTCTAGTAAAACGTTCTGTTAGGTAACAAGGGGCTTTGTTATTTAATCCTTTGTGGATGAGGGAGGCAACTTTGAGGTTGATTTTTTTTTTCCTGGGTAGAGAGCCATTTGTGTTTCCGTCTTATTTCTGAAATATGTACTCCTCTGGGAATACCCAGGGCCGCTCTAAGTGCATTATTTTGGAGCACTTGTATTCTGTTGATGGTTTGTTTAGTTGCCCCTATGTAAAGGGAATTACAATAGTCTAATTTTGATAAGATAAGGGCTCTAGCTAGGATTAGGCAGCTGTCATCTGATAGGAATTGTTTCCTGGCGCCGTGAGTAGTGAGTCCCGTGGGGTACACAATGCTCTTATGTTGGTGTTTCTCACCAATCTTTTTGGATACCCCCTTGCTCTTAGTCTATCTTGTAGCACAGCTGCGTGTACTTTGTATTGGCTGGTTTCTGTACAGTTGCGGCGGAGCCTGAGAAAGTGGCCATAGGGCAGATTATTCCGTAGGTTCCTATGATGATTGCTGTTGTAATGCAATAAGGTGTTGCGGTCCGTCTTTTTTTCTAAATAGAGTACAGGAAAGCTTATCTTCCTTTTTCTCTATTTGGAAAGCTTATCTTCCTTTTTCTCTATTTGGAGATCTAGAAAGTTGATGTTGTCCATGCTATAGCTCATGGTGAATTTGATTTCCATTGTTTGGAGATTAAGCCATTCATGGTAGTCATTCAGTAGTGCAGGTTCGCCATGCCAAATATATGTAGCGGAACCAGTTTGTGATATGGCCCAGGAATGGGTTATAGGGTGACAGTATTGTTATCAGCATAATTTGTAAACGCTAAGAGGTACCGTGAAGATGTTGTATAGGCAAGGCAAAATACATGCCCCCTTGGGGACGCCATATTCCAAAAGCATAGGGGGGAGCTTCAGCGTCCTCGGAATAAACTCTACATTCCTGATTGCTCAGAAATGAGGAAATCCATAGGGCTGTTTCACTCAAAGTTGGCCACGTCCTTCAACCTGGTGATCAGGATGGGATGATCCACCAGGTTGAAGGCCGCAGACAAATCCTACAGCATCAAAAGAGACTATTTTCCTTTGTCCATACGATCTAATAATCTGGACTTCAGTTCAAGCAGAGCAGTTCCGGTCCCAAATCCCTGCCTAAACCCTGATTGATGTTTGAGGGTGGGATGTTTAAGATGAGCTGAGATTTGGACGTAAGCAACCGCTCCAGTATCTTGAGCAGAAAAGGAGTGTGCTTGATGGGTCTGTAGTTTAGTGGCATATCAGCTGGTAAACCTGGCTTTTTTAGAATAGGCGTTGCCTTCTTTACCCCAGGGGGCACTGAATTCTCCAGGAAAGAGGCATTCACAAATTTGAAAATAGCGTCTAACAAAATAGGAGTGCAAGATGTAATTTATAACTGGTGAACAAGGATCCCCTTTGCATTTAGCGGTTTTTAATTGTTAAATAATAGTAGAAAGCTAAAGTGAGGGATAAGAGGGTTTTTGCAAAATCAACATTGACCCTAGCTCCCGGTGATTTGGATTGATCTCCTTTTTTTTTGGAGGCAATATCTGCCTTGATTTAGCTGAGTTTGCCCTGCATGGCATCTTTAGTGGCAGCCTTGGTTACAGTGCTTGCGTCCTCAATATGCAGAGTTTAAAGAGCTCCTTCACCTCTGATTGTGCCCTCTGCATTCTACTATTAAGGATGTATTTTTTTAGCGTCAACAACGGCTAATTTATATTCTTTGGCTGCTCCTTTGTAGACTGCCAAGGTCAGAGGCGATTGGTTGGATTTCCATGCATAAAAAAGCTTAAGAGTGGAGGCTTTGAGTTTCTGGAGAAAACCAGGTGTTGCTATTGGGTACTATTTTCCAAGCCTTCTTTTTTTAATGGTGCAAGAGTATTAGAAATGTTGACAAATGCGGAGGAAAGAAGATCAGATATCTCCTCTGCTGAATCTAGATTTGCTAGGTTTGCAATAGCTGGTTTGAACAGGGGTTCGATATTCTCCTATGTTAGTTTACTCTGGTTTCTATGTAGGAACTCTTGTTTATTCAAGCCTCTTTTTAATTGGAAATTCAGACTTCACTGTGAAATGCACAAAGTAAAGGTCTGACCAGGCGCCTACCAGAACTTGGAGATTTTTAGTTACGATGTTGAGTGTGGAAACCCAATCAAGAGTGTGCCCCTTGCAGTGGGTATGTCTTACACCTTCTGGTCAAAGCCCAAATTGGACAGAGCAGTCTCTAAATCTGAGGCAATGCTATCGGATTCATGGCCTAGCCAAAGATTGGAGTCACCCAATACTATAAATCTGGTTTTAGTTTTAAGAAATGGAAGTAGGAGGTTGGAGAGAGAAATAATAAAGTTCTCTGCTGCTATACGGGTGGGGGGGGGGTCTGTAAAGCAAGAGGACATTAATAGTAGACTCAGCATTAAACCCTATTTTGACTAGTATTGAGTCTGTCCCTTCAATAGGTTCACATTTGACTTCCCATATAACCAGGTTAGATTTGAAAATTAACGCCACCCCCACCCCACTTCCCACAATCCTGTCGTGCCAAAGCATGCTTTATCCTTCTGGGATAGCCAGGCCCAAGGAGGGACCTGCTGCTTCATGACACCAAGTCTCAGTGATGGCACAGATATCAATTTCCAACTCTGATGTGTAGTCATTCCTACTGCATATTTGACTAAAGACCTAGTATTCAACATCACTATTTTTAAAGCAGAGACTGGAATGAACTTAGAACTGGGGGAGAGAATCCTACGACCACCCTCCAGTGATGGGCTACACTTCTCCTGAACATTAAACCGATATCCTGGGGCAGAAACGCCCACATGATGCAAAATGGGACAGCATTGGTTGATTTTTCTATTAAGGTCAGGTTCTGGGGTGCTGCTGCTGTCCAGAATAGCCTGCGACTCTCCTGCTGCCATAGCAGGGGAAGGATATCTAAAGATGAACATTTTGTGAGTAGGGTCTAAGTAAGTTTCCTCCGGGGGATTACAAAACTAGACTTTTTCTGTTACCATGTTCCTACGTGTAGGAGGGCTTACCTTTGTTAGGTGGTACAAAGCCGGTTTGGCATTGTCAACAATGGTTCTGGCTGCAGAGATAGCCGCTAGTACCTGTACAATACCTATAAGGGATGGATGACGAGTGAGGTACAGAAGTTTCCTGCCTTCTGGTCCTTCACGGACTACCACAGACTGCTTGGTGTTCTCGCGCCGGCACTCCCGCACCCGGTTTGCAAAAGAACACGGCACAAGAACTACCACGGGTTCTGGGATATGTAGTTCCGGTCCTGTATTCAATAAATAAAAATGTAGCAAGTTAATAAGCACAATACTACAAACTCTAGAAGCGGCTTCTAAAAAGCCATAATAGAATCTCATATGCACATTTTCCCGGTTTTTGCATTGGGGCAAAAATTGCACTAGATCAAACACTCCTGAATGCATTTCGTTCACCAGGGCAAGGTTTGCCCTAGTGCTAATGCCATTCTGCACAAGGACAAAAATTGTCCTGGTGCAAAACTTTTGAAATCGGTTTTTGCCCAGGGACAAACTTTACTCTAGTGGTAATACCATGGAGTAAAGTACTTGTCATGTTAAAAATATATATGGTCCCCAATTGTGTTGCACTTGAGTAATCTTTGCCCTACTGCTAATACCGTGTGAATTTGCACTTCCACTGGGGAAGATTTTTTAACTTGGCTCCAGGTGTCTTGCAGCTAGAAAGGTTATGGGTTTGAAAGACACTTTGTACGCAAACGTCCTTGACACCAAGCTGCTAACCCAAGGCAATATAATTACAAACATTGGTAAATTAAAAGTGCAGTCCTTTTTTCAGCATACATAAAGTATGGAATGTTGGAGATACACAATACACCATGCCTCATTTTTACGTGGCCTTCAATGTTTTAAGACCGCTTCTAATCACTACCAGCTTTGGAAGAAAAGAAGCCTGATTGTAATGTATCTAGGAACTCGCACTGATGTGTGAAGAAGCTGCAATGTGCACTCTTTCTGATGCAGCTGCAGGCCGGCGTGGGGGTGCCCTCTGGCCCTCATGTTTCCTGGGGAAATGGACACAATCACTCACAAGTCTATTGACCCTTTCCAATTAATGATCATGTGCTTGTTTTTACAGATGGTGATGTGGTCGAACGGGTTTCACAAAAACATTTATCATGCCCCATACTTCTGCTGTTAAAACTGATTTCAATACAAGGTTTGCATAATTAAGCAATAAACCCCAAAGGGCGGGGGCTTTAACATTGGCTCTGGCATTTCTTTCCCCAGTAAAGTCAATGCATGGATTGGTTTAGTTCTATTAGCATCCTGACATATTATACCATGATGCTATTTGTTTTTTTCTTCAAGGTGAAAAACTGCTTGTTTTCCGTTTCTCAATTTGAAGAAAAACTACAAACCAAGATGGCCACCATGTATTTGGGAGAAGGGAACTACATGCAGTTCCTTCTCCCTTTGGATGGTGGTAATTGCTATAACGGTTGTGTACTAGGACCACTGCCATGGAGGGACACAGGTGTGCAAATTAAGTGAGGCGAGGATTGGGTTGAGTGGGGCAGGGGAAAGGCTGAACATAGGTTCACTTCCCAGATTCCCAGTGGATCTGCTTTACCATGAGGTAAAGACCCCGTTTCTAGCCTCCTGTTTGGCTGCGAGACTGCCCCCCCCCCCCCCCCTTGTGCTAATCCCTACAACATAACAGGGGAGCACCAACATGAAATGAGAAGCCAGTTCTTTTTTACTGAGCACTGAAAGTGGCAATGTTTATCAGCTCTTCGTCTACGTTCATTACATTCAGGTCAGGACTGAAGAAATATCCATCAGTCTTTGTGCGACACAACACCTTCCCTCCTTGCCGATTCTGAAACTGGTCACCAGGTCACTGAGAGTTGAGGAGTCATCTGCATAGATGTAACAGCGGAAGCCAAAGGACTCAATGGGCCTCGTTATAAGGTTGCCGGTCTGGGAACTATGGTACCAGTACCGTAGATCACTACGAGTTCTGCTCATGGGTTCCATTTCACCCGCCAGGACAGACCTGGCGGATGAAACGGCACCCGCGAGCAGAGCACTTCGGATGCACCGGCACCATCAATGATGGTGCCGGTGCATCCGAGCTCCCCATTACCATTCAGCCCTATGGGCATCTTTCTTCCGGCGCCCGCAAAAGGGCAATTACTGGGTCGGGCAGGGCTGTAATGACTTGGTAATTGGCCATTCATGGGCACTGGAAAAAACCGGCGACAGCAGTACATTATTACAGGCACGGCTACCGCCAGTGGTATGAGGCCCAATGAGTTTAGCCATTAGCTGCATATAGACATTGAAGAAAATTGGCGACAAAGCCTTCTGGGACCCCACAGGTAGCAGGAACAGAAGGAGAACTGGCAAGAGGGGCAGGGGCATAGACTGAGAGAGGTCGACAAAGCAGTGGAACCAGGCCAACACAATGCCAGACATTATCAGCAGCTGTCAACCTTTCAAGCAAGATGGTATATTCGATGGTGTTGAATGCTGCTGATAAGTCGAGTAAAATCAAAGTACCATTACTCACTTGCTGTTGCCTATTAGTTCTAAGTTCTTGTTACTCTTGATTATTTACATCATATAGTATAGACTATCTGTTCTGAATGTACAGATTTTTTGCAGTTCAATCTTCTGGTGTGTATCTAACTTGTGATTAATGTGTTGAAGTTCATTGTCGGGTTTAAGCCCAGACTATTGAGTTATAAAATCAGTAACACCATGATCCGAGTGAGGAAAGGGATTTAGTTAGTTCTTCAGTGTTAAGTATGAGGTCCAAAGAAAATGTGTTCTGAATTTCTTAACAACTTAATTTGCCGCCTCCTTACAGTTTTGTAAATCTATTCTCAAGCCTCTTGGAATTGCATTCGGCTAAGGTTGATGCGTGTAGCTTTTGAGAATTCTCTTTTGTCGCTCAAGTTTTAATCGATCAGGATTTTCACGTGTTGAAGATCAGGGAAAGGATTTTATTCATCTTTTCTCTTTAAAGGCTGGTGTTGTCATGTTTATCAGTTAAATGAGAATGACCAGTGTTCATATAAAATGATGCCAAATAGGTAGCCTAGGTAAAAAGAAAGTTTTGACAACAGAATAATGCAAGCAAAATCAGGAACCAGGGATCTTTTTACAATACTGAAGGAATTGGAGAACCCTATCCCGGTACCTGATAACTGTGTCAACAATAAAACATGGTGCTCTAACATTCAGAAGGCCCTTGGTGATAAAATTGCTACCCTCCAAGTCAAAATTGACAAGAAAAAATGTAACATACCTCTGACAACTACCCAAAGTGACAAACCATGCATTACCACCAAACCTGAACAAAGATAACTTTTATAAAAGTCTCCATACTGGAGTTTGAAAAATGTTATCACTTAAACCATCAAACTGTCGAGGTGATAACTGCCGAGCACAAATAATAAAAGACGCTGCAAGAGATGTATCCCCATTTATCTCTAAACTAATCAATGCCTCATTCTCCTCGGGTATCATACCAAGCAATCTCAAGGAATCCTGTGTCCTCCCCCCCTCCTTAAGAAGCAATCACTGGCCCCGGTCATACCCACAAACTACAGGCCTATCACCACGGTGCCATTCCTACTAGAAATATTAGAGAGATCCACTTGCAGATTAAAAAATTCCTGGAGCTGCACCATCTCCTAAGTATCCGGCAATCAGGTTTCAGACCACAGCACGGAACCAAAACAGCACTTATTGATCTTAAAGCCCAGGTCGACGAGCTCAGAGACCAGGGAAAAACTGCCTTGCTTCTCTCCTCCTGGATCTCTCGGCAGCGTTTGACTTGGTGGATCACAAAGTGCTTTGTGACCATTTAGATTCAGCAGCGCATTTCTCTTCCCACGCTACAGCTTGGATCAAACCCTGCTCCCATTACGTGTGGTGTACTCCAGGGATCATGCGTCTCCCCTACCATGTATAACATATTTACTAAGCCTCTTTTTGATGATTTGGACCTTCTAGGTGTCACCTACACTAACTATGAAGATGACACCCAGATTCTCATCCCACTTTCTGGGGATTACAAACAGGATTTGGCCTTGGTGAATAGGATATACCGCATCATCCAGGCATGGATGCCACGCCATGGTCTATGCCTGAATGATGACAAAACGGAGCTCATCATACTGGGGACCACACCTAACATTAAGAAACTTAGCCAAGACTACTCAGCCTTTATCATAGATGGCCACACAATCAAAGTTGCTAAACCGGTAAAAACTTTAGGTTTTTACCTCGACTCTAACCTTACCCTGGCAAAACAAGTGTGGGCTATAGCATCAGCAACTTCCTATACTTGCAAGTTGATCAGATCGGCAAAACCATACCTCTCCACAACCAGCTGCAACACACTACCAAGAGCGCTTTGCTATCCAAACTGGATTACTGCAATGCTCTCTACTTGGGATCCAACAAACACATTACTCAGAAAATCTAAATATTGCAAAACAATGCCCTTAGCGCAGTCTTGGGAATCTCTAAAAGAGAACATATATCAACGATTAGGAAACACTCCAATTGGCTCTCCACTGTTGACAAAATTAAGCTTAAAACTGCATTCCTAACATTGAAATGCCTCAATAACTTAGCACCGAGCTACTTGACAGAGAGGTGCAAAAGACGAGTCACATCCAGACGCACTAGAGCGCTTACATGAACTGCCTATCTGTCCCCCTTTCAAAATGACTACAACTGGAGGGAATAGTTTCCCGGTCAAAGCAGCTCAATTGTGGAACTCCCTCCCGCCCACTCTAAGGACTGACCAATCTTACTCACACTTTAGATTGAACATTATCAAGTGGCTTAAAGGAAATGAGCTATAAGCTCTAGCTACCTCACACTTGACTTAGCAACCAAACTGATCTTTCTCTTTGACTGTATGTCTTTTTTGTAAATGTATAGGCTATTGTATATCCTTACCTGTAAACGCCTATGCACTACCTGCTGTATTTGTTTTTACCTGTACTTATGTAACCATGTAACTTGTAAGCTTAAAGTATTCTTGTTCTCGTGCCCTGATACCTTTCAGGTCTGCGCGTGTTACAAATAAACAAACAAAAGAATTTAAAAACTAAACCACCTCTGACGCATGGGATGAGACTAATCTAGAGAAGAATGGTATCCAGAAATATGCCCAGATCCCCTGTACACCTTTTACACTGGATACACACCGGCAACAGGAGTCGTTGCAAAGGGAGGTGATGCACGCTGTTCCAATTCTGGGCCCCTGCTGCTTATGCCCCTGCCCCTGCGTCTGCTGCTTCTGCTCCTGCATCGGGTCTCCAACCAAGTGTGGTGGAAATAATTAAATTGTACCCTCCATTTATTTAGTACTCTTTCTCGATTGTGAAAGTTCAGCCACCTACGACTGCTGTATTGAATTGTGCCTTACTGAGTATAACGGCTTCATCTTTGTCGTGTGCATGTCCTAACTGAAATGTATACCATGCATGCTGCGAGAAGCAGCTCCACTTCATATTTTGCCCGCTTCTTATGTGTTTCTTGTTTGGCACAGTCAAGCGGGTTTTTGAACTCTACCTCGCTAGGCAAGATGACTTCAGCATGTAGGATTAGCAACATCATGTGTGCCATGCATTGCTGGGAGCCCTGTGAGAATGATTGTCATAGTAGAAAACGCTGTCTCTCAGAAAACGTGGTCTCAATGGAAATGTATCAAAATGGCTGCTGCAGGCTGGAAAGCTTACTCACCAAAGTACGAGAACCTCACTGATGCTTGTTGACAATATTGTGAGAAACCTGTAGTACAGGTTAAACCCACCCTGAAACATTGTATACTGTTTTCATTGAAAGTTGTATTGGCCACGCCTTCCTTAGGTGTGCATAAATTAAAGGTATATAAACCCGGCAAGGGGGTGTTACTACACTGAATACAGTTCGTACATTGGTTTCATCTTCTGTCCTGTGGATTGTTTTATGCTGCTATGCCGACTGCCACTAAAGACGCTTTGCAACCTATCCTGTGATTGGATCATTGCCATATGGTAATTTATTTTCCACTATACAAGGAAACTGAGTATTCAACTAAGACACAAAAACATGCATTTAAAATTGGACCCAAGTGCACCCGAGGCCCATTAAACGCTGTGAAATGCAGGTGCTGGACTGGTTTCCCAATTTTGGCACAATCCAATAGAACCCCTCCTCCCGCGGTGAATTCCACCTGGACCTTTTAGCTGTCACAAATGTTAACCCAAATCTGGCAATTACTTGGACACTGTGCCTACAACATGATGTACCAAACTGAAAACAGGTTTTCCATATAGAGTCTAGTTGAACACTGCGTTTTGTGAAACTCTAGAGAACCAACGGGTCATTAAGAATCTCTAAAATGCATGCCAGCACCTTCTGTCTTGATCACCGACCTCCAGTGAAAGGCACACTATCGCGTGCTCCACATCCACTGAGGCTGGCATCCGATTTGGAGCCCAAACCGGGAAGGGGACGCAGGATTTCGCCCAGGCTTCTACATGTTCTAGTCACCAAATAGGTTCTTCCTGCACCCCGGAAGACCCTGGCGCCAATGGGTATACCCTAAACCTAGAGTCTCTGTATGTTCAGTCTCTAAAGGGCACTGTGATGCAATGGAGTGGGAAAAATGGTCTGACTGGAAGCCAACATCTGGAAAATCCGGGAGCCACCTTGGCAGGGCCTGATAATCTTGCTGGATGACATGAGCCTAGCTTGATGAGCAATCCTTCCTACACCCTCCGCTCCCCACGTTCAGCCGGTCAAGTGGCACAGCGAGTAGAGCGCTCGCTTTGACACCCGTGCAGAGCCTGTTAACGCAGGTTCGAATCCCGGCGGGGCCAAACTCAGCCTTTCATCCTTCCGAGGTCGATAAATGAGCACCACACACCGTGGGTAATAATAAGCAGCGCTCGGATACCTGAGGGTTTGTAGCGCTATATAAAAGCCTAATTATTATTATTATTATTATTAGTTGTAGTGAACCGGAGCTGGAACATACTTTTCAGCATGGTTTGGAATCTATCCAGGATGTTGGCGGCTACTACATTTTTCCATAGCTCCTTCACTGGTCCATCTCCAAATAAGGACCTCCTGGTATCCTGCCTGAGAATCGACTGGACCGACTAGCCGAGGGTTTATTTTCATAATGATATTTTGGAGTCTGTCACCAATTGCACATAAGGCCCCAGTAGGCTCAACCCGATTAACATTCCAGCCAAAGGTTTCCTCTCTGGCCTTGGCCACATCCATAATCTGCAAGGCAGGACCTATGCTGTTGGACTCTTGGCAACTTGCAAGAATCGCCTTCTCATGAGCACACCTTAAGAGATCTATCCCATCTCTGGAAAAGAAAAATAGCCATCTTGTTTGGTACCATATGTTGCTTGCCCAGCATGCCTAGTCTATGGCGTCTTCTTTTATCTCCTGAACAGATTATCCAACTTCCTTTTGGAGGAAGTCCTAAGCAATCCTTTCAACATGCGTAAGCAAGGATCAGCTAGTGGCATTAAGATACGAGACCAAACGTTTTGATCTGTGATATCAATTGTTATTTCTGGGAGCCAAATCAAGGCATACAACTAATGGTGGGAAATATTTCAGACGCTGAAAGGTTCCACCAGTCCTCTCCCTGATGAGGCTGCATATTTAGCTTGAATGCTTTATACTCCTCTCCCCTGCCAGTGAGCCGCATGGTGCCTGGGTGGAAAGGCTGTAATGAAGTGAGGCTCTTGATGGTCCTCCAAATGGCATAGTTTCTACGACATCGAAGGGTGTACTCGCCACCAATCCTAACTGACCCCCTTCTTTTCCTCACAAAGAATGTCTGCCAGACCGTTTTGGACAGCAGCAGCAGCAGCCACTCCCCAAAGCCTGCAGCCATAAAAGCCATTGGGCCTCATTAAGAGGTATGCGGACCCGGTAAATACCCATCACCAGGTAAGGATATTCATGAATGGTACCGGTGCATCCAACGAGTTGTGCTCGCGGGTGCCGGTCTGCCGGCCAGGTCACCCAGGTTACGATTAGTTATTACAAATCCACATTTGTCAGTCTTTTTTTTCCCCCTGAACATTATCCTTTAAAAGTTTTTAGTTTTGTAACATTGATAGTGGCCAATTTAACTTTTTTGTTGTTTTGCCTTACCACATGCCTCTGAACAATGTGTTTTTAAGAAACACAAATCAAAAATGTTAACAGTGGTTTGCCTTGTGACTAGCACCTCATGCCTGTTAGTCGTTAACCCCGTATACGTACCTCCTGGTGGGTCGTAAACATTAAACTGTACCAAGACATTGTTTAATTGTACCATATCAGAATGGAATGAGGAATGTGAAAACGGAAAGGTATTTCTTTCATATGAAGATGGGATAGAACCCCAATTAGCAAACTTCCTGTTGGCCTACCGCTGAGGTTAGCCAAAGATGTCAATTTCTGAATTGAGAAACCGTTAAAACACAATTTAATAGTATGTAATACGCAAGTCTCCACCCGTTATTGGCATAATGCCTATGACCGCCAGTATTCTAGGAAATTCTAGTAGTGGGACACTGGCTTTTACATTGGGTTGCAGTATTCCAGGATGCCCCTCCCAACCATCCTGTTTCCTCAATCATATCAAGCTGCTTTCATTGCTGAAGTTTACATTCTGACCTTCAGTATTCCTTTTCTAATGATTTAAAAGAATGGTTCGGTCAGAAATGTTTATTGTACCTACGGGTCGGCCATGTGTTTTAGCCTAAGTCGGTCCATCGTAGAAAAATTTCCTATGGACCTTACCCGAGTTTTTGTCATCTGAAGACACGCGAAAACAGGCAGCAGGGCGCTGCCATTTTGTGAGAATCTCATCACTTGCCCCATAGCCCTGGGTGACCTGCTTTTGCGGCACTAAATCATATCCCCCGCCCCTGAGCCTGACCTCAACAAAGCATTCATATTCCCCGCCTCTCTCCGTGACGTTACTGGGCTGCGTAGCCAAACACGCCCAGTCATCTTCTACGCGACTTCACACAGAACCCGGAAACCAACACAGATCATCTCACAACACAGCGCATCTCACAACACAGCGCGCCACAATTTGGAATATGAAACTGTGTAGTTTAAAATCAAACAGCAAGATTGTACATTTATTTGACATTAAATGTTTAGAGAATATTCAGCAATTGGCATATTCGGAATGGATTTTTTTTTCTTTGCTCTCGATACGCAAATCCGCAAAAGTTTATCGTGAGTCACGCGCTGTTCCTTTATGGTACACAGGGTGTTGGTTTTTGTTAAAAGAAGAACTTTGGTCGCACGGTGAATCGCAAGGTTGTTCCATCAACTAGCCACTAGGCCACCGTAAAGGTTGATATGTTGCTTCTAGCCGCTAGTACTGCGTAAGAGCATATGGGCCCTTGGCGATAGTCCCATAAAATATTCAAGGTAGTGCAGTTGTTTACAAGAAGCTGCAGCTGGTGATTGAAGAAACCGTCGGCCGGGGTCTGGAATAGGTGACAATCGCAGTAGGGTAGGATGTACCTGTTTTGAAAACATAATAATTGAAATTAGTCTCACCAGCCGATCTTTATTACTATTATTCATTTTATTTATTAGGGCCGAGGTGAAGCTATTTGCTTGCGAGGATAGTACAATGGAATATGTTCGGCTCTAAAAGTAATGCGAAAACTGACGAAAGAAATTGCGGTTAACGCACAATGTAATGATTTATTAGCGTTGAACCACTGAGAAACTACTGTCTACATGCGTGTCGAATGGGGACATGCATGCCCATGTGCCTGGTAGAAAGACGATCCCACAAATGTTTTACTTGCTTTTCATTGTAATATGCCACACAGAACAAACACGTACAACTTAACCTGGCTTTAACGGTACGCTATTGGTATTATACTCCGGTATAAAATCATCCAAAGAGTAACTTATATTATATTTGCCATTTCCATTGTCTCGGCGTAATGCAGTCCGTGAATCCCACTCTGTCTGTGCCAATGATTTTTCATATACTGAACTAACATGAAACTCGGTCTAGTTTCAGAATTTTCAGCCTTATCGTTTTACGTTATTGCACCCCTCCTTCAAATCAAGTCCTTTAGGCATGGTCCCTGTCTCTCAAGGTCAAAAAACAATAGAACCTTATACTGCCAGTGCGCGTCGTTCACCTCTCCAGCCCGCGGGCAAAAAATCAAAGCTGGTGACCTTCAGTCTGAATAAGCATACATTCTTACTTTGCAATATCCCGTGTAAATCCATACGTGAGAACTTGAATTTTCGACTCCATCTTTGTACTAGGCCTCACTGTGCTAATGCGAACTGGCTTCTCTCCCATCTGCAACGCCTCGCTTGGCGTGTTCCAAGGCCACCAACTTTGTCATCGCTGTCCGCGAGCTTTGCAGCCCTAGAGAACCATAACCATGGAGACATTGACTTTTTGGGGGAGGGTGAGGAAAAGTATAAAGGAGTTGAACTGAAAGTGAGATTTATTGTTTGTTTTATTATTTGTAATGTGCAAGCCTCCCCTCAGGTAACAGTGCGCAGCATGTACATGAGATTGCGAAGCTTAGTTACAACAACAAAAATATATACATACACATATTGACAAGGTCAGCGATATGAGGTGAATAGAGCGAGAAGTCAAAGATGACACCCAGGTTGTTGCCACTCAGGACGGTGAAGGGAGGGGTTAGGGTTAGCATACTTTATATGTACACTGTACAACAACATTTTTTTCAAAAAGACAATCAGATTATAATCATTTATACCGGGATTTGTAGTTCTCAACGAGCTCTGCTTTGGGTGGACATGGCACAGTGGCAATGTTTGGTGGCAATGTATCTGTGCTCTGCACAGAATCGCTCAAAATTCCATGTGTGCATCTCTAGTACATTAACAATAAGGCCTGTAACAAAGTCGTATTCCATTTCCTCATATACTGGTTTGACCACCCATTTTTTACTTCTTTTTGTAAAGGCTGTAGTGTAGCGAAGCATCCCTACATTTCCCGTAGTCCTAGATGGTTCTCGGCACACACTCTCGTTATGTGCCAAGACCGCTAGTAGAGTATTATGTTTCATGCCTTTTATGCCGAAATGCAATCGCTTTGGCCTGTACTTTAGGCACATATTGTGGAACACCTCCAAACCTCCTGTGTGACAGAATTCTGTCAGTCCCCTCAAATCTCTTGATAGCGTTTTATCAAACACAATCTTCTCAATGGCTTTGTGTGTAGGTGAAGATGGAATCAACCACTTCTTCTTCCGTGCCTCCCCTGGGGACAAAGGGCGATGTTCACATTGGTGGAAATGTTGGTTTTCTGTCCAGCGGTGAACGTTGGTACAGTGGTGCATTAGTGACCGCCATTTTTCAAGTAGAATTTCCACAGACCCTTCACGTGTTTTGGAGCTCCACCAAAGATGGTTGCTGATAGACTGTGACCACTGTGAAATACTTTCCAAACCACTTTTTTTTTTCCCTGCAGCCGAGATTTTCTTATTGATTTAGCAAGATGCCATACGTCAAATTGATGTATATGTGGGAACTGCTCTCTCATTGTCTTGGCTATTGAAACGTGTCTGTCCATGGCTGAGGTCGATGTGCATTCCCCTCGATTGTAGATATTCCAATGATTTTATAAATCCTAGTTTCTCCATGGCCACTGAGGATTTACATTGGGACACCTGCACGACCACCAAACTCACTTTTCTTAATATCCATGTACTGAAAGTGGTAGGTGCAGTACTTGGCTGAAAATCCAGGGCTGTCGCACTGTCCATCGCCAGCTAGCCTGAGTTTGCCTTCGAATGTACTTCTATAGACAATTGTTAAATTATCCAAGCTGCACTAATGGCTGGAAATAGATAATCATGTTGGAATTTGCAGTACTGCGTTTTAGAAATGAAATGGAGTCTCACAAACTGAAAGACTAACTTTCTAAAACTGGACCCACTAAAAAGTGAGGCAGCTGCACACAGTAGATTGCCTGCTGGCAGTTTCCCCAGCATCGGTTGTGCAGACCATGAGAACGTATGATGTAATGTACACGTGGCATGTATTTTGACGTTACTGCCTTGTGTTTGACAAGTCACATTCATCAATGGCTTCCCACATACTTCCCCTCTAACTGAATGCCCACATTTCAGCATACTTATAATATTCACCAAACAACTGTCGAATACTATGTATTTGGCCTCTTTCATTAGACTGCCATCCTGCATCACAGTTGTTTCGGACTGTACCGTTGTGGACATATCACCCAAATTGAAACTAATATCGGTGATACTATGTTCTGATGCGTCAGTGAATAGTGCTGCTGGTTCATTCTCTGTCATTTCAACATCTGTTACTTGAACATTTATGGGAGAACACAACAATGTTGACAGGTTTTTAGGTGGCATTTTTTTGGCGAGTGTAGATTGTGTGAATTGATCTGCGACTACTTCAGAGCTATCTTCAATACATTCAGCATCATCTTCTTGTGGTGGTGCAGTCGCACTGTAGCAATGGTCCAATAAAACTTTGCTCGCTTCTCCGGACACATTCAATTCATGTTCTGGCCATTGGGCAAATGCATCTCGAGTCTGAACACGCCGCGCCTCAATTAATAGTTCCTCCATAGTGTAAATGGTTTGGCAAGCAACATCTCTCATTGGTTTCACTGTCTGTGTATGAATAGTTTGTGCTCCCACAGCCAACTAGAGGACAGATTGGAAAAGGGATGTTCAGTTTAAACCCAAGTCACAGTATTGTACAATTGACAGAAACAAAACATAATATAGTCCCCAGCACAAAACAATTTCTAAAAATATGAACTGTTTGTAACTAACCTTATTTTTGTTTCTTTTCTTTGTCACTTTCTTGACTCAACTTCAACATCTGCACGCTGGCGCTCGACTCGTATCCGCATGTCTCCCCTTCCTCTTGCACTACAATGACAATAATTTCTGGATCCGCATAGGCAGCACGGAATGACTCCATCGACTCCCTGAAACATAGTACTTTCATTACTATGGATCACAATATTGAAAACATAAAACACACTTGAGGACGACCACACAGGTACATCTCAATAGCTAAACGCGAATGAAACATTGTTCTACACAATCGCGCTACAAGTATACAAGATCTGATGAACTCGTTCGATGGAACTGTCAGTATCCATACCTCGTGCTGCTGAAGAACATCTAGGGATGTTGTCAATGTGGTGGACGCTTCAGCATCTCCCTGAAAGACAGTACTTGCATTCGGTAAAACAATTACACGATACATAAAAACTATTACTTGACATGCATAAAACAAGTCTGTAGCGGAATAGCTAAGTAAGATTACCTGATACGCGCTAGAAATGGTTGATAACTGCAGGCACGTCAAGAATGGAGAATCTTGTTGCTTCATATTCAGTGGATAGTCAAGCAGTTGTAAAGGTAAATTATTGTTTGATAATGAAATGCCAATATTAAAAATTGCCATGTAAGGCGACAGAATACTTGAGAATAATGCTATTGAAAATGCACAATATAGCACAGTTCCCTGTGCCCATAAATAGATTTTCTTGGAGGGTTATAAAATCAAAAAATAATGTATTGATAAATGTAATTATTCAAAAAGCTATACTCATATCAATATCAAAAGTATTACAAGGGACACAACACCTAAAATATAAATTAATCCATTCGGCTACCTACACACTACCGCAAGGCCTAAAGCTAAATCCGGACACTTGACTCACCAGTGGCGGAATGTGCACGAATAGTGGGAATAGCGTTTGCGAGCAATTTACGTGTCGTTCGCCGTTTATTGTTCGTTACCCAGGATGTGGCGTACATGTTCGAGGGAAAGTGCCGGCTGCAGATGCGGTATCGATCACCCCTCTTGTCCTCAAAGACTTTTTGGACTCGACTTTCAAGCTCTGACGGTGCATATCCGCAATATCGGACCCATTCTCTTATCCGATCTACAGTTTTAGGGAATACATGCATTGTAGTGCCTTCAGATTTATCATGGGTTTTCGAAGGGCAACCGCTAATCGAACAGGCAGGCATTGTTTAAAATTCTGAAAAGTAAATATCAACATTATAAATTCTTGATGAATAAAAATGTGATAAAAGAGTAAAAACCATACAATGTTCAATGCAAGGTTTGTTTTGGTTGCCGGAACTATACCATTTCATCATGTGCGGCTTAATATTTGCATAGCTTTCACAAATTAATAAATGATGTGACTAAACTCTGGACATGTGACTCGTCCCTTGGATGTACTATCTTGCACGAAAAGGAAAATGCTTATATTATAGACAGGACCCGCGAAGGATGCAATTCGATGACAATTGACACAGATGAAAATAAATAAATCTATTGATAGCACACCAATTGAAACTCAAGCCAATAGCAATGAGACCAACGAACATAGCACTATTGAGTACTCTACTCGCAAATAGATCGAAATTTAAAAAATCAACCAAATATGACTAGGAACATGGCCATACCTTGACCCACAAAAAGTTAGATTCAGCAAGCCGAGTAGTTTGTGGCAGGAGAACAGGTAGATGGCCACAGGTAGCACACTGACGAGTTTGCTCGAAGCGGTCACAGAAGTTCACAGATGGCACGACTACAAGCAGATTGGCATCGATCTCAGTGGTTCTCAGGTAGCACGTTCAGGAGTTGACTTGCAAAGCACAAAGATGTTCTCATGAGACGTATCAAGTGGTTTATAAAGTATTAGAAACAGGGGTGTGTTTGTGAATGAATGACGTGTATATGTCGTGGTAGTATGTGGTTTGCAGGGGGGCGGACAGCGTGAGGGGGGATCCTGGCCGGAGACACGGGGTCTGAAGGTGGACATGTGAGCAATGACCCCTGGGCGTGGGATACCTTTTGAAGAGTACATGGTGTTTGGCACCTTGGCCGTTATCGCCCCCGACAGCACACCTTGGCAGCGCTCATCCCCTGGTGCGAACTGGCTTTGATAGGGGAGGGGGAGGTCGGTGGGCGTGCAGACAAGGCACAGGAAGAGTGTTGAATGGAGAGACACTTGATTGATTTAAAAAATCAAAACAACCGTTGTTAAAATATGTTGTGTTTTATTTTGTTTCTTATTTTGATGGCACAAAAATACTAAACTTTACACATTGTACAGGTCAGGTTGCAGCACAGCAAGGGAAAATCCCCTGTACTCACTGCTGTCACTGGGGAAAGTTTGTTTTATGGCACCAACGACACAGGCGGGTATTACTCTTCGAACGTGGTGTCCAAGCCTCCCGTGAAGCCACCAAGCCTCCCGTGAAGCCACCATGTAAAGGAACGATAGGCCACCAGCCTGTACCACCTGTGAAAAAGAATGATACAAACTGTTTTTAAATGACCAAGATAAGTTTATTAAACCTTTGTTGTCAAAGACAATTCTTGTAACTAATGGCATTCTGCTCGGACAAATGCTATCTAGACACTGCACACTATTGAACGACTTTCATGCGTTACAATGATATGTAGATGTAATTTTGAGTATAGGAGACGACCATGAAATAGTAGTGGCATCACAACCAGAGGATACTTACTCGTTACTCGGATTACGAGTATGAACAGTTGCGCGAAGTTCATGCATAAGCACCATCATTATCCTCAACACGGACCGTGTGAGGCAGGCTGCCCTGAAGTCTGGCAGCTCGGTGATGCATTGCGGCTGTGGCTCGCCTTCAGAAGTGTAGGCCACGCATCCAGAGTTTTCACAGCAGCAGCAGTTCTAGTCCTCGGTTAGCATTAGCTCGCACCGATTGCATGTACACCAGGTGGAAACACCGTCCATGCGACTAGGTCCAGGGTCTTCATCCGTTGATTCGTCCTGCCAACTGCCGTCCGAAGCCCCATCGTTTTGCATTGTTTAACTTTCCAGTAGTTCCTCCTCGGTATACTCGGGCTCGTACATGTAGGGCATTATTGTAGCCATTGTGTGGTAAACAAACTAAAATTTATAGCGATGGTACAGGTAACTGTTCACATGGGCTACAAGCGGCGAAAGTAGCTGACCAGAGCTCAGAAACGAGTCACAGAATACTCAAAGTAACACAGAGAGGAATGGAATCGAAAATCTGCTGCTGTGTGTTGTCAAACGGTCTGTTTATCCTTATTGAGTAAAGAGGCGTCCTGCCATTTCCATGGCGACACATCATTAGGTGAAGCGCAGCGATTGTTGACACGAGACGTGCTTTGGCGTTGGGAAATGGGCGGTACGCGTCTGCTGATGACAGGTTCAGGGGCGGGGGATATGATTTAGTGCAGCAAAAGCAGGTCACCCAGGGCGATGGGGCAAGTGATAAGATTATCACAAAATGGCAGCGCCCTGCTGCCTGTTATCGCGTCTCTTCAGATGACGAAAACTCGGGTAAGGTCCATATGACATTTTTCTACGATCGACCGACTTAGGCTTAAACACACATGGCCGACCCGTAGGGACAATAAAAATTTCTGACCAAACCATTCCTTTAAACTAACCACTTCATTTACAGAATTTAGGTTTCAGTCAGGAATCCTATAATATCCAAGTCTCAAGAAACTAGAGATGTGGCCTGGGATCAAATTTCTTCACTGCTCTTGAGTACAAGCATGCTTTCAAAACCAAATCGTAATTCAATCTACATTATGGGTTGTTAGTAACCATAATGCGGGCATTGCATATAGAAGATTTGAAACATGTAACTAATATAAGGACTAGGTTTTGCTGGGGTGGAGAGTCTTATAAACCCATTAACTATTGCAATCCCTGGGAGTGGACTATTGGCAATGGAAAGTCACATGCATAGCTGCTCAGTGATTGACTTGTGTGTTGCAACAAATTCCTGTCTATTAGCATTTATTGGATTACTCTCTTCTATACTACAGTAATCCTGTTTCTAACTATTTAAACAGGATTAGTCTTGTGGACACAAGTACATTGCTAGTATCTAGTGAATGAATTAAGCAGAATTGTGTTGGTCTCACCAATCTTCCCAGTGACTGAGGATCGTGCATTTACAGCTCTCGTCAACAACTGTTTTATCGTGACTTGTGAAATGGGCTGTTTCCCTGACGGCATCTGAGTGTTGTTGCTGGTGTTTACTGATTTGCGGGTCTTCCTTTCTGACCCTCCCTTGCTCCGATTGTCGTTCTGAAAGGAATCCAGTTACACACAATATGGGGATGTCCCCACTGCTCACCTTTTTAAATAAATGTCCCTTTTAACTGGTTGTTAAATCTGTATTTAAAATAAGAGTAGACGTGCTAACAAGTATGAGCTTTAACAGAGCGAAGGATCACTCATAATATGTGTGAGGGCCACACAGAGCACTCGATATGGACTATCCAAATGGGTCCCTCATCAATTGGGAACAGTAATACGTGTAGTCACAATTGTTTCTGGAAATGAAATAAACATTTAATAGAACATTTTTGGAAATATATAAATATCATTTAACATTATCACCACCAGGGTGGTCCCTTGGCGCCTCTGAAAGATAAGAGGGTGGGGTTGTTAGTGGGGGAAAGCAGGACAAACGTATTGAGGAAGAAATCGATGTACTGTTGGCAGCTTCAGTTTGGTTTGGGGCTGTTCGCTGAGCATGGGTGCAGTTCATGGATCGGTAGATTCCCATGTGCTATTGTGAGAGACTTGTTTTGTTGCTGCGGTGTAGTCGGATGAGGATTGCTGTGCAAGGAAGTTGTTTGTGTGTGTTTAGCGTCTGAGAGGTGTATGCAGATTGGGAAGTTTCGTTTTGGCATTTGGGTTATTGGGGCTTTTTCTTATTGCGTGGGACGTTCAATATGCACCTAGTGCCACACTGTTTCTGCACCAATGGGCTTGTCTTTGTGAGCCGTTAGGTGGTGTGAGGGTAGAAAAGCAGTGGGCCCCCCATCCCTCTTGGGGGTGAGAGGTGTATGGTACTGGGGTTGCCTGTCTCCCAGGGTTACTATGGCTGATTCCCGACCTCTTGAGTTATGGGTGATCCTTGTCTCACTGGCCCCCTTCATGGCTTAGCTCTCTCCCTCTTGGAGTTAGGGGTCTGTCTGGAGTTGAGTGGTGGTTTGGGGGTGTGTATATCCTGGGTTCATTCCTTCCCCGGCTTCTGTCTTCCATGTGTGATCATTGTGGCCCATTATATTGTCTGTGCTGTCTTGGTGTTTTCTACCGTCCAATTGAGAGTTGAAGAGCCAGGTTTTAAGTGATTTTCAGAATTTTAAGTGGTCCATTGTGCTATGTATTTCTTTCGGAAGCGTGGTCCATGTTTTGGCTGCTAGGTGGAGGTGAGAATCCTTTCTTGTGTATGTCCACAACTATGTCCAAACTAATTTAACATACTTGGACGGTAATCCAAACATCTTCAACATAATGTTTTCAAAGTCCATCTCATGAATCAAAAACAGATCAATGAGCTTATGATGACCAGCAAAATGTTTGTGCTGTCTGAGACGTTTCACGTTAAAGTAACTATTATTCAGAGATGTCATCTACATGGAAATGCATACAAAATATAAAAAACATTACACCCTTACAATCTATTATTCACACTGTACTTCATGTAAATGGACTATCTCAAATCAATAGCCCACCAGGATTGTAGTTTACAATCCAGATTTAGGAAATTAGAGAAACCAAAAATTAAAAGTAGTCACCACTAACAACTAACATAGAAGCACAAATCAATTGTAAGGGGCACCAAAAACAACTAATATCCTGAACACCCCTTACACTCGCTGTGAGAAGGGTTAATAATCTCCCATCTAGATATCAAACATTCACCCAGGTGAAAACACCAATGTATGGTCCTCCAAAATACAAACTACCAATCCGTCACTGAAAAGTGCAACCTTGTGAATCAGCTATTCAATACCTGAAGTAAAATGGTCCAGCAATAGATGATAAACATCATATCCTAAATTCAAATACGTGAACGATTAAGTCAGAAACAATTCTTAACAGGGTAAAAGGAAAGGCTACTTTGAGAAATAATGACCAACAACTTGCCTGATGGCATCCCATCTTTGTCGGCTGACACACTGGCTTACTCGCATAACAATGTGCAACCTGGCAGCCCCCACAACACATTGAGGAAACTATCAACAAACTAGAAAAAACACTGTTTGTTGTTCACCAACATACCGTATGTACATCGCACAAAAGAAATTCAATGTGGTTAAATTAAAACAAAACAATGAAACTCCACAGGGTGCTATCCTCCATAAATATTACATTATATGTGAATTAACACTCATTTTCTAGTGGAATAGAACTAAAGCCAACTCTCTAATTACCAGTCACTGGATGTAAATATAACTCAATATAAATCCGATGCTCTCCTTAGTGGATGTATCCATTTCAATCTTCTAAATCTGGTTTGTTATGGTTATTTAAATAATTCTTTAAAAATATTAGCTGTCAAGCTCAAAAGGACAGGTCATGTTGGTATCCACCCCTGACCTTTCTTGCATCATTCACCATCCCTGGATGTATGTGCTGCCTAAGTGGGTGGTCCAGGTGTGCCCTGCGTGCCAGACTCCATCATCGCCTACATTCTCTCTGCAATTGACACTGGCCCATGAGTGGCCAGTGTGTGGTTTATTTAATTGGATGGGGCTATACAGCTAACATACACGTTAAGTGTGGCACAGTGCTGCACTTCTAACCGGACAACCCTCACAAGGGCAGTTGAAATAGTAATTTTTCTTCACACTGGTTTGCCATATGACCACAGTTTGTAAGGTGCTGTAGGCCCAGGATTACTGCAGCCTTAAACGAGTGATAGTATCACTCTTAAGCAAGCATAGACCAGCAAAGTGGTTATTTCTTCAACCGGATTAAGGTGTTCTCAGCACTTGGGGTAGATTAGCCCTTTCTGAGTTCTTTTAACAGCAAACAATTGTCTTGCTACTGGTTTGAGTGTTCCAAAATATGACCCTTACATATTTTTTGTGTGCGGGTGATCTGCTGTAATAAACAATTGCATTGCATTGTGTTATGGGAGGAGGGGCGCTGTGTGTGTGATTGCTTCATGTGATTATGGTAATGGGAGTCTGGAGTGTTTATCGAAGAATACTAGCTCATATGACCCCGTCCAGTGTCGGTCCATGAAAGTCAACTGCCGCTGTGTGCCACAGTTTGTCCGGTAGATTGCTCATCATCAGCACCGGTGCTTCCGCTGTCATCTGGCATGCCTTGCAATGTTCCACTAATGATTGGACCATATCATCAGTGCCAGGCAACCAGACGTGATGGAGTAGTAACAGTTTGGTAATTACCATTACCTGGTGACCCTCATGTGCCACTTCTGAGTATTTTGAAGTGCTGCTGGGATGACTAGTCGCATCCCTCTCATGAGCAGCGAATCGGCAGAGACCGTTAGTTCAGTGTGTACAGTTGCCATCCTTTTTCAAATCTTCCCGGTGCTCCCCTGCAACAACTGTGTTCATACCCACGCCAATGGTCATCTTTGTTTAATGCAATTGCAGCCTTTTGTATGGTTGGGTTGTTTCTAGATGCCTTTTTAGACATCCTTCACAGAAATGGCCAGTGTTAGAGCGTGTTCTGGTTGTAGACCTCCCTCACTGCACTCTTCTGACATGAATTGTGCTGCCGGGCTTCTCCAGATTTAATCGGTCAGGTTGCAGTCTTTTACTGGTCGATTTATGATGGCATAGTCCTACTCTTGCAACCTCATGCACCACCATTCTATGAGGGGAGAGGAGGCATGCGTGCGTTAGGGTTCCCAAACGGGGATAGAAGCACCTGATGATCTGTGACCAGTGTGAAGCGCGTCCCGATGAGAAAGTGGTGGAAATGTTTGCACGCCCACACTGCCGCAAGGCTTTCTTTTCCTGGATAATAGGCTACTTCTGTTTTGGAAAGTATCCTTCTGGCGTAGGCCACTATGCATTTGTCTTGTGCCACTTCTGGAGTGAATTGGCCCAGAATGGCACCGAGCCTCACTGGACTGGCATCCACAGTAACCTGTGTGTGTATGTATCAAAGGAGGCTAGGAGATGTGCATTTTCTAGGGATACTTTGAAGATTTCAGATGCTGTCTGATATGGCGGTGTCCAGTGAAACATGGCTTCGCCATTCATAGTTGTCTGAGGGGGTACTTTGGTGGTGGCATAGTCTTTGATGTATCACACAAGATACCCTGCCATGCCCAGAAAGGTATGGAGGTCAGCCGTGGACTAAAGCAGTGTGAGTTGGTTGATAGTGTGCAATTTTACTGGGTTGGGGTTCATCACGCATTCAGAAGAAATTTGTACGAAGAACGGGAGGGCAGACTTGTTAACGTCGCACTTCCCTAGATTGAGAGCAAACCCTGCATTCGTGAGTGCCTGCCAAACGTGTATCAGTGTTTGGTCATGTTCTGCTTGGTTGTGACCAAACGCTACTTTAAAACTTTGTCTTGTCTTTAAATGCTTAAATAATCTGACAGAATCCACAGATATTGTCCAACTCGCTTGCTTCAGTCTGAGGATAAACCTTATGTTGAGCATTCCAGCATCCTCATACATGTCCAGGGCGACAATTTTGCAGTCAATGGACCTAGACTCTGGAATAGACTACCCCTAGAGATTTGAGCAGTGAAATCACTGAATATTTTCAGAAAACTGCTAAAGACGCACGTATTTTAATTAACTCCATCCTGTATTCGGGATGTAATGGGGACAATCATTTACTGAATCTTATATATTACATGGGCTAAAGCCTGATGGTTATGTGTTGAATGATTATCTCTTTCAATAGAAAATCTGTGCCCAAATATGATTAGGTCTGTCAGGTTATGGACTATATAAATCAGAAGTCAAATTATCTTTTTGAATACATCAGTTACATAGAAATCACAATAATGCATTGTCAAGATAATTTCATTTACATCCTTAAATTATTGAATAGTTCAACATTCACATATATATTCGCATATTTCTTCAAGTGTTTAACACTGGAGTTCTGCAGCCTCTCCACCAAATCATTTTATTTAGGCACCATAGTCAAACAAGAGCTCTTCCTCTACATCCGTGTCTGTCAATGCCGTGAACATGATCACTTCGAAGTCCCAAAGATCTGCAGTGTGACTTGACTTGATTTGATGTTGTAGTTGAATGAATAATTAATCAATCATCCAAATGTTTCTAATATTGGATGCACCAACACAACATTGTTTTCCAGCGGAATGCTGAAAGAAAAAGAAGTATCCCATCTCGTCACTTTGCATGTCTTTCGTTCATCTTTTTCCTTGCTCAGCTGGTATTCCTATCCCATGTTAACAACATAATTTCTCCTTTCTGGGAGCTCCTGGTTGCGATCACCCTCTTTCCTTTTTATTGCATCACTGGTAACGTAAGGTCCACACCACTAATGATACAATCTCTTCATCAGACATGTCCCATTTTCTTGCTGTCATTGGTGTCCATCTCAATATTCTATCTTCAACATCTGGAATTCTGTTCCATATCACTTTTTTCAAAAATGTCTTCTTGTAAAATGTTCTACAATTGAAAGAAAATATAATCAACTTCATACAATTCAAAATTATTCCCCTTAACAATTCAAAGGTACATGCACAAACTGTTCATATATGTGTTAAACTTGATCATTAGCACTTACTCAATACTGCTTCCTTACTCTTGTGTGTTGGTCTTGGTTAACATTTCCGATCGCAAAACCTGCTATGTCCACCAGCAAGGGCAACTGTCATTTCCAGTTGGTGGTTTTCCACTGATTGTAACAGTTAACTTCAGGATATTTTCAAATGTTGTAGCATCATCCATGAGTTGTCTACGGTAAACTGCAGCTGCCATTCCTGATGTACCTTCTTTCCCACATATTTATCTGCAAAATTGATGAAGGCCAATATTCAGCAACATTCCCAGCAGGAAATTGTTAAGGTGAGCTTTGTAGATATTTCATTCATTAATATACTATTGGATGCTATTTCAGGACATTAGGTTGGTATAAACATGGGCCCTATAATGAAAATCCCTGGAGCGAAGTTAAGATTAGATGAGCAGGGGGTAAAGGCAGCGTGTGGTTATCATCAGTGAGTAGGATCTACCACTGAGGTTGTTATCCAGCTTAAACCAGTGAGAAGGAGCTACCACTGGGGAAAGATGAGCTAGTACACAGCATGCACATTTCAAAATTCAACCTAAGATGAAAAGGCATTATTTATGACCCCCTTTATGCTTTAAATGTCATGTAGAATTGCTCTAATAAACTCTGTATATTGTCTCAAACACACAGTTAAATACACATAGGTGTGTTTGTTGGGCATTGGGTTGCCTGGGGAGCCATAGTAGCTCCTGGTTCTTCTAGGTTACATGCAGGACTAAATCGTAAATCCCCCCCCACCCTGAATTTTGAACCCTGAAAGTGAGATAGACCTTAAAGTGTGTTTTTTAAAAACAATCATTGATGTCTAATTACTGTGTGTATAACATTTTGTAATTTTGTAGATGCATACCTTTTCTGTCCATCAATAACGTGAGTTTGTGAAGTACTGGAATCTGTGTGCTCAGTCCAACTGAAATGAAATATTGATTAAATATTTTTGTTGACCAAGTATGCAATTGTGCAACACTTTTAACATGAAAGGAACATTTGGTGAGACATACTCATAATTGTAAAGGGTTAGCTTCGGCAGCAGCATGCAGGCTGCACATCTATCACTCGTGTCAAGTCATTCCTGCAGTGGCCTCGGATTATTCAATGTATGCAAATATAATGCACTTCTGAGAAAGATTGACGTGCCTTTCTGATGCTCCTTAAACACTTCGGTTCTCTTGAAACATGGCAGCTTGTACCTCTAGAAATTTTAACATATAAACTTAGTTCACAAACCCACAATAGTAAATATTAGAAATCCTGTGTATTACAGCGATCCAAGATGCCTAAAACAAATTGCATAGTCAGAAATGAGGCTTATGTTTTGTACATGGAACACATTTCATGTATACTCAAGGGCAGTTTGGTACCCAGCAATTATAGACATGGAACTGTATCTGGCCACTACTGTTAATAATCTTGTCTTCCATTCAGTTTGTGTGGATAGTTTTTGTTCTTCCTTTAATACGGAAGAAATGAGGAAGCAAGAGAAGATAAGAGCTCCTATGACCTCAATTCAGCTGCAGCACTGCTATATTGTCCACACATCTTTTACACTAGAGTAAGCTTCTGTCCATGTTGGGATTGTCGCACAAGTTTAGTTGGAATGTAGCATACGATTGGACAAATGTACATTTGAAGTTTTCACCCACAGGTAGCCTGGCTTCTGCTAACATGTGCCAGATCAGACACTGAGTTTGCCCTGATTATGGATGCAGAATCATGAGTTGCAGAATAATCAGATCACAAAATATAGGTACCGTTTAATAAACCAACTGACATCTCTTGGATTGTTTTACTTCCTCGCCGGTAGAAGAAATGCAAAATAAATCATTGAGTTGCAAACTGTTGATGTCCCTCTTGTTTTTCAGCATCTGTGGCCTTCGTAGAAATCTTGAAACCACTAGATGATTGTATGAAACATGTATAAATGCACAGAGAACAAATGTAAATATAACCTGTGACGTGACAAATTCAAAATAATGAGATCATGTAATACCATATTCCTTCAAACTGTTTCTTGGCACAGTCACGAATCAAGCATTGCCTGGAAATATTGTATTTTTATTTCAGGTAGCTAAATATGAGGTTACATTCTCTTCAAGAGTTCAGAGAAAATTCTGTTTCTTGTTGATCTGCCATCTTGTTTTCTTCGACTACGGCAAATGTTCTGCCATCTTCGGTCTGATTGTTTTCTTTTCAGTAATTCATGAACTTGGAAAGTGAGACATGTATCAACATGGACCAGTGTGCCCTGGGGAACTCCAGTAGAGATGATGGGATCATTCAAGTATCTTTTGCTAAATGGTCACCACGAAAATAATGAACAATGATCATCTATTTATACTCTCAAGAAGGTGTTTGGCCAAGCTAGGTTTCTTCAGGTGCTTTAGAAGCAAAATTGCTTCCAAATAATACAAAACCTGTAACTGTTGCTGAGATGTTATGTCCTTGTTTCTGCTCACGTTTCCCATCACGTGGACACAATCTTTCTGCGCTACCCTCAGAATCATGGCACGTTCATTAGGACTCCTTTCTTCAGGTCTGGATCTTTTGTAGCCAGAGTATTAAACATCAATTATACAATTAAATATGTCAAATACATTGCTAATATACTCCAGTTATGAACAGCATGATCCATATACCAAGCAAGTATTGCACAGCTAGATTTGACCAGGTCATATATTAAAATGATTCTGACGTAGCTCAGGTTATATTTACATATGTGAAGATATATATGTGTTGTTTCAGTAATAACCTAGGGGTTTTGCTGCTCATTACAATGATCATTGCCTTCTTCTCCCGCTTTTTCCGTTCCTTCATTAGTAGCCTGTCAATTCTGAAATAAAGAAATATATTTATATTAAAGATTAAAGCAATTAAGGATCAACAATAATAATCTTGCCATTGACAAACAGCCATCTGATTCAAGAAACAGACGCCAGACTCAATTGTTGGGTACACATTGTAACATTCTGAAATGTCTTGTAGAAATAGAAAAAAGTAATGTCACCAAATCTTTTGCTTACTTTTTGAAGGAGCTGTTCAGGGTTCCCAGGAATGAATAAACATCCAGCCGAGTCCAGCATATCTATAACTTACATTCTGTTCTCTTCATCAAACAGCATATTCAGGTTCTCATATGTGTAGACCCTCCCATGCAGAAGATGGGACATCATCCATTCCTCGTCATCCTTCACCACTTCACGGATTTGCTCTGCTAAGCTGCCCTTCATGCATGCTCTCATCACGTGTGCAGGCAGCCGGGAAGTATTTTTCAAGCACACTTTGCAGACAGGAGGAGTAGGTATGTTTGTTCCTGGAAAAGAAGGTGCAAAGAATCGCGTTCATATTCGGAAGTAATCTAGTAGGTTCTTTTTTTAAAAAAGATCCTTCAAAACAAGACTACCATGTGAAAATATGCTATTGGGAATATTGTTATGCTTGTAATTATGCAGATGGCACTAACATTGAAAAATCATCAGTGAAGCATATCGTGCACCATTTCAGCATTACTGGAGAGAAATGGCCTACTTTGTATAAGTCTACAATGCTTTTATTTTAATAAAAGACAGTCTTACAATTTGGGGATGAAGTGAAACATATTAACGGGTTTGTATTGTTCTCAGTAGTATGCAAATGACACTAACATAAAAATGCTCAAATTCAAAGAAATGTTAGACCTATGTTCTTCATGTAAATATCAGGCCTAAATAAACTACTCGGTGTGACAAACCTTGTTTGGTAATGGCGCTGGCTTTTGGTTGTTGACCAATTGTAATCTTCCATTCGTTGGCTAGTCAGCATTTGTAGAATTAATGCAAAGGAGACTCCTGATTGGTTATCATCAGTACACATGTTAATGTTGTAACAAATATGGATCACATGTTTAGCAATATATGCTACGCGAAGGTGAAACAAAAGCCGACATGTGTTTTGATTGTGCTCTTTATCGAGGCTGTGATGGGTGAAGTGTGAAGTGTGGGGTGATGGTTGTGAAAACTTTGACGCAGTGGTAGTGATCATCGATAATGAACTTTACAAATAGACAAGGAAATAATATATTTTCGCATTCATATTGTCATATGTCACATAGGGGTGATGTGTGGTGAATTGTGGTGGTGATGAAAATAGAAGGGCAATTGCAAAAGCAGCATTTGTGTGCAGAAAGGCAGATACATTTTGGCATTTGTAGATTTGGGCAGCACATGTGTGCAGAAAGCCAGATGCATATTAGCATTAACACATTGAGGCAGAAGCACATGAGCAGTTTGCATGAAAAACAAGAGGTACCAAGGAAGATGAACGGGAGGGGGAGGGAAGGAAAGCAAAAAGGAATGGTTTAGAATTGAGGTGAGGGTGTAGAAAAAGCTATGGTGGTGGGGATGTTGTAGTGCTTACCAGACAATTGGTAGTGGTCTTGAATTGGGAGTAGAGGCCTGGGGAGCCTCCCGCTTGGGTACTGGCATTATGTTGGATAGCCAATCGGAAGTAGGAAGGTAAAGCCAACTAGCTGTAACCTGGCGGTCCGAATGATCTACCTTAGTGGTAAAGCAGAGTGGCCGAAGGACGTGGGGATGTAGTTATTTGCTAGCCAGTCACCATGGCGTGCTAGTAAAATTTAATGCGTGACCATTGTGTGCTAAGCAAATTGAAGCGTTAAGGCGCTGTGATTCAGCTAATGCGGGCAACCTGTTGGTAGGGATGCCGGCGGTATCTGGTGTCTAGAAAACATGATGGAAGCGGTGAGGGGCCGTGCTGCTGCTGCGTTGAAGGCGGTCGGGGTGCCACCTGTGTCTAGAGGGAGACCCGGCCGTCGGTATGAGGTGATAGCCCCAAGTGAGGCAAAGAGCTGAGCATGGGCCCATGATAGAGTCAGAAGGGTGCATGCAATCCACGCGTTCTGATGTTGAATTGGTATCTGTGGATGTGCGCCTGCAGTGTGATGGTCCAGGGGGGTGCGATTGGGTGTGGGGGGGGCAGGGCTGTAAAAGGTCCCAACCTGCCATGAATTG
Source organism: Ambystoma mexicanum (assembly GCF_040938575.1). Classification (NCBI taxonomy): domain Eukaryota; kingdom Metazoa; phylum Chordata; class Amphibia; order Caudata; family Ambystomatidae; genus Ambystoma; species Ambystoma mexicanum. The sequence continues at coordinate 152,170,030 of NC_090927.1, forward strand.
GAGGCAGGTGGGGACAGTAATGAGATACAGGGTTTGAAGTTGCGAAATCGCTAGTCCCGGATCCCGGGGGATTTATGGGGGACTTCTATGTCATTCGAGGTATGTCGGGCTCGAAGGGGGCCAGGTCGGTGACTGGAGGTCCGTAATAATTAATAGCGGGCGGCCAAGGAGAGTAACGGACGGCCCAGGAGGGGCTGGGGGAGCAAGAGACGGGAGGGCCGGTCGTGTTGGTGACTAGCGGCACCTCAGTGAGGCCCCAGAAGTACTGAACTGTACGTGCGGCTGGTGTGGCAGCCGCAGGGGCAAGGCAAGAGGTTCTTACCTGAGAACAATGTGGAGACGCTCGACGGTGTGGTGATACAAAAGGACTGTCGAATGCGGCAGGTTCAATAACCTGCATTCTCTGATTGGTTGAAGTAATCAATGTGCTGATAGGATCCTGATGGCGTGTCAATCAATAATGGGACTCGACAGTGGGGCGTAAAGCTTTTACGGTTGGTGAGAAGTTCAGAGCAAGGGCAATGCCAAGTTACGATGCTGGAATAAAAAAATATAATTCTATACCAGTGGAAAGTTCACCATGTGAAATAGCACAAGGTGATTCACCTGCCTGTGGGGGCTGTAAATCAAGCAGGTTTTGTACGACTCTGCCGTGACGCAGAAGAGGGTCTCAAATCAGCTCTTATGTCAAGGCATGTGGCACAATGGAAATTAAGGTGCGGGGTAGATATTTACATTTGGAACTAGTTTGATGGTCCGCGTTAAGTGGGGGCAAGGTACATGGCCAAGGCATACATTGTGGGAGTGAGATGGCAAGGTACTAGGCTGTAGGGGGTCTCTAATGAAGTGTGGGCAAGGTAAGTAACCCAGTCGATGGGGGGGGTTGGGCGTGGCAACCACACAGTTGTGAAGGCAGCGCTGATTGGGACGCAAGTTGCTCCTCTGTGTGCTGCCAACGTAGTTTCGGTCACATATGGCATACATAACAAATTTTGATTTACAGTTGATATATTGTTTTATTCCATGTTTGCTAGTGCCATTAAAGGTGAGTGTTTTCATGTTCCTGGCATGCCCCACATTTGTAGAAACCCAATGGTTTGGTACTGGTGAGCCAATTATCAGTGCCATGTAGGATGGGCTAAGGATCGCCCTGAGAGTTTTGGCCTTGGTGTAGGTCAATGCGGGCTTGTTTGGCAACCATCTCCTGATGTCTTCATCTATTTCAAGAATGTGCCAGTGTCTATTCAGAATTTTCTGAACATTATGGCTGTCGCTGCAGTACTTTGTGATGTATCTAATCTTGTCGTCCTCTTCAAGGGTTCTTCTGGATCTTTCTTTTGGCATCAGTGTTGTGTGTTTTCTTTTCCGTGCCATGTCGATGGCTGAGTTGATTGCTTGCTGTGCGTAGCCGAAAATCTCTTCAAGTATGGAACATTCCTTTTTGAACTCTGCTTGCGTGCTACAATTGCGTTTTGCTCAAATGAATTCCCCCTTGGGAATGTTGACAGATTTTTGATGACAACTGGTGGCATGGAACAAAGTTAACTTCCGTTGGCTTCCTGTAGGTTGTGGTGATCAGCTCAGTTCCAACCAGACTGATTGTGATGTCCAAAAAGTCAATCGAAGTTTGGCTTGATGTGCCAGTTAGCTGTAACCCAAATTTGTCATTGAGGTAGTCTTGGAAATGACCCAGTTATTCCATTGAACCAGTCCAGATCATCAGGATATGATCGATGTAGCGGAACCATTTATGCACATGTTTGCTAAACTCATGGTTGGAGAAGGCATGTACCTGTTCATATTGGTGCATGAAGAGATTTGCTATGGACGGTGGTAGGTCCTTCCCATAGATATTCGTTTGGTTTGTCACAGGGTTTGTCAGAGAGAACTCCAGGATTCCTTGGTGAGTTCAAGGTGTGAGCAGAAAGATGCTGATGCTGTAACGAAGGCAACATCTATGGCCATAAGGGCAAGTCTGTGGTCCATGGCCGTATAGGGGGCCATAACATTGAGTCACTAGTATATAGTTGGTTTGCCATGTGATATCATGTGGAAGTAGTAGCGTGTGCATGCTGTCACCTCCAAATGTTGGGGTTTTTGGAGCCTCCCGAGCAAGTACATTATTGATGTATTTGCTGAAAGTTTGTTATGCATCCAATACTGCTTACAATCGGACTCCCTTCCGGGATCTTGTTGGGAAGGGGTGTAAGCACTTCAGTCTATTCATGACCATTACATTCACTACACCTGATCTAAATGCAAGCCTGACCATTAGTCCCCTAAAGACAGTTTACATATATCCCCATTACTGTGTTTTGCAGGTGTAGGGATGTTACTCCCAAAGCCCCCGCACTGCAGATAAAGGCATGGCTTGGAAGTCATTTCCCATAAAAAGATTGGCAAAAAACTCACTAAAATGAATTGCAAGAGGAATCCAATAAACATGAAAAGGAGGGTGTTCCCATTAACAATGGGAACTCCCGTCCCCTGCACACCTCTGGGTATTGGATAACAAGATCCAAACAAAATATACTTTTTTGTTCACTTTTTGTTGATTTTTAGCATTGCAAAGTATCAATTAAGCCACTCTTTTGTACAAATATTACATATGAGAACATGCAATGATTTGTTTCAATATACACAAAAGTTTCAAAAGGTCTTTATGAAGGCATGATAGTATTTTAGTAACATATACATAATAATAAATGTTCGAGTTCGATTCACTCAAAAAGAATATACAATAATTCAAGAAAAAAGGAAGGAAAAGCCTTCCTAATTCAGAGCTCTACGCGTTTCGAGAGTGTGCCTCTTCTTCAGGAGCAATAACTTTTCAGTTTAGACACAATGTTTTCTTGTCCTGTTATTAATTCACAGTCAACAAATAAATTCAAAGTACAACCTTTTCATTTTTCTTTCGTTTTTCTGTCTTTAGAACTTCAAGCATCCCTTCTTGTTGTGGAATGGTGAAAACGTCATCTAGTGAAGTAGCAATATGATGTGCTGTAAATGACAATAATATGTATATTAGCTAGTGATTTAAACAGGGAATTAAATGAATATAAACCCGTGTGGGAAACGGTATTCCTACCTATGTTTCTTGTTCATATCCTGTGTGTTTCTCAATTCAAAGATGACCACTGTTAATGGCTGGCATCTGTGGCTTCTAATCAGCCTTCGTTCTGTCACAAATAATAATTTAATAATTTCTATCAGAATGTAGTCGCACATTATACTTTCGTATGATTCCTTAACTTAAATTCAAAAAATTACCTCAATGCCCTGTTGGTAGTGTTTGTTGTCGTGCTGAGCCCCTCGTGGTCCCGTCCCCAACTTTTCAAAGGTAACCTACGCGAAAAACATTGTGTCAATGTATGTAACTTTTCCCATTTCACTAATAGATGTTATAACATCTCTCATTTCTTTCATACCTTATTAGTGATGTTCCTTCACTCCAACACAAAATCTGCAATCTCTGCCCGAGCCGCGCGTGTTTTCGATCCTCTCTCCCTATTCATTGTCATGTGACTTGAGGTCGTATGTCTGTGTAGATCATGTGATCAGATTAGCATTCTGGGAGTCGTAGTGTTGATTGCAAAATAGTGTGCAAATGCATGCTGACCGTGTGTATTTAGTTTTAATAGCCATTACCCTGTGAGATCTATTGCTTATCTGTGTGTGTCGTTTTACACTGATTACCAGACTGAAATAAAGTGTTTCCTTATTGACAAAGAGCTAAATCTAGCCCCAGTGTTATGGGGGAGTTGTAGTGTCAATTTAGATAATACACTATGTGTTTAGTGTTCAAATGGGTTCTCCAGTTCATATATCTTTATTTACCCCACTCTCGAGTGAATGTGACTTTCACCCCACTCATTAGTAAAAACGGCCACTTGACAATGCCAGGTCAACTTATAGGAGTTGTAGTCCTAGTACTGCTATTCTCAGAAATTGAGCAGCTCACTACGCTAATTCTATAGTGATGTGGTCAGGTAGGTTTTATACCAATGGTAATGTCAATTATATATGCCTATGCGTGATTTCTTGGTGATGGCTCAGCTAGATCCATGTTTAGAGTCCAGGACATAATCTATAGATTGTCTTTTCTTCATTCCACATTGGTAAGTGGGAGATAGGTATACATTACAATAACTCCAGAAATTTCTCAAGTGTGTATCGCTACATGCATGTGACAGTAGTAGAACAAAGAGATTATGAAGGCAGTTGACAATTTGTACAGGGAACATTAACATCATTATTTTTTCTTTTTTCTTTTCTTTTCACAAGAATACATCCAGGCAATACTCCTCGTTCATACCTCTAGGCTCGAGAGAGTCCAATTTGTGCACCCAAAACATCTCTCTACGAGATAGAATTTGCTGTAAATTGCCCCCTCTGGCTGGTCGTGTAATTGTTTCCAAAACTACAAATCTAAGCTGTGAGATTGTGTGTTTATGCTCCCTAAAGTGTCTTGTGACTGGTGACTTTAGGTTTCCTGTTCTTATATTAGACTTGTGTTCTGAGATACGATCCTTTACACGTCTCGATGTTTGGCCCACATAGTATTTACCACACGGACATATAAGTCCATAAATTACACATTTATTGTCACAAGTGGCAAAATTTTGTAAACTAATTTTCTGGCCTGTATATGGATGTCTGATTGTTGGTCCTTTCTGAACATTATTACATTGACTGCAGTTCAAACAGGGAAATGTACCTTTCTTTGTTTTAAACAAGAATTGTTGTTGTGCCGTGTTTACCCTCTCTGCCTTGACCAGTGAGTCCCGTAGGTTTCTCCCTCTGGTATAGGCCATTAATGGTGGTTTTGGGAATAAACTACTGAGTTTTGTGTCCAACCTGGTAATTTTCCAATTCTTAAACAAAATCCTTTTGATTTGTGTGCTTTTGGTAGAGTACTGTGATAAATAGATCAGTGGAGGATTGTCCTTATCCTTTATGGTCTTTTGAATTAACAGGTCTGATCTTGTCTTTTGATGGCATTTTTCTTTTGCTTCTGTAAGAATGTTTTGAGGGAATCCTCTCTTCTCAAATCGTGACATAAGATCTTTTTCTGCTTCCAAGAAGGTGTCCTCTTTTGAGACTATTCGTTTGATTCTTTGTAATTGGCTCAAGGGCAAGTTATTTTTCAAGTGTTGAGGATGGTGACTCGTAAAAAATAAGCTGTTGTTCACATCTGTGGGCTTCCTGTAAACTGTTGTTTGTAGTCTTCCATTTTCAGAATACATTTTTGTGTCTAAAAAGTGCACAGCTGGTGTTCCAATTTCTAATGTGAATTTGATCCGGTCATTACATGGGTTTAGATATACATGAAAGTTTTCCAGTTCTTCTTTTGTGCCACACCATATGCCAAGCACGTCATCAATGTAACGTTTCCACATCTTTAACTTCTCTGACCATCTTGTCTAGGATGTACTGAGTTTCAAAATAAAACATAAATGTGTTGGCATATACTGGGGCCATGGCTGCCCCCATTGAAGTTCCTGCAATCTGTAAATAATATTGACCTTGAAATCTGAAATAATTATTGTAAAGGATCATTTTAGCAAGTTGGATGACAAACGTTTTGTTAGATAGAAAGAGTTCCTGTTGGAGTAACAGCCACTCTAAGGCCTCCAGTCCTTCCTCATGGGGAATTGAGGTATACAAGGATTGTACGTCAAGTGTAAATAGTATCCAATTCCCTTCTACTTCACAAAACGTGTTCAGTATATTAAGTAAGTGGGTCGTGTCTCTTAGATACGTTGATATAGATTGGATAATGGGCTGACGAAGTTTGTCTAAATATTTGGACAACGGGTCAAAGACACTTTCAGTTGCTGCAACTATTGGTCTGAAAGGGGGATTTCTTAAATTTTTGTGTACTTTCGGTAGTCCATAGAATACTGGGAGAATTGGATTTTTATTTAGTAGGAATTCCTTAGTTTTCTCTGTTATCCAGTCTTCTTCTGCTGCTTTGTTCACCACTTCTTCGATCATCTGTTGGGTCTCTCTTGTCGGATCATGTTGTAGAGTCATGTATGTATTGGTGTCTTCGAGTAAAGACAGACATCCTTGTTTGTACAAATTTGCATCCATAATTACAATGGCACACCCTTTATCCGCTGGTTTGATCTCAATTGTTCTATCATTTGCTAACTCTTCGAGTATTTTGTATTGGTGTTTCCAGAGATTTTGTTGTCTCATGTCGGCAAATTTCATTGAGCGTAGATCTTTCTTCATTTTCATTTCAAACAAATCTAATGTTGAATTCTTAACATTAGGAGTAAACGTACTTTTTGACTTGATTTCAAGTGATTCAAATGTTGTTGATCTTTCTTGTATTGCAGGTATGGAATCAAAAAATAGTTTTAATTTCATTTTCCTTACCAGTTTGAATAAGTTCACTTCTTCTGAAAATAGATTTGTTTGGTTTGTTGGTACAAAAGATAGGCCTAGACTCAGTAGGTCCAATTGTTGTTTGTTAAGGATTTTGGTCGAAATATTGATGATCAAGTTTGAGTTTTCTTCTTGCTCCTTAGGTTTCTTCCTCCCTCTTCGCGCTCGCCGTATTCTAAAAAATCAGGTGCGTCTAGTAAACCTTCGTTCTGAGCACTTGGGATTAATCCTGTGGGTACAGTCCCTGATGTTGATGGTTGTTGTGTAGGAGCTAGATCTCTCCCCTCATTCGATGCGTCACTTAATGGCTCTGTGCTCTTGCTTCCTCTTCTCTGTGTTTTCTGTTGTGGCGTTCTTTGTTTCGAATTCTGGAAATGTTGATTTTGCTGCTGGTAGTACTCTTGCCACGTCTCTTGAGTAGTCCAATGTGTCACGACGGTATTTTCGAATCTTTCTCTGCTCTATGTCCTTTTTGTATGAATCAAGTTTCTCATTTGTGAAGGCCAAGATATTTTTTAATTCATCTACTGAGGTTAGCGAGACAAGTTGCTCTTTTAATTCTGTTATTTCCGTGTCCAATTTAGATAATGATGCAGCTAATTCTTCAATCGTCAACAGAATAAGATCTAATCAACATTTGTTTAGAATTCGTTCCCACCTAGCCACAAATTCAATATTGTCCTTACAGAGTGTAGGTTTTAAATAAATTCGAAGTCCTCTGGGTATTTTTTGTGACTTGTAATATTCAGTTAGGGTTGTAGCATGCAATTTCTGTGCGATGCCTGTAGCTGCTACATTTTTTTTATTGTTATATGGCTAAAAACAACCTTTAACAATTCATGGTTAATACATATTGCACAAAACAAATCAGTCCAAAAAAGACAAGGGCATTAGTTTACATTAATAAAATCTTCCAGTCATTACAAGGATGAAAACCTAGTTCAAAATTCATTGGACAAAAAATCGTACAAGACAAGTATAATAATTAAAAAAGTTAATTGGCAAAAGGTAAAAGACCACTTATCAGTGTGGGATCAAGAGGATAGAATGTAAATCCAATTTTTAAAATTTCACAAATCTGGTCACTGCTATCACAGTTGAAGTTAGGCGTCCGGCCAGTCAACATGGCCAGACTGATTCGACATCCCCCGAGGGTCAGAAAATCTTTTGAAAAAACGTCAACCCCCCCCCCACCCCCCTTCGAGGACCGCTCCACAAGATGTAAAAAGGTGCTTAATGGTTTCAATCTGTCCTTGTACATTACAGAAATGGCAATTGGTAGATTCAGGTGGAAGATGACCATATTTAACCAACACTTCCCATGTTTAAAGTAAATTCAGTCTACAACGCAAAACAAATCTAACATTCCTATCAGGGTAGATTGAGAAATATGGAGCGAGTACCCCAACTCATTTATGATCACCACCCAGATGATTTAGTGATTTGTAAGTATGCATTTAGTCAACAGTAGCAAACAAATCTTGCCTGAATAACTGTAGTTTGACTTTCACGGGATTGAAGAGTCAAATCCTCCACAGATTAATTCCATTAAGCAGATAGATACAAAAATAATTACAGAACTTGGCAATAAAACTATCACATATTTTATCCTTGATAGTTTGAATATCAACAAATAGTGAATCCTTTTATGGGCATCCAATGTTCCCTAGATGATAATGCCGGTAAGCCGGCCGGATTCATATCGTACCACCGATAAGGGACTACTACTAGGAATACTTCACCAAATTAGGCTAATACCTCTAAACTATCCACAACATCTATCGGTAGGATTTCAATCTCATATAACAGTTTAGGGTGACCTTAGCTTGATAACATTTTGAAACGGGGATTAGGCTGGTCTTGCCATGTTTGGAATAAATTCTAAGTGTCTGATTCAAGAGCACAATAGTGCATGTTCTGATTCAATCTTTCAATTGGGTCATTTGGAATTTGGCATAAATGGGGAATCCCAAATAAACAAAGTTAGTGACTTGACAATCTCTTCACAACCCACTCGCCAAATACGATTCACTACCTTCCGCTGGTTGGTGCAATACATAACTTTTGTTTTGGCAGAATTAACGTTCAAGTGGTGAGTTGTGGCAAATTCAGAAAAGCAGTATTCCGTCTATGAAGGCCCAACCAAGAATAATCCAAAAGAAAACCATGAGCATATGCCAACCACATTGCATTTCTATTGCTGATTTTCGGTGAGGTAACTGCAGATGGCATCAAAGATTCCTCAACATACTGTCCTGCCAGTTCTCTAGATGACCCAACAGCAAGGTGTTAAGACGGATTTCTGAACTCTGTCCTGGTGGCGCAGAAGTTCAGAAGGCCAACCTAATTACTTGGAACAGGGTAACCTCTGGACAAGCCAGACCAATCAAGGTAGCGATCGCGGCGGTCAAGACTAGGTCTCAAGAGGGGTGAGGGTGACTGAAAGCCCGCAATGAGCACACAAAGCAAGAGCGCTAACAAACTACTCCAAACAGTTGTTATATCAAAAATAGATACACATTTATTTTAAGGCCTTTAAAATAATGACCGTAGCGAGAAAATCACAATATCACAATATTAAACCAACACATACCATATCAACACAATATATATACAAATACACAGTCGCAAGCGTTTAAAGCACGAAATATGTAGTCCACCTGTCAGGGAAGGAAAACAGGCAGTGCGATAATGCTTTCGACTCAGTTCGCCTTTATAGGCACCTAACTAGATGGAAGTCCGAGCCCTGCGAAGAGTGGAGCCTTGTGCTCAAAGTACCTGCCACGCCGGTGCCAACGGGCAAAAGGGGAAGCTCTTCGGAGGAAGTCAGGCAGTTCGGGTCAGTGCACAGCAGAAGGAGAACAGGTTCCGCAACTCAAGCGCAGCCTCCACAGCGGGCAGAAGCAGAGCGCGAGCGCGGCAAAAGGGTGCTGTTTTTACACAGCAGGGAAAAGCAATGGGATACTGCAGGAGGGCGACCAGATCCTAGATATACTACTCACCGGTCCCCGAAGCAAGCAGACCCAGGCTTCTCCACGATAGTTTCAGCAGCTGGCAGGTTCAGAAGAGCAGGGAACGCTTTGTAGTCGTGTAGAGCAAAAAGACGTCCCAATCGACGAAACCGGCACAGTTTTGTTGCCGCACAGGACAACGGAGCGGCCGTGTGTATTCGAGCCAAATGAACCCTCCTCCCTTCAGACCTGGGAACGCCAAGCGTACGAAGCGTGGGAGAGGGACAAGGACTCGCAATACAACACAACCTTGCGGCGGTTGCAGAGCCAAACTCCTTTGTAAGCTGGTCAGTCAACTGGATGGCCCAGAGACGCTTCCGAAGGCTTACTTGGCGGGAGATGGTTGAAGATGCCGGGAATAGCTGTTCCTGCTATTCCAAAGGTCGAAGCACCAGTACAGGCCTTCTGGTTCGATCAAAGGAGGACAGGGGCTCTCCGGACGACAGCAGTGCAAAGGAGGATTCCTTCAGCGGGTCACCAGCGATTCCTCGGTCCAGCCTCGTAGTTGCAGGATACTTGGCTCCTGTATTCCTTCGTTCGTGAGAACTCAGGAGATCGACATGGTAGTGGTGTTTCCAGCCCCCTCTTATCCACGGTTCCCTTCGCGCCAAAACGGAGGGCAGCCAATGGGAGATCCGCTCATCAAAACACATACCATACGTGGACCAATCACGGACCACGGTGGTCCCAGGCATTCACACCACCCTAGACTCTCTGGCACCCAGGATGTGTATTGGGACCAGACATCCCAGCCCACACCCTGGAGGCACACAAACGACATGTAGAAGCCCGCGAAAGCAACCACGTTTCGCGGGAAAGTACATGCCCAAATAAGGAAGGCCCCGGGTCGCCGGACCTGGGGAAGGTGAAGGGAGCAAGACGGACAGTGGACAGGACAAAGGAGCCTCGCGGCCTGGCCATTTTGGGAGCCAGGCCACCATTTTGGGTTCAGTGCAAAAACGTGCTCAGAACGCCAAAAGGAGCTCAAAATAAACAAAACGATCGCTGCCACCATTCCAGTCCCTGAATGACTTGCACCGATCAAATACCATCCTAAAAGAGTATCTAGGGCCTGTAGAAGGCTAGAGACCCAAGAGAGCTGTAACTTAGCTTACAGTGCCCTCTTGTGTCGTGTTGCACTAAAGCTGCGACACGATAAAAGAAACTACGGGAAACCACGTTCCCCGGTACTGACTGTCTTAAGGGCATGTCAGTTTCCCCGTAAGAAAGGAGCGAAAGCCCAGAGAAGTGCGGCAGAAGGCTGTACTTCTCTGGCAAAGTCAAGAACAAGGTTAAAAACAATAGCAAAAAGTTTAGGGGTTGCCACATGGAAGGAAAATTCCCTACAATTACGAAATCTTTCCTAACACAAGGCTGCAAAGACCTTACTGTCAGCATCCAGGATTGCTATTGGGCAATAATTTTGCAGATTCAGCCTGCGCTTAACCCTAGGGGTTTACCGAATAGTTAATTTACTAATCGGCTGAATACCGAGTAGTTGGTCCAACTATTCGGTCGGGGACGAATAGTGAGCAGAATAGTTTTTTTTTTTTTAGGCAAATATGTTATAGGGCATAATAAGCAGTATTCTTCTTCTTCTTCTTCAAATTATCGAATGCGTGGGCGGACCACGCAGGCGCTTCCCCATCCAAAAGGATGATGTGCACCTACCCCACCAATCTTACACACAGCCCTCACATTCTCATAACTCCGCCCACCGCCCGTCTGCCCCACAAACTCCAGCAGCACATTGCTCCTCTCCCTGCCTCTCACCCCGACTCCTCCCAGCAAAGCCTTCCCACTCAGTTCAGCCACTCCCAGCGCAGACAACTGAACCCTCATCAACTCTCTCTCTCTCCTCAACATGCCTCTCACACGCAAGCAGAAAATGTCCCACAGTCTCAGGCACCCCACACACCACAGTCCTCGACTCGCGCTTCCCCACTCGAAACGGACTATCATTCAGCCCCACATACCCTATCCTCAACCGGTTCAGCATCACCTCCTCCCTGCATCCACCTTCACAGACACTTTCTCACGAACACCAAACATCCACCTGCCCTTCACCCCACTCTCCCACCTCTCCTGTCACTCATCCATAACCCGCTTCACCACCACAGCCTTTACCTCATCCACACTCAAAGGTATCCTCACATCAACCGCTCCTCTCCTCATACCCGCACCCGCCGCCAAATCCACCAAGTCATTACCCAAAATGCCACTGTGACTGGGGACCCACACCAACTCCAGATCCATCCCCCCACGCACACACCGATCAATCTTCCTCCTGATGTCCAAAATCACATCCTTCCCATCACCATCCCCTGCCACAATCGCCTGGAACCCACTCAATGAATCCGAAAACACCACCACCTTCTCAAACCCCAACTCGTACACCCTATCAATCGCCAATGCAATCGCCACCAACTCGGCCGTACAAATCAACACGTCAGTCGCCCCACTTTATACTCCCCAGTGCTTTCCAGATAACTCGCCATACCCAATCTCCCAGACACAGGATCCTTCGAACCATCCGTGAATACCTTATACCCTTCCTTCCCTGCCACGTACGCCTGACCCAAAGCCTTGATCTCACCCGCAAACCCTGCTTCTTCGACACCACACTCGACAACTCCAAACACACCTTTGGAGACCCCATCATCCACATCGGCCATCTCACCAAATCCGTACCCGTCACAGCCAATAACTCGCTCACACCCCACTGCACCCCCTTCTCCCACATGTGAAACCCCAAAGTGCCCCCCCCCTTCCTCCTCCACCGGTCCCTATAATAGTCAAACCTCCAATTATACATCAAACATTCACGCACCGGATGAGCCACACTCTTCGCACTGCACTTCACCCACCACCTCATATTCAACGCATCCCTCCTCAACCCCAGCGGCATCTCCCCCACAAGCACCTGAACCGCATTCACTGGAGAGGACCTCATCACACCCGAACACACCCTCCATGCCCTCGTCTGCACCCTATCCAACCGCAGCTTCTGACTCGCCGTGAAACCCACTGCCGCCTGAAATCCAAAATCCATCACACTCAAAATCAACCCCTTATACAACATTCGTAAACACTTCTGCTGCGCACCCCACTCTTTCCCAGACACCGCCCGCAACAAATTCAGCCTACGTTTACACTTATCCACCACACCACCCACCTGCAAATTCCAGTTCAACTTCGTATCCAAAATCACCCCCAAGTACCGAAACGCTTCCACGCTCTTCACCCTCACACCTTTCAAAACCAAGTCCAACTCCTGCTGCACTCTTCTCCTTGAGAAAACCATACTCGCACTTTTATCCAGACACCGAAAAGCCCCATTTCCCACACCACTCCTCCATACGCACTATCACAGCTTGCAGCCGACTCTGCACCAACAACAAACTCCGCCCGCTTACCCATACCACACCATCATCTGTGAAGAAATCCACCTGTCACCCGATACCCGCCAAAGCCCGAATCAACCCATCCACCATCACATTAAACAGCATCGTACTAATCACACTCCCCTGCGGTGTCCCATTCTCCATCTTCCAAACCTCAGACATCACCCCTTCACTCTCACCTGAAAGGTCCTATCAGCCAAAAACGCCCTAATCCACCGAAACATCCTCCCCTTCACACCCCCAACAGTCTCACCAACAACCCACTCCTCCACACCATATCATATGCCTTCCCCAAATCCAAAAAGAACGCCCCCACCAGCTCCCCATCACACAACGCCTCCGCCACACTAGTCACCAAACTCACTAACGGATCTGCCACCGACCGATTCCTCCTGAACCCACTCTGAAAATCACTCAAACACCCATTCGACTCCAAATAAAACCCCAACCACTATCCATTCCATAACCTTACACAGCACAACAGTCAGCGCAATCGGCCGATACGATTTACACTCTGTAGGGACTTTGCCACCCTTCAAAATCGCCACCACAATCGCTCTCTTCCACAACCTCAGCAAAACTCCACTCTTCCAGATCTCATTGAACAGTGCCAACACCTCCAACTTACATTCCACTGGTAACTTCTCCAAAAATACATACATGACCCCATCCACCCCTGGACTAGACCACTTCCCCTTCCGATCGCCCCATCCAACTCCACCATAGAAAACGGGACCTCAAACTGCTCTTCCCAAGGCCCAACATCCGCCAACAACTCCCGCATCTCCTCCTCAACCACACCCATACCTAGCCTCACCACCTCTGGGAAGTTCCCTGAACTGTGCAACCCCGCAAAATATTCCCCCAACAAATTCACCTTCTCCCCATCCTCACTGACCACCTCCACCCCTTTCAACAACACAGGCATACCACCCTGCGGCCTCATCAACCCGGACATCCGCTTAAACTGCTTCCAAACCTCACCCACACCAGAATGACTCCCCAGGGACCCACAATAGCCCCTCCAATATCCACGCTTCCTTTCCCTAATCACCCTCTGCACCACCGCCTTAGCCTTCTTATATGCCAACAAATCCTCCAACATTCCCGATCTCACTGCCCTGGCCCTAGCCTTCTTACGCGCCGCCACAGCCCGTGAACATTCCACCGACCACCAAGGAACCTCGACCTTCCCACCCTTCCCCTTCACAATCTCCGGAACTGCCGCCACTGACGCCACTCTCATTCCCTGCACCAGCTGCTCATTCCATTCATCCGCCCCCCCATCCCTACGCCGAGGAACAATCCATTCCTGACACAATCCCTTATACAACTCCCAATCAGCCTTCCTATAATTCAACCGACTCCCAAGCATCCGGGATCTGACCCCTACCTCACCCCTCAGTCACCAAAATGCCAGAATGATCGCTCCCCATATCCCCATCCTCACGCACCACCCAATCACATTCACCCGCAATCGCAGCTGACACCCAGGTCCGGTCCAAAAACGACAACTTCCCAGTCCTCCCATCCAACCGCGTGCCCAAACCATCATTCAGCAAAAACACACAATTCATCCGCCATGCCCTCCAACAGTTCCCCATTCGCATCCGTCCGGTCACTACCCCACAACATATTGGCACTGTTGAAATCACCACACAAAACGCAAGGTCCCACATGTCCCCTTATCACTCCAGACAGCGCACCCACCTCCACCACCTCACACGGATTATAATAATTCAACACCAATACTTCCGATCCCCCTACCCGAATCCCTGCCCCGATAGCCTCCACTGCTCCATCCACCACAATCTCCCTTGCAACCAACCCCTTCCGCACTGCCAGAGCCACACCCCCCTCTTACCCCCCCAGCCTATCCTTACAAAACAACTCAAAACCCGGATTCACAAACCTCAGATCACCCCTTAACCACGTCACCTGGATACAAACCACATCAACATTCAATTCCCCACACAACACCGTTTTCAACTCCTGCCCATTCCTCA